>NC_091392.1:191521943-191869443 GCF_032191515.1 Phaenicophaeus curvirostris
TTAATTTGGCAATTTACATTAAATTTACATTACTGAAAAGCAGGAAAAAAACCCAACTGGGAGTAATTTGTATAGCATCTTAAAAGCATCTGAATGCCATCTTAAAGTAAGTTATGCAGTTGGTAGGATTAAAAAGCCTCAGAAGCAGCACAAATAAGAACGATCAGACTTTTCACATACTTGGTGACTTCCAGCCAAAATACTTCACAGACTTTCAGACTGATTCTTCGCCTACAATGTGCTATCAAAAGTGGCCAAGATAAAAGAAAAAAAAGAGTAAAAGAGTGGGGGAACCAGATCAGTACATTCATCAAACTGAAGGGCCAGCTGTGGCTGACCTGGCAGCAGAAAAGAGGAGTGGATGTCAGCTAACCACTAATCCTCTTGCTGAAGTAGTAAGGATCAGCACTGTGGCATTGAAGGTCTGGCCTCAAACCCCATCAGCCACCCTTGATTCTGGTATGGGTAAACCTTCCAGCTGAGCTTTTGAACGAAGTAACCTCTTCTACTGCCTTCCCTAGTGAAAAGCCTGTGGGAACAGAGAGGTGACGGTCCACCCGTCTATCCAGTTCTGCGAGTGCAGAAGGAAAGTTTATCACCTCCAGTATTGAAGTCATGCCAAACAGAACCAGCATGAACTCCACCTCTGTCAGTTACATCCAGGATATTTTCTGAGGCACTTAAGTGAGCCATCCCAAAGAATGGGATCTGCAGGAATCAAAGGCACAGAAGGTGCAGATCTGGAAAGGTCATTAGGCTTACTCTGATTTGAAACTCTGCATTTAAAATATATAATGAACATCCTTGTGAGTGCTTCAAGGCTATAAGAAAACAGTCCCACTATCAGTAGATCTGTGGTACTCTCTACTTTTGATATTTGGTGTATTGGAATATTGGAAATTGGAATATTGGAATACAACATCATATCAACATACTAATCAAATATTTACAATCAATTGAAAAGAATAGTTTAGGCTCAAGTAGAGGTTCAGGTTTGGTTTTACTTACCTTGCACAAATAACTCCGTGCCCAGAGACTATATTGACAAGGAAGAAAATGTCATCCCCTTGGACAGACTATAGACAACCTGATCTGACACTGATGGGTATGAGAAATGGGAACAATGAAATGGTTTGGGATAAACTGTGCAGATCACAGAGGCCAAGAGGCTGTGAAAATCTTCACTGGTTTTGATATAATCAATTTGAGTTCATGCAAGTGCATGTTGTGGGGCTCCTCGGAGGTGCTCCGGGTCCTTGGCCTCCTTTGGAAAGGATTATTTGGTGTTTAGTCACAAACAGGTAGTATTACAGGAGGTGTGCACTGGCAGCCAGCCTGAGTCCACCCTGCACCTTGCTGGTTGCCAGAAAACTAATGAGCAAATACTTCCGCTTTCAGGCTGTTCCCTCCTCTCTCCCTACACCTGCAACCTGTACTGGGGCTGCGCCAGGAGCCAACTAGAGGCTCTGGGGCAGAGACTGGGCTGGGAGCATGGAAAAAAAATGATCCAACAAAGAAAAACCAAGTGAAAGAGGAGCAGAACTCAGCGGGGAGCCATCCTACCTGTATGGCAGGACCTGAGCACAGAGCAGCAGGTTTTCCCATACTGCTGAGCCGTCACCTCCCAGGGAAGATGAGCATTTCGCCGGAGCACAAGCCCCTTGGGAAGCAGGTCACCGGCAGCCTGCATACAGTGAGTAAGGGATGGGCTCAGAGGAACAGTTGCCTCCTGTGGGCTCAGAAAATCCTCTTTGGGCTACATTAGAGGGTTTTTTTCCTACCATCTGTTATTTTGAAGACACCAGGTCTTGCCAGATATGTGCTCAAGAAGAGGACTCTAGGTAAAAGCCTGTGTCTGACTCCAATCTGTTTGCTTGCAGAAGGGCCATGTCCCTTGCAGGCATGCAGGATCTGGGAACAGCAAATAACCAAAATGGTTCTTTTTCTTCACAAGAAGAGGAATTAATTTGATGTGTACTTTAATTTGTCAGATCCCTAAATAAAAGCCTTTTGTTGAGTCTTGGGCTTTTCCATAGTTCTTAAAGGCTCTAACAACACAAAAGCTGCCATGTGTTGTAGATGTGCAGAGTCATCAGCTGGAAGCACTAGTTTTTCTAGGTCTAAGGAAAATTACTGGCAACCTCAAGACAAGCAGCATACTACTAGGCAGGTATCAGGGACATGATCGGATTATGCTTTCCTTTTCCTCTCCGCCCTCTGTCTTCTGCTAACTAGTTTGGTTTCTCCGTTGTAGTCACATAGCCTCTCCTCCAGACCACTCTGTCTTTAACAAATTCACCCTCCTTGCGTGACACCTTTTAGGTATAGCTTGCAAAATGCTTACCCAAGTAGGTAATTGTTTTGCAGATTAACAAACTGGGGCACAGTTATGTGGAATGACTTCCTAAGCATCACCTCACTGGCTAGTTGCTGAGCTGGGAATCAGCTGGTGCCAGTACTCCTTGTCTGTAGGGAACCAGATCAAAACCATTAATCAATATCTGAAAACATGTTATTTAGGCTACTATATTATTGAAGAATGTCTTACCCATTTTTATTAGTAACAAACAGCATTAAGTATTTGACCTACCATTGAAAAAGGAGCAAAGGCTCAAAAGCATGAGACCCACCTGTCAAATAAACACTGCTGGGGAAATCTGTTGTTATCACTAGGACTAAGGGCAAATTTCTTCACTGAGAGGCTTTACTAAAGAAACAGCTTTGGGCTATGTTCTTCGGTGTGTGGAAATCACCAGATAGTCTCAGACAGAATGGTTTTTTATGCCTCCTTGGCATAAAAGTGTAAATAATTGCCCTTAAGACAAAGCCACCCACTCTAGGGCAAAGCAATATTCCAGCTGGGTGTTTGGTCTGACTCTTCTGTTGTCTCTTGCTAAAGCTGATAGCTTGCTGCTGTTTAAAGGCAAGGTCTGCCCCTGCTCCAGCCTGTCTGTTCCTTGTTCCTTCTTTTCGCCGGCTCTGGTGCTTGTTAAACCCTCTGTGAAGCAATTCAGGTCAATAAGATGAAGGAGAAGCAGAGCTGGCATGAGGTGAGCTACAGAAGCATGTGGGTAGGTGCAAAGATGGAAAGGGGAGAGGGCAGCAGGAGCTCTCCCTTCTCTTGGTGTGACCTGTGCAATTAGCCCACATCATCCCATGGGCCTGAACCTGTGGGATCCAGTGCAGCACATAAGTACACGTTTCACTTGAGGCATGTGACTAGTAGCACTGAAGCAGTTCCTTGCATGAACGGATCCAAGGAAAAGCAGGTGAGCTCCTGAAAAAAAAAAAGGTTGTTTATTGACTCATACTTTCCCAATGGCAGGTGTGGTCCTGGCCAGGCATGTGACTTGCATTACAGCAGTGACGGCAGGAGAGAAAATAACTGCCTCCTTTCTTCTCTTTCCTTGTCCTCTACTGCATACTATAAAAAATAACCGAGGGCAAAGAGAGGCTGTTAAAACACTTCAGCACTGAACTGTCGGGAAGGCCAGGATGGACACTGAGTCCCAGCTTTCTGGACACTGGGGCATTTCAGATGGTAGTAGTGTTAATGCACGATGAAGTAAAATAAAAGCAAAACAATTTCCAAACTTTACGTTCTTCCTTCTTAAATCCACGTCAGTTGCATAAATTATTTCCTTTACTTCCTAGCTAAAGCTATCATATTTTTAAAGTACTGTGATAAACAGCCCTCCATCTCTGATGTGCTGAATTTTTGTGTCTTGGTTCAGTATTTACAATTAAATCCCTAGTTGAGTAGAAACCAATTCCACCCATTTCTAAAGTTTCAAAGAGCCTTAGTTCCTCCTTTTAAGAGAAAACACCACTTTTGGTCAAAGAAATGGAGTTGCACAGCTTAGAGCTTGATCCTTGTCCCTTTGCACATGGGGAGGCTAAGAGCTCAGGTTGCTCTCACTGGAAGGAGAGGGGCCAGCAAGAACAATGCTTGTGTGGGACTTAGGAGACTGATGTTGAATCCTGTAGTCACTGACAGCTTCCCTAGCCAGAGCATTTCTTGCCCCTCTTTCCCACTGGAAAACCAACATTTTCCTACAACCCAAAGATGTGGTGAAGACGCAGCCATTTAGAAATGTTCCAGTCTCTGCTGCTCTGGTTATGAGGGCTGTGTGAACATTCTGCATCTGCTTTTAGCAATAAATGGGGTGGATGTTCCCATCAGATTTCCAAGAGATGGCAGCTCACTCCCTTCACACTATCATCCCAATTTCCAGCTGCAATTGCCTTTTTTCCCTTTTCCTTAACACTTGCTTGTTGACAGCCTCAAATAGGTAACACGCATGACTTTTTGTCCCCTTGTGATACTTGCAGTTGTCACCAATCGTGGAGTTAAATGTTGGCGGGGAGATGTACACGACAACACTGAGCACCTTAAAGAAACACCCTGGCTCCAAGCTGGCCGAGATGTTCACTGGACAGCCCAAACTCAGGACTGACTCTGAAGGGAGGTTCTTCATTGACAGGCCAGGCACCTATTTCAAATACATCCTGGAGTACCTGCGCAGTAACCAAGTGCCCACCCAGTGCATCCAAGATGTCTACAAGGAGGCATTGTTCTACAACATTGAGCCTCTAATCAAGCAGCTAGAGGACTCCCCACAGATCTTTGGGGAGGTTGTGGCAAGGAAGCAATTTCTGGCCCACGTGCCCAGCTACAGTGAGAACATTGAACTGATGATCCGCATCGCAAGGGCAGAAGCAGTTGCATCCCGCCGGTCCAGTGTCATTGTGTGTGTGGTCAGAACTGAGGAGGATGCAGCCAAATGTCAGGATGCTTTGAACAGCTTGGACATGGACAAAAAATCTGTGGTGAAGTTTGGCCCCTGGAAGGCAGCACCAAGTATCTTTGATCTGTTGGACTGCATTCAAATGGATGTTGAAGCCAAAGGGTATAAAATATCCTTTCAGCCCCATGCTGCTGAAAAAGGGTTTCGCTTCAAATCTCAAGACTACTTCTACAAGTTCCTATTCACTTGGTGGTAACGAAGTGCCACCATCAATGAGGGACAGAAGAAAGCAATTATTAAAACAAATTAACTTGGGCTGTGGAGACCAAGCCATGGACTATCAGAGGCATGGGAAGAAAGGATCTCCTTTGGCTGTCTGCCAAATTAAAGAGCACTTAAGAACCACTGTTTACTTAGTCTTAAGGGGATAATTGTGTGATTTAAAAGGCATCAGGTAAAGGAGGAATTTTACTCTTAAAGAGTTGTTGATTATAAGTTCAGAGCACCAGATCTGAGGATCGAGCCAAACTCACCCAATCCAAGAGAAATGAATAATCCCAAATACGCCTTGTGGATGTGTGGAGTTGGTCTCTCGGTGAAATGGGAACAGGTCACAGAAACACTGACAGCTCCTCTAGCACATGCTTAAATTAAATTTGGATCCCCAACATGAAGGCAAAAGCTCTTTTTCTCACTGTTTTCTATACCATGACCTAGGTTAAAAAGAAAGATTTCAGTGTCACCCCCTCTCCTCTTGTTCCTCCAATAGACAGCCCACTCTCTAGCCAATATATTTATTACTGTTATTTATTATTTATTCTGAAGGAAAGAAAGAGAACCTCAGCTATGGTCCAGGACCAACAAAAGGTAAAAATACCATCACTGATCAGAGGAGTTTATAATCTGAAGACATGACTCCTCTCTCAGGCCACATTACAAAAGCACATGGAGGATGGGGAGGTGATTAATGGCAGCCAGCACAGCTTCACCAGGGGCAAATCCTGTATGAACAACTTAGTGGCTTTCTATGATGGGGTAACCGCAGCACTGGACATGGGTAAACCATTGGATGTGATCCATCTGGACTACTGTAAAGTCTTTGACATGGTCCCACACAATATCCTCCTTTCTCTACATTGGAGAGATATTGATTTGATGGGTGGACAGGACGGTGCATGAGAAACTGGTTGGATGGTCATATTCAGAGAGTAGTGATCAATGGCTCAGAGTCCAGATGGAGATCTGTGACAAGTGGTGTCCCTCAGGGGTCCATACTGGGACCAGTGCTGTTCAATATCTTCATCAATGATACTGACAGCAAGATTGGGTGCACCCTCAGCAAGTTTGCAGATGACACCAAGGATGAGTGGTGCAGTTGGCACACTGGAAGGATGGGATGTCATCCAGAGGGACCTGGATAGGCTGGAGAAGTGGGGCTGTGAGAACCTCATGAGGTTCAACAAGGCCAAGGGCAAGGTCCTGCACCTAAGTTGGGGCAATCCCTGTTTTCAGTACACAATGGGGGAGTGACGTGATTGAGAGTTGCCCTGCAGAGAAGAACTTGGGGGTGCTGGTTGACGACAGGTTCAACATGAGCCGGCAACTTGTGCCTGCAGCCCAGGAGGCCAACTGTATCCTGGGCTGCATCAAAAGAAGCGTGGCCAGCAGGTCGAGGGAGGTGATTCTGCCCCTCTATTCCTCTCTTGTGAGACCTCATCTGGAGTACTGTGTCCACTTCTGGAACCCTCAACATAAGAATGATATGGAACTGTTGGAACGGGTCCAGAGAAGGGCTACAAAGATGATCAGAGGGCTGGAGCACCTTCCGTATGAGGACAGGCTGAAAGAGTTGGGCTTGTTCAGCCTGGAGAAGAGAAGGCTCCGAGCAGATCTTATAGCAACCTTCCCATACCTGAAAGGGGCCTACAAGAAAGCTGGAGAGGGACTATTCACAAAGGCTTGTGGTGATAGGATGAGGAGGAATGGGTATAAACTGGAGAAGGGCAGATTTAGACTAGACATTAGGAAGATTTTCTTCACCATGATAGTGGTGAGGCTCTGGCACAGGTTGCCCAGGGAAGCTGTGGCTGCCCCATCCCTGGAGGTGTTCAAGGCCAGGCTGGATAGGGCCTTGGACAGCCTGGTCTAGTGGGGTGTCCCTGCCCATGGCAGGGGGGTTGGAACTAGGTGATCTTTAGGGTCCCTTCCAACCCTAACTATTCTATGATTTGATGATTCTACTTTAATATTTTTTTCATAACATTTGTTGTAATTATGATACTATTTATAAATATATAAGCTTTTGGAAAAACAGGGAAAACCTACTGCAATTTGATAGGAAGGAAGCGCTTTTGAACTGGTGGTGTTGGACCTCCACACAAATTCGCCTTTACAGACCACCACTTAAGTCCTACAATGTATTTTAAATATCACAGTATTCAGAAGTTTGGGGTTTTTTATACTGGGGATGGTCATTAGCTTGGCTTTAAACACTCTGAAAATCATAATGGCTGATTTGATTATGATCATATTTCCTTTATTTCTCTGAACATCACTTTCTTCCAGTTAAGGACAATAATCTCTGAAATGTTAAATAAATAACTTTAAAAAGCATTTTGAGTGATACGGAAATGTTTCATTTACTGATGTCTTCCCCGCCGCAAAATCCCCAAATTCTAAAGACCTAAGTTTTATCTTTATGTTACTGGATCTGAAATGTTCCTAACTAAGCTTAGTTTCAGATATGCTCATCCTAGCACAGATTTTTCCCCAGTGAAAATCAGAAGACACACAACAACCTCAGGGCAGCTCTGCTGTAGGTATGAGGTGACTCTGAGACCTCTTGTAGTTATAACCTTGGTAAGAACTTATAAACTAAGTGTATGAGAAGGCAAAATGGTTTAGAAAACAGGGTCTATGGTCGTATCTATGATCAGAACCAAGCTTCTGGGGGTGCTTAGCCTGGAAGAAGAGAGAGCGAAGAGGCCTTCAAATAGACAGAAGGCTTTAAGATCAGTTATTCTTTGTATGTACTATAAGTGGAAGATTATATGGTAGTTAAAGCCTCCAATCAACCTCCTAAAACTACAGGACTGTTGTCATGAGAAACTTTAATAGTTGTTTTATCAAGGACAGTCTTACAGAATACCCTAGGCTGGAAGGAACCTCAAAGGATCACCTGGTCTGGCTTCTAGTGGGAAAGGGAGTCTGGATGAGATTACCACGTACCCAGAAAACCCACACTGGTGTGAACTCCACCACATCCCTGGGGAGGTTGTTCCAACAAATTGTTTGCACTGTAAAAAAAATTATTTCTTATATTAAAAAGAAAACTCTCCTGGTGCAATTTGCACCTGTTGCTCCTGGTCTTCTCCACGTGGCTTCATGTGAAAAGAGGGCCACTAACCTCTTCGTGGATGCCCCTGAAGTACAGGAAATGCTGTGCTGAGGTCCCGCCAGGGAGAAGAGATTCAACTCCTTCAATCTTTCCTCACAGGGCAGGTTCTCCAGACCTTTGACAAACTCTGTGGCCCTCCTTTGGACTCTTCAACCCCTTCCCAAATTGCCTTGTCCTCCATACAATCACAGAATCATAGAATGGTTTGGGTAGTAAGGGACCTTAAAGATCATCCAGTTCCAACTGCACTTCCATGGGCAGAGACTCCTCCTACTAAATCATATTGCTCGAAGCCTCATCCAGCCTGACCTCTAACACTTCCAGGGACAGGGTATCCATGACTTCTCTGGACAACCTGTTCTAGTGCCTCACCACCCTCACAGTAAAAAAATTCTTCTTTATGCCCAATCTAAACCCACCCTCTTTCAGCTTAAAACCTAACACAACACTCCCCGATAAAAAGCCCCTCCCAAGCTTTCCTGTAGGCCCTGTCTGTACTGGAAGGCTGCTATAATGTCTCCCTGGAGCCTTCTCTTCTCCAGGCTAAACAACCCCAACTTTCTCAGCCAGTCCTCATATGGGAGGTGCTCCAGCCCTCTGATCATCTTTATGAACCTCCCCTGGACTCTCTCTAACAAGCCCATGTCTTTCCTGTACTGAGGACTCCAGAAATGAATGCAATACTCCAGGTGAGGTCTCAGCAGAGAAGTGGGGTAGAATCGCCTCCCTCAACACGCTGGCCATGCTTCTTTTGATGCAGCCCAGGATACATTTTCCTTTCTGGGCTGCAGGCTCACATTGCTGGGTCATGTTGAGCTTCTCATCCACCAACACCTCCAAATCTTTCTCTTCAGGGCTGCTCCCATCACCTAAGATGCAACCAAACTGTGGTCACTCCTGGCTACCTCCATCCACACAGCATCACAGATGTAACTGCTGCCTGTGCCTCCTGTTACCTAACTAGACATCGTTCTGTCATGGGGCTCCTGGGCGCTGGAGCCTCTTTCCCTTCTCCTGGAAGGAGATGTGTTTGATGGCCACACTAAGCTTTCATGTGGGACTAGCACACGCTTGCCTGGAAACATCAAGCCATGTTATGTATATTTTGGTCTTTATCATAGAATCATAAAATGGTTTGGATTGGAAGCGACCTTAAGTACCATCTAGTTCCAACCCCACTGCTAATACAAGAAGTCATTTCTATTACAGGAAGTGGAATATTTTGATTTAAGCTAAAGTAGAGTTCAATTTCATCTAAGTAATTGTATTTTTTGAAAGTTAAACAGTATGTCCCTCTGGTTTGTTTTTTTTAAGCAGTGTTTTCCCAGACACTGTTCATTCTTTGGAGATGATGCCTTGTGTGAAGCACGATCTGTGCTGAACAAACGTCTCTTCAGCGATCACCTCCATTTGCAACCTTTATCTCAAATGCAAGGTCAGGCAGAGCTGGCTCCAAAGCTCCAAATTATTATAGATTTGACTGTTGTGAAGTTCATAATTACATTAAAATTAGTCCTTGGAAAGTAACAGAATAGGGATAAGATTACTGGGAAAATGTATCCATATGCCTGTAAGTGGGAAATATATTCTGTCCCCAGCTCGCCCCGCTGCACAGGATTGATGGAGATCGTTCCCTTCTGCTTCCCAGGCCTGAACAAAGTGTGCTTACTTTCTAAAACCCCAGAACGCGTCTCAGAGGTTTTATTTGTGGTGTTTTCGTGTCTCTGCCATGGGCTGCTCCCCGCGCCAGGCTGCTCAGGGCCACTCAGCCTAGGCATCCACAACTTCCCTGGGTAACCTGGGCCAGGGCCTCACCACTTCCACAGTAAAACATAGAATCATAGAATCACTAGGTTGGAAAGGACCCAGTGAATCATCAAGTCCAACCATTCCCATCAATCACTAAACAATGCCCCTCAGCACCTCATCCACCCATCCTTTAAACTACTCCAGGGAAGGTGACTCAACCACCTCCTTGGGCAGCCTGTTCCAGTGCCCAATGACCCTTTCCATGAAATATTTTTTCCTGATGTCAAGTCTGAACCTCCCCTGGCAGAGCCTGAGGCCATTCCCTCTTGTCCTGTCCCCTGTCACTTGTAAGAAGAGGTCAGCTCCCTCCTCTCCACAACTTCTTTCAGGTAGTTATAGAGAGCAATGAGGTCTCCCCTCAGCCTCCTCTTCTCCAGGCTAAACAACCCCAGCTCTCTCAGCCGCTCCTCATAAGGCCTGTTCTCCAGCCTCCTCACCAGCTTTGTTGCTCTTCTCTGGACTCGCTCCAGAGCCTCAACATCCTTCTTGTGGTGAGGGGCCCAGAACTGAACACAGGATTCGAGGAGCGGTCTCACCAGTGCCGAGTACAGAGGGAGGATAACCTCCCTGGACCTGCTGGTCACGCCGTTTCTGATACAAGCCAAGATGCCATTGGCCTTCTTGGCCACCTGGGCACACTGCTGGCTCGTGTTCAGTTGCTGTCAACCAACACCCCCAGGTCCCTCTCCTCCAGGCAGCTTTCTAGACAGACTTCTCCTAGTCTGTAGCACTGCACAGGGTTGTTGTGCCCCAAGTGCAGGACCCGGCATTTGGCCTCGTTAAACCTCATGCCATTAACATGTTCGACATGTAGTCGAACATCAAATATTGACGAAAGTGACGGGAATTCTAGGGGGAAGCTGAGGGGGGTTGAGAAACGAGAGGGCCACGCCGCAGCCGCCAAGTCAACCCCTCATTCCCGTGGCCCCCGCCCCGCCCGTTGGACCATAGAGAGCGGCCTCCGGCTGGGAAGAGAGGACGTCCCTTTTGCCGCCTCCCTGCGGGCGCCTCTGTGGTTCCTGTTCCGGGTGGCGCGTACGGCGGCCGCGCGGCGCCATGGCGGCGCACCTGAAGAAGCGGGTGTACGAGGAGTTCACCAAGGTGGTCCAGGTGAGGCAGCGCCGCCGAGGGGTGGCGGCAGCCCCGAGCTGTGCCGTGCGCCTTGGGACGGGGCCCCGGGGCTGGGAGGAGCGGGAGGAGCTGCCTGGAGAGAAAGGGGCTGCCTCGCGTTTTGGGCGGGAGGGCTCCCCTCAGGGTGGGTAGGAGACACCCGGGGAGGGCCGGGGGCAAGGAAGCGGCTCCCTTCAGCTCGGAGTGGGAGAACGGCAGCGAATTCCTCGGGCCGGGGGAGCAGCTGAGGGCTGTGGGGGAAGCCGTGTAAGCCCTGAGCTGGTTGTCTGAGATTGGAAAGGATGGTATTTACCCCAAAACGGGGTGGGGAGAAGCGGTGTTTCCCAGAAATCATACAATCATAGAATAGTTTGGGTTGGAAGGGACCTACACGATCATCCAGTTCCAACACCCCTGCCAGGGGCAGGGACACTTCCCACTTGATTAGACTGCCCAAGGACCATGCAACCTGACCTTGAACATATCCAGGGATGGGGCAGCCACAGCCTTGCTGGGCAACCTGTTTCAGTGTCTCACCGCTCCCATAATGACGAAGTTTTTCCTTATGTCTAGTCTAAATCTGCCCCTCTCCAGTTTATACCCATTCCCTCTCCTCATATCACTGCAAGCCTTTGTGAACACTTCTTCCTTAGCTTTTTTGTATACCCCTTTCATGTACTGGAAGGTTGCTGTAAGATCTCCTCGGAACCTTCTGTTCTCCATGCTGAAGAAGCCCAACTCTCTCAGCCTGTCCTCATATGGAAGGTGCTTCAGCCCTCATATCATCTTTGTAGCCCTCCTCTGGACCCGTTCCAACAGTTCCATATCCTTCTTATGTTGAGGATTCCAGAACTGGGTGAGGTCTCACAAGAGAGGAATAGATCACATCCATCTGTTTACCCATGTCCAGTGCTGCGGTCACCCCATTGTAGAAAGCCTCTAAGTTGGTCATACAAGATTTGCCCCTGCTGATGCTGTGCTGGCTGCCATTAATTGCCTCCCCATCCTCCATGTGCTTTAGCATGTCTTGTAGGAGGATCTGTTCCATGATCTTCCCAGGCACAGAGGTGAGGCTGACAGGTTGTGTTTTGTTACTGTCTTTAAAAACAGACACAATGTTGCCCTTCTTCCAGTCACCAGGGCCTTCTCCTGATTGCCATGACTTTCCAAATATCATGGAGAGTAGCTTGGCGACCATATCGGCCAGTTCCCTCAGGACTCTGGGATGCGTCTCATCAGGTCCCAGGTTCCTCAGGTGTTCACTAACCTGGGGGCTGCCCCAGGGCCTGGGGGTGTGTTCTTTCCCAAGACAGCTGACTGAGAGACCAGTGACTGACATGGGGACGGTTTTCATTCTGAGAAGGAGTGGGTCAGGATTTTTTAGGTGTTTCTGATCTGTGTCTCTCTGCCCGCAGCAGCAGCATGAGGACCTGTCCACTAAGAAGCTGCGGCTGACCAAGCCCAGCAAGTCAGCAGCTCTCCATGTCGACCTGTGCAAAGCCACCTCGCCTGCAGATGCCTTGCAGTACCTCCTCCAGTTTACCAGGAAGCCTGTGGAAGTGGAGAGTGTGGAAGGGGTTGTCAGGATCCTGCTGGAGCATTATTACAAGGTGCTGAAGCTGGGAGCCAGCTCTGCTTCTAGAATCCTCCTTCTGGTCTTGTTTTCTGGGGGTTGGATGTGGAATGGAAAGTCACAGGCTCCTCCTGGTCCTGACTCGGTACTTGACAGTAAAATTCAGACCCGTGTGCTGAATTATATATGGGTCCTTCCTGTGTTTAGTGTGTTGGGCTCTTCAAACTGGAAAATGAGTGAGGGTTTCTGCCATTGCCTTCCAGGAGAACGACGCCTCTGTGAGACTGAAGATTGCCTCCTTGCTGGGCTTGTTATCGAAGACTGCAGGATTTTCCCCAGACTGCATTATGGATGATGCCATTAACACTCTTCAAAATGAGAGTGAGTCTCGCTTTTCAGGTGGTGCTTGAGGTCAAGGCAGAATCGTGAGAATTGTGTTGTTTTTAAGCATTTAGGACAATGACAAGGCCCTTACATGTGAAGTGTACGGTTGGGAATTGTTGCTCAGGGAATTTATTTTCTGCCCTTGTGAATGTTGGCAGACAACACCATGTTCTGAGGAAGAGCAAAACGTTTCTCAGACCTGCCTGTTGTATGCCCTTGTTTTAAGGGAGCACAAAGTTTGGTTTTGCATCCTTTGAGTGAGGGTCGTTGCTTCTGAAGGGCTCTGTTTTGGAGGACAGTCTTGCTTTACGTAGAACTTTCTGTTAAGTATTTTTCTTGTACTGGTGGACAGGTCATCAAAGCTAATGCAAGAAGGTGTTCATTTATTAGTGTGGGATTTATAATACACAGAAAAGTTTAGGTTGTCCTGTTTGTGGTTTTGTTAAAGTCTGTTTTTATTTTGTGATATATTCACAGTTTGTATGTGCTTTACTTGATGTGGGTTAATTTTCTTTTAACATCACAGTCAAAAAATGGTTTGAATTGGAAGGGACTTTTAAACATCGTCTAGATCCAGCTCCCCTGCCATGAGCAGGGACACCTTCCACTAGCACGGTTGCTCAAAGCCTCATCCAGCCTGGCCTTGAACACTTCCAGGGACGGGGCATCCATGACTTCCCTGGGCAACCTCTTCCAGTGCCTCAATACCCTCATCGCAAAAAAAATTTCTTCTTTATGCCCAGTCTAAATCCACCGTCTTTCCATGTAAAACCGTTGTCCCTTGTCCTGACACTATGGTCCTTCATAAAAACTCTCCTCCTTTCAGTATTGGAAGGCCGCAATGGGGTATCCCTGGACCTTCTCCAGGCTGAAGAACTCCTACTCTCTCAGCCTTTCCTTACAGGAGAGGTGTTCCAGCCCTCTGAGAATTTTTGTGGACTCCTCTGGATACACTCCAATAGATCCATGTCTTTCATACACTGAAGACTCCAGGGCTGGATGCAGTACTCCAGGTGGGATCTCACCAGAGCAGAGCAGAGGGGCAAACCCCTGTCTCTCCAACTTAGAGATGAGAGTGTTGTGGTGGTCTGGGTGAACAGTGGGCTAAACATGAATGAGCAATGAAGATACAGCCCAGTACGCAGTGTACCAGCAGGAGTGTAGCCAGCAGGTCAAGGGAAGAGATTATTCCCTTTTACTCAGCACTGGTTAGACGACATCTGCAATACCACATTCAGTTTTGGGATCCCCAGTGCAAGTTCTGGTAAGCGTGAGTGAGTTCTGTAGAGAGCCACTGATTTGGTCGAGGGTATGTGATGTGCAAGGAGAAGCTGGGAGAACTGGGCTTGTTCTGGCCTTGAAAGGAGAAGGCTTCAAAAGGGCTTTGCAACTTGGGTGAGTGATTCTGTAGCCGGTGCAGAGCTTGGTAGAGGGGTATGTAACCTTTCACTGTTTTGTTTTGCAGAGTCTCACCAAGTCCTTGCTCAGCTGTTGGACACCCTGTTGGTGATTGGAACAAAACTCACAGAGAACCTGCCTGTCAGGATGAGACTGGTAGAGGTAGCCTGCAAGGTAAGGTAGCCTCCCTGGGGCAGAACACTCTTATCCCTGCCATGGGAAAAGATATGTAGTCAATCTTTAAATTATTTTCATTTTTCTCAACAAACTGTTACCATGCTAATGTCTTTTAGCTGCTAGGAATCTTAATATGATTTGTTGTTTCAGAGAGGTGAAAGAACATTAAGAATCCAGTTACAAATGTTTTCCTCTTCCATTCCACAGCATCTGACAGATTCTTCCCATGGTGTAAGAAATAAGTGTCTTCAGTTAATTGGCTGTCTTGGACCAGTGGAAAAAGGTCTTGCAAAAGAAGGTGAAAGCCCGGCTGCCAAAGATGTCCAGAAGATAATAGGAGATCATTTTAATGACCAGGACCCTCGTGTTAGGACTGCAGCCATAAAAGCCATGGTAAGTGTTGCTGGAACAGTGGAATAAACTATTCGGGGTTATATAAGGAAGCTGGTAGGGGGCTGCAAACCGATTCAAAGAGGTTTGGGCTAGAGATTATTTAATGAACTTAGTAAAGGTCCATTTAGCATATCAAAATTACCTGGTAAAATAAGCTAGGTCTTGAAATGTGATATCTCAAAGGGCATATTAGTCATTCATAATAAGTCATATGAGCTGTGGTTGAAGAGGCTTTTCAATTAGTTGACTTTTTTGAGTGTACGTAGGCTCTTTTTTCTAGCAATGAATCTATATTTCTTGATTTAGCCTTGGTTGCCAGAATTACAATAAGCCATTTGTACTCCAGCATGCAAAAGAGAACTGCCCATGACAGGAAACCTGTGTGATAAGTACAGGTGGAATTTTGTTTGTTTGTTTTAAAATAACATTGATGTTTTGCCACATGGTCATGTTCATTAGCATTCTCTGACTGTTTATGAGGTGTACTGGTTTTCATGTGGGCTGGAGCGTGGGGGCACTTCAGAAGCTTTTACCTTTGCAGAAATGCAAGCAAGGACCATGCACTTGAGAATTCTACTCAGTGTGAGTTGACTGTGAATATATGGAACAGAAGTTCCTCTATTGCCCTTAAAGTTTATAACAATATCCCATCTAATGTGATGGTCAACAAGGGTATTTGAGTTAATGATATTAAATTCCAAAGAAAGAAGCAGGATGTGTTAGAGGAGATCAGATTGCACTTGAATCTGTCTGGGATCTCCCTCTGCTGCAGGTTGCGCTCAGCCTTCATTTTCATTCCATTCTGGTTTTTGATGGTACATTTTTTTAAGTCATTTGAGTGACATGTATGGTGGCATTCAACCAAATCCAAAGCAAGATTTATCACCTTGAGTTTATAATTGCAGCACAGAGACAGCTGTCTTTCTGATGTTTGAAGCATGGAAACATCCTGAATGAACTCAGGGTGACTGACCAATTTCGGGGCTCTTGATAATATTTTTCCTTGCTACTGTGTTCGTGTTTATTTCTGTAATTTTGTCACTGGCTTGTTGCGCTGTGAAGATGCGGATATAGAAAAGCAACTGTTTCTTGTTGACCATATTCAACCAGATGATATCCCTTTGTTTATAAAACAGATTGATGATACTACCTTATTCCAGAGAGAAACAGTGTTTAATGGGACAGGTTTTGCTGTTCCTCTGGTTCAGTAATTGAAAGATTTACAGGGCATGAAAATTCACTGGCAATGCTGCATTTGTGTCCATGTATCAGGAATGGCAGTAAACTAACTATTTTGAAGAGTCCTGTGTCTTTTTTAATTGCGATTGAATATGGCTAACACTAACCAACTGTTTGCAGGTTGCAAGAATGGACAGACTGTATTTATATAAACAGTATTTTCCTTATCTGTGACGTTTAAAAACAATATACTGAAGTCAAGATGATAATTTAAAATACCTGTGGACATGATAATGAAATATTTTAATTGTAGCAGCTATCAAGAAATGCAAGCAACTCATTTTGCTCAAAGCAGAGGAGCAGTGGTGGATATTTAGTCTGTGTCACTTAAACCTATAGTTGTACTTTATTGTGGTGTGTTGTTTGGTTTTTTTTTAGCTGCAGCTTCATGAAAGAGGATTAAAATTACATCAGGCTATTTACAGTCAGGTAAAACCTTCTGTTAATTTGTATTTATTCCATACTTGTTTGCACATCTTGCATTTTAGATTGTGTGACAATGTGTTTTGAGAGGAGGAGGGCAGTCAACAGAGATGAAGTATTTTGCACTTAGATTGCCTCTATTTTTTATTGTCCTGTGGCAGAGGAAATAAAAATCTGTTTTGGCTCTTGTGCTTAGATGTGTTAAAGCCTGTGCTTTGATTGGAATATGTTGTTTGTTGGGGAAGATAATCATAGGAAAGGCAAGACGTTATGTAATTATTGCTGTCATCTGGCGGTCTTGAAGTCTTATACCTTTGTTCACTGGAGAGTGCGCATTAAGCCTATATTACATCAATAAGGTTGCACAGCCGCAGCCTGTATTGAATTAGTTCTAGTACAGATTCACATTTTGTTCTTCTTGCATAGTACAGGCAGTTCTGGAGTTTTATAGCATGTGCCAGATTGACATTATTAGGCCTAGTCTACCTAATCAAACTTGGGAGTACAAGGGAATAGAAGGGAAGAGTGAATTTTGTAATCTGTCTGAACCGATTCATGGTAAGGATACTATTTGCACTGTGGGAAGAGAATGCCAGCTCAGGTGAAAATGTTTCAAGTATGTTGGACTGTGGATCTTTCAGGCCTGCAAGTTGTTGGCAGATGATTATGAGCAAGTGCGTAGTGCTGCAGTACAACTGATTTGGGTCCTCAGTCAACTTTACCCTGAAAGGTATGTGCTCCATACAAAGTTAGTAAAAATATTGTCACAGTAATCATCCTAATCCCGAGGGGTTTGTGCTGGTAAGTCCCAGCAGTAGCTGTTAGAAAACTGATGTGTATGAATTGCTGTTGCCTGATAAGAGTGCACTGATCTGGAAAAAGCTTCGGTTCCTGATACTTGTACCTCCATAGGAATTCACTATAGCTGCTTCCTGCTTAATGCCATCGAGCATGGTATAAGATCAGCATTACTGATTTACATTTCTTTGTGTTAGCATCGTCCCGATTCCTTCTTCTAATGAAGAAATTCGCTTGGTTGATGATGCATTTGGAAAAATTTGTCATATGGTTAGTGATGGTTCCTGGGTTGTTAGAGTACAAGCTGCTAAATTATTGGTAAGTTACTCTCTGTCTGAAAATAATTAATCTTCACTTTTCATGTGTGTTTTAAAAGCAGGGGGTGGATGTTTAAAAACTCTATGGATAAATTTCTACCAAAATTCTGAGAAGAAATAAATGAGAGAGTTTGAGGGAACCCAAAAGTTCCTCAGCTGAAGGCTGCAGTGATTCTTTCCTTGAGAGCAGAGGGTTGGATATCCGAGGGAAAAAAAACGACTTCTTGTCATAATTCCCTCCCCCTACTTCTCCAGCCCAGGGCATGTAGACCAACTGAATTCAAGAAAGACTGTGTTAACCTCAGTGGGAGAATAAGATGTCCTGACCATCTTAAGTAAACTTCTTTAGACTCTAACATACAGTAGTGTCAAGCATTGTGTAAAGTTATTAGAATGAGTTGACAGGATTGAATGCTGCGTAATATGGTGTAATTTAGGATATTCCTGTTTCCTTCTTTGGATATTTTTTTTTCTTTAGGGTTCTATGCAACAAGTTAGCTCCCATTTCTTAGAGCAGACCCTTGACAAGAAGCTCATGTCAGATCTGAGGGTATGTAAATGTTTGGATTTATTTTTACTGTGTGTAGAGTACTAAAATCCCACAACACGTGTGTTAATGTTGAATGTGTTTGTTTACCATGTCTTTGCCTCAGGGCTGCTGAGAGTTAATTGATGATGACGAGTTTTCTTTTAGAATAAAGTCAATGAAAGCAATTGCTACCTTTAGATTTCATTAGCTGAGCATGTAATAAACAGCTCTAGGCTATTCAGGTTTTGCAAATCAGAGGGGAAATGTTTGTGTTTTTTCTTAAAACCTTTTGGCCAAAAGCTTTATTTATTGTGAATGGAAACATTGCATCCTAGTTTTAAGAGCAAGCTTATGGAAACAACCTGCAAGATCTAACCACTAGACCTAGGCATTTCTAGAGGAATTAGTAGCTGGAGGTTGAGCCCTGTGGGTAAAACTTTTCAGTAAATTCCTTCCCTGAGCAACCTGCTCGAGATACTAAGCTCAGTTTTTCTGTCTTCAAAAGAATAATGAAACTAGATCTGCTAGTTTTTGTTGACTTCTTTGTATTGTCTATTAAAATGATTTACAGAATTCTTTACAGTATGGGGAGTAAAAAGAAAATGGACTAGCAAGCATGATGAATGAATGTTGCATTTTACACACTGCTGAATGCTGTAAAGTATCAGTAGTCATTAAAGTATCTGATTGCAGTTTAACAGGCTGAACTGCAAAGTGATAGCATCTGGTTTTGCAGAGCAGTTATTAGATACTTAACCAGGTGAGCCTTTGCTCTGACCTGGTTTGGCTGTTCTTATAACAGATGTCTAAGAACATGTTAATTGAAATGTGTTAGTTACTATCCTTTCACAAAAGTACGAGTTGCTGACAATTGGAAATATTTGTAGAAGAGAAGGTATTGTTTGCATCTTAGCATTTGTGTGTGTCTGTCAATGTCTAAGCCTCTAGCTACGTCTGTTTTCAAATCTAACGCAGCCATTTAATATTTTACTGGGTCATCTTCAAAGTTCACCATGGTTGTAACTGAAAAACCTGTTTGCACAGAGAAAGCGCACTGCGCATGAACGAGCCAAAGAACTCTACAGTTCTGGGGAGTTTTCAAGTGGCAGAAAGTGGGGAGATGATGCTCCCAAGGAAGAAATTGACACAGGTGCTGTAAACTTGATTGAATCAGGAGCCTGTGGGGCTTTTGTTCATGGCCTGGAAGATGAGATGTATGGTAAGTCTTAACTTATTATTGGAAGTCTAAAGGAAGACGTGTGCTAATAAGCTTTGGGGGGTATTTTTTTTTGTTGTTGTTCAAAATCAATCACTTGGCTATTGTGCTTGGTATTTTTTAAGGAACTGTCAGCTTCAGAGTGGTAGGTTTTTATTCTGTTGTTATCTCTGATTTGACATTTGTTTCAAGGATGCTAGTGTTGCATATAATTTTAGATAGAAACCTTCCACTGAGTAACCAAAACAGGCTTCCTACAAGTGGTAAAGTGTTAGTAAAATATCTGGCAAGAAGCAGTTGGTTAGGTTGTGCAGAAACCCACTGAGGCTTTTTTTTTTTTTACTTAAATGTAACAGTTGCATGTGGTTCTAAATCAACATTAGTTGCTGCTGTTTGAAATTGGTGTTTTCCCCACAGGAAGGAAAATCGAAACTTATAGAACTTGTTTAAAACACGGCACTAGAAGGAACCTGTGGAGTCCACTAATCATTCATTTTGTAAACATAGCAACTTCCACCCTAACAAAGGTTAGAACTAGTGGAGAAAAGCCCACGTATCTTTCAAAATATTTCAGACTCCACCGGCTTAAAAACAGATGGAATTTTTCTTCTTCGAGTTTCCAATGCAATTTCATCCTTAGCCATTTTGTTCTTGGCCAGTGGTAGATTTTGGTTTAAATAGCTACCGTTTTTCTCGGGGGACTGGCTTCCCTAAGGAGGTAATATTCAGCTCACATTTTGCAAGAGGCGAAGCAGACCAGGCTCCTTTTAGTCTCTTGGCCAGCTAGAATGCATTGTTCTTGAAACTGATGACTTGATCTGTATGTTTTCAGGCACTTAAATTTCAGGTGAAATCTTGCTTACATCTATACGATGTTATTGATCAGTACTTCTGTTAAAGAAAATTAATTGTGTTCTAAGATCACATTTACCTGTTCCACGGTGCTATTGTTTTGATCTCTCAAGATCTTGCTATGATGGGTTTGGAGGCCATGGGCTCTTTCTGGCAGATTATGTCTGATCTGTTCTTCTAAGCAGGATGAATTATGAATGTCAGTCTGAAACACAGACGTTCCAGAGCTCCTGGGTTTGGCTATAGCGTCAACCATGCTGACAGCCTCAGGAAAGCTTGTGTGCTGCCATTTCCAGCCAGACTTTCCCGTGGAGTAAAGTGAAGATTTATCTTCCTTAAGGCTATCAGGAACTGCTGGTATTTGTGTAGAACTGTGAAAATGCCAGCCTCTGAATATTATTCATGAATTTGCTTTTAATGTTCCTGGAAGGATGAGGCTATATTAGAAAGTACAAAACCACCATAACAAAAAAATTGCTCTAGATTGCGTTGTAAAATTTGGTTTATTGTTCCGTGACTCCTGCAGATAAAAGTATCTTTTCCTAATGGTTGCACTCTCCCTGTAGCTTGAAAATGCAACTTTTTCTTTGTACTCTAGCAGTAAAAAGAAATTGGTGGTGGCGGCTCAGTCCATTGATGTGTGAAACACATTCTCCAGTTTCTTGTGCTGTAGGTCTTGTGGCATTGTGGTCCTGCTGGGGAATATTGATAAAGTGGAGAAATGTGGAATATACACAGATCTTTGAACAATGTAGATCTCTCTCTCTCATTTTTAAATATTGCTGAGCTCTCTTTCCTTGCTTGCAACACTGCTTCATTTCTTGAATTCCAGGTTGTAATTTAAATCTAAATTAGTGTGTCAGCTTATGAAAGCAATATCGGCAAAATGTTTTGCTTTTCCAATACCTTGGTTTTAATGACCACGGAGACTCTTGGTTGTGACAAAAGCTTCACTGCTGAACAAGCAGGGCTGTCACTGTGTTTGCATTTTTCTACTTAATTACAGTCATCAGGAACTGAATTTGGTTTTTAAGAACAATAGGCCTAAAAACTAAATACGAGTTTAAGTAAATATTTCAAGATGAGCTAATTTGAAAGAAGAATACAAGTATGTTTGAAACAATGTTTGCAGGACATCAGATTAATTCTTAGTTTTATGATCCCAGCACATAAATATTATGGAAGCTAGGGAGGATGGCTGTAGGGAAAAGAATATCCTCTCCAGTTAAGGTTGCTGTATTTGGGTATTTTTTAAGTTTCTACTCTGTTTTACAGCATGAATGAAGTTTGGGCACATTTTGATGTTATTTTTCCTTAAATTCTGTGTAATTTTAATAATTAGGTGGCACATTTTTCCTTTCTTTTGAGTAATCTGAAGTCACAGAGCAGAATTCCTTTCTGTTTACTGCTGAAGTGCTGATGTTCTAGGGCTTTTCAGCAATTCATGAAGTGCTGCATAGCAAGCTAAAAATGCAGGGAATGCTTTGAGCAATTAAAACATCAGGAAGAATAAAACAAGCAGAGTTTAGTTATCTAAATCAGTTTGCTTAAGATACCAGAGTTATAGCTACACTTGCAAAACATCATGTGAAATACGTAATATTTATTGCTAGATAGGAGATCTGTTTCTCAATTGTTTAGTCTTGATCATCCTCAGGGTTCCCTTAGCTCAGTCATTGAATAATATGAAGACTGGCTGTTGGGTAGTATGTCTTTTTACATAGCATAAACTGTTAATTCCCTTCCTCTCTTTTAACAGAGGTTCGAATTGCTGCAGTTGAAGCCCTCTGTATGTTGGCTCAGTCCTCGCCTTCTTTTGCGGAGAAATGCCTGGACTTTTTGGTTGACATGTTTAATGATGAAATTGAGGAGGTGAGATTGCAGTCAATACACACCATGAGAAAAATTTCCAACAACATCACGCTGCGGGAAGACCAGCTGGATACTGTTTTAGCTGTCTTGGAGGTAAGAAATTCTTGAAGGAGAGAAAAATAGCATTCCTGTTTTCTCTGAGGTGTTATAATTATGTAATGCTTATCTGCCCCCTTCCTCTGAGCTGAAATTGTCCACCTTTTTTTGTTGGCTATTTTTTTGTCCTCTTCTTTGAACACCCCCAAAGGCTCCAAAGGTGTAGTAGCTTGTAATCTCCAGGACAACGGAGTGCTTTTGAAATAGATGAAAATCCACAGTTTCTGTCTTTTCACCTGCTGTTTGCTTTACCCAGGGCAACAGTGGCTTCTCCAGGAAGAAGCAAACAACCGACCTATTTTATCAATTTTAGATGCCTCAGATTTTTCTGTAGTTGATTTAGATTTGTTCAAGCCGGGGACTTGTGCATCTAGGTGTGAAAACATCCTACTTAGGCTGAGGTGCTTTCTTAAGCTTCTGTGCTGACTTATCAAGTTTGATAAATCACATTATGATATTGCAATTATTATCAGGTATTAGGATACCTGAAGTGTGAGAATGATTAATGGTTTTATGGGTTTGTCCGATTGTGAAATGTTCTTGCTTGCTTTCTGTAAAGTCTCTCTTCTGGTACCAAAACAAAGATTTGGAAAAACAACATTAACTTTCATGCCTAAATTTGTTATGAAAGTATAAATATGGTACAGTTTGGGATGAGTTAACTTTCTTTTTTTTTATACCACCACTTTAATTTTATCTGAATAACTCTACCAGTTATTCCTTGCTTTTCTAACCAGGCTTTGGCTTCTTCTTTCCCTGTTGTCCTTGATCTCAGTTTCTGAATTGTACTCCTCTCCATGCCTTCATATTCTTCTGCCTTATTTTGTCTCTGTACTGCCCTTCCAGTGGTCAGTGCAACTCATCTAGTATATTTTAGCTTCATTTCACTTCAGTCCTTAAAGTACATCTTCTCTTCTGGTCATAGTCTCCCTTCTACCACCAAAATAAGGAAAGACTGAGCAGCTTTGTTGTGCTTTTTTCCTCTGAGCATTTATGTGTTTTGGCTGTCATTTAAGAGCCTTTGCAAGAGTACTGCTCTTTCTTCTTTTGTGTAAGACAGTGATGAATGAGCTGTTGATACTTAGAAAATTATAATTAAAAAAAAAAAAATCCACCATTGAAATGTTTCCAGTCCTTGCATCCTGTCAAATTTTCGCATTCTGTCCAGCAATGCCACACAAATGCTGAGAGCAGCGATGTATAGTACACTGATATGGAATGGCAAGGTGGTTTTGGCAGAAGGAATGTAATTAATTAAGCTGGAGTTCAGCCACAGCAGTTCTAAAAATACTTCTTGGAGATTGCATAAGCTCCTCTTTACAACATCACCCTGGCCTGAAGAATAAAATGGCACTTTGGAAGTGGTACATTATGGATCCCACACAATCATGAAGTTTCTGACTGAACTTGTAAGAGTGGTTTGGATTTTTTTGGTTGTTCACCTATAGTTAAGTCAGGTTCTTTTATCTTATGGATGATCACTGTTAATCTATTCTGTCCAGCCATTGACAAGTCCTCAACACTTACACAGACCCTCTGGAGGCCACTGAGTGGTTTAAAGTCTTGTGGAATTAAGGGGCAGGTTGAAAGGCTTCTCTAAAAGAGGGTAAAACACTCTCTGGTGATTGTTTTGCTGAGTTACCCAGCACCATCCTTTTCTGTTATTGCCTACGCCTAAGGGTACAATATCACGCAAATCAAAATGTGATTTCTGCTCTGCTTAAGAAGGTCATTGGTGAACCAGTTCACATTTTTTCCAGTAAATGAGGCACAGGGGTGGACGAGACCAACAGGAGATCCTGCAGCATTTGCCTGCTCTGTCACTTTGTCTGTGCTTGGCTGTGATAACTGGAAATGTGCGCTGTTTTTCTGATGCCTGTACTAATGCAGCCAAGGAATAGGGAGTGCATACACAGAAACGTCTTCTGTCTTGGCACTCAAGGGTGTCTGTGTTTGGTTTTTTTTAGGATTCTTCAAGGGACATTCGGGAAGCACTTCATGAGCTGTTGTGTTGCACCAATGTCTCAACTAAAGAAGGCATCCATCTTGCACTGGTGGAGCTGCTGAAAAACTTAACAAAGTATCCCACAGACAGGGAATCCATCTGGAAGTGAGTGTGTTCAGCGTCGTTGTGTGTCTACTCATCTTTCTATTCTTTTTAGTGATAGAGGCACTAGGCAAGTATTGAGCTAGCTAAGAAGGGAGCAGATATTGCAAGTATGCAGTCCTGTTATTCTGTAAATATTTGGAATAGTTGCTGTGCTAAGCATTTTATTTATTCACAATTGACGTAGAAACTCTGTATTGTTCTTGCTTGTCCATACTTTTACTGTGAATCCAGAACTGAGGGCCACTCCTAGAAAGTTGGAGTCGTTGGACTCAATGATCTGGTGGGTCTCTTCCAACCTGGTTGTTCTATGATTCTATGAAAGAGCCCTCTATTACAGGTAGCATTCAAAGTATCCCCAGAAAAGATTAATTCAACCTTCAGTTTAAAATTTCGTTTCTTCTATGCAACTAATGTTTTGCGCTTACTTGACACTGCATTAAATAGTAATGTTTGCCAGCAGCTGATATCAGTCATGACAAATGCATTGACTCTGTGGAATTGTGTTGTTGGAGGGACTTCTTCGGTCTGAATGAAAATAATGAACACCTGTGTGGGGTTTTATTTGGTTGTTTAATGGAAGCAACAAAGGAAATGATGCTCCGGCAAACATCGTTTGAGATCGAATTCTTGGATATTAGTTGAAATACTTATTTTAATCATCTTTGTCTTCCAGTATACTCCTACATTATTTTTGGAGTTCAGTGGAGTTTGTTTTTTTTTTTATTTGGTTACTTCATTGGGTTTTTACCTTCTTACTCCTTTATTTCTGAAATAAAAAAATTATACTCATTTGCTAGAGTTTAATAGAAAGACTTTTCTTGGATTATATGGCTGTAGGTGTAAAGTATTTCTTGAACAGTTTAAATAAACAATTTTTATTACTGCTTGCTTTTTCAAGCTGTCCTCTCAGTTTTCTTGGATCCTATCAGGTATTAATACAGGTTTGCAGCCACAAAAGAACAGTAGGCTTGAACAGCAGGATTTTGATCCTGAACAGTACCTCAAAATGCTGCCGCACCATAAGGTAGTAATGCTTTAAAGTGTTGTATTTTACAATGTATGTGTTTACTAAGAAAAGTTTCAATCTGTGTATTTTCAGGTGCTTGAAGTTCTTGGGAAGCAGACATCCCACTTTGGTGCTTCCATTAGTCCCAGAGCTACTAAGCACACATCCATTCTTTGACACTCCAGAACCAGACATGGATGACCCAGCCTGTATCTTTTGAATAAAGCCAGTGGACTGTTTTGACTGTAATAGATTTTGTTCATATTTTCCAGGTGCTCATGTTTGTTAAACCTTTTGAAACTGCAGCAGACGATCCTGTAGCTATTTCCAAATCCCTCTGTCACTTAGTTTTACTGCTTAGTAAGCGATGGAATACTTGTTATCTGGGACCATCTTCAGAAATGCCAACGTGGTGTAATTGGCCTTTTTTTGTGCTATGATGAATAGTATGTTGAACAAGGAATTTGTTAAAGCTTAGGCTTTGTAGATGCATCGTTTGTCTAGTTTGCGCTAATCATGAAGATGTTTTAGTTTTTCAAAAAGAGTGATTTTCCTTATTTTTTAAGTAAAACTTCTCCTACCCTCATTGATCCACATTTTGTAGAACAGTCCTGTCTCTTAGTGCAGTAGTGGCTGAATCTCCATAGTGCTATAAATTTATCGTCTTTCTGAAATAATTCAAAATCAGAATTCCTTATATCTATGTTAACACTT
The DNA here is from genome assembly GCF_032191515.1 of Phaenicophaeus curvirostris. NCBI lineage: Eukaryota > Metazoa > Chordata > Aves > Cuculiformes > Cuculidae > Phaenicophaeus > Phaenicophaeus curvirostris. The sequence goes on from NC_091392.1 coordinate 191,548,105, forward strand.
CTAGTTCTTTACAATTTGAACTGTTATTGTTATACCATTATACTTAATGATAGGAGATGCCTTGGAAATGTGAAATACCATTTTTCCATTGTTCATTCGCATTGCTTCCCTTCTATGCAATTACAAAACATAATGTTCTTTCTAATGCATGCTAAGAGATATTAGACTGGATCTACATTCATTTTATGGAGATAAATTATGTCAAGACAGAGCTAGAAACTACAAGGTAGACCTGAATGGTATATTTCCAGTATAAACTGCTAATTAAAAAACCAGTTTTGTCCGATTTAAAGCACTTAGCAAATTTGAGTCAGGCTAGTTGAATAGCCTCAGCTGAAAATTTGGAAAGAATTTTGGGCAAAGAGGAGGAATTTGTTTGTCAAGTGGAAACCTTTATGCTTGGCAGCTTGTGAATGCAGAAGATTTTTCGGGAGGTGAGAGATGTGGGTTCAGACTCTTTTGTGGCTGAACCTACTTCGTTCCTGTACAGGTGAGTGCCCAGACCATCATAAACTTTGTGCTGGGCTTCTTTTATGCTCTCCTGTTAGAGATCTTATGCTTGGGGTCCACCCTGTTGCAGGTGAGTGCCCCAGCCTTTGGGCTGATTAAAACCTTTGGCTGCCCTCTGTATTTTTCTGGTTCTTGGGCTTCTAAGAATGGTTTTTCTATTCCAGAATCATGTTCCTGTGTTTGATTCCTTGGTTTATTGTCAGTCTGTGTAAGAGGGATGTTTTGCAGGGGCTAGCATCATAGGAAATAAGCAATTTTGAGAGACTCAGAGGTACACATTTAATTTTAGATGATGTTTGTGCCAAACTGGTAAGGTCAGTGTGAGCTTTAATGGATACTAAAACTCTACCTAATGAGCATGTTCTGCATTTACAATCCTTGGCTGCTGTCTCTTGTGTTGCCTCTGAGCAGTCCCACGTTGGCAGTAACATTCTTCCTCCAGTATGGCCCATCCTGTAATGCTTGTGCTTTGTAGTTTGTTTTCATCTATTCAGACAGCTTTGCTCAGCCTGCTTGAACTGTACAGAACTTCCTAAACAACATCCAGCAAAGAAAAGGTTATTGAGTTGTGGTTTTAACTTGCCATCCCCAAGGAACTGCTGCTTTTGTTTATTTTTCCATAATAATCCATTTCAATAGACATTGCTGTCCTGGTTCTGATTTTTAATGCTGCTAAAAGTTGCCCAACAATGCCAGCCCTATTCTCTGATCATACATTCAGGCATTATGCCTATCTTCGGGACAGTCTCTCGCATCTGGTTCCTCCGTTAAGAGTAAGTTGGTTTGCATTTCACCACTCTGTTATGAATATTGCCGTTCTCTTCTTTATCTCTTGGTGTGTTGTTGACTTGGATTCTATAAGTTGTTTCTCCCAGGCTCCAAGTGAATGAATATTGAAATGTATGTGAAGTAAGGAAAACTAAATATTAAATAGTTACAATATGGATTTTGTAATATTTTGGGGAGAATAATAATGTTACTGCTCTCAAGTGAGAATAGCACATGGTTGGTGGGAGGGCAGGATTCCTGAGAGCTTTCTGTAGCTCTGACTGTGTAGCAAAGGGGAGCTTAGCCTTTGTAGATCTTCCAACATTTGACTTATCTTCCACCTAAATGGTTTACTTGTGTGTGAGAAGTGTTCCCTGCTGCTGTGGAGCATGTTTTTCCTGTGTGGAAGTACAGGAGACACTGCACTTGATCATAAGTCGTATTACAGTTCATAAAAAGAATTGTGGTTTGTGTGGTCTTAGACTTCCTTTGACTTGACAATGTCATAGTTAGTATATAAGGAGGATGTTTTCCTCAAACGAATGTAAGTTTAACCCAAAAATCTCTAGCTGCAAGTGGGTGATAAAATGGAGAGTATTAACTAACATAGATAAAAGATGCTGACTTGAAATCCTTTATATAAATTTTGAATTTGAGAAATAAACCAGAGCTCTCACTTAGTAGCTGTTAAATAATGCAGCAGCATCTTGCAGTGTTGTTACTCATGTTAGACTTCTCTGTATGCATGTGTTTCTTCTTGCTTAGTTGCCAGGTAGAAAGCTGGTGTCCTCCCCAGTCTCTCCCACCATTACACCCCATGAAGATCCTTCCCAGCAGTTCTTGCATCAGAGCCTGGAGAGAGTTTACAACCTCCAGCACCTCAACCCGCAGGGCATACAGGAGCTGCTGGAATTTACCATCCGGTAAGGCTGCAAACAGACCTGTCCAAGGGAAGGTCAGTTAAGATTTGCAATTTCTCTGAAGCAGATGCTTTGCTTCTGCATATCAGTGTTGTACTTTTGCCATTGGGTGCTTAATCTGAGCCTTCTCCTAGAGAACATTGTGATAAAACTGCACTTGTGGCCTGTTTGAAACAAGACTAGTGGTCGCCACTCTGGCTCTGCACCACTGAATAATCAGTGTGGTTTGGGGGAACATCTTTTCAGAGCCATAAGGGTGCTTGTCTTGAACTGTTCACTTAAGGCAGAATACACTTTCAGTTTTTATGGATGACGGCCTTGCCTGTCATTCCTTGTTCTCTGTCCCTCTGTATTTTGGTAATTTTTAATACACGTGCAGAGGGGTTGTTTTTTGTTGAGTTTTTTGTTTGTTTTTTTTTTTGTGGGAAAAAGAGAGGTTGTCCTCTTTTGCTCTTCCCATTTCCACACCTTTCATTGAGCACAAGAGGACCTGCTTCTGATGCTTTGTTGAATTCTTGGCACCAGAGCACCAGTCTCACTTATAAAGGACACTGGAATTCTTCAAGTGTTTGAAAATCAGAGGGAGACTTTCTTGGAATAGACAATATTATTGCGCGTTGTGTTCTGCTGTTGTATAGGGTAAGGGTGTATGGTATGGCTTCAGAATGTGGGGTTTATGCTGCTTCTTCCATTTCATCTCTGGACTGATTTAAACAAACAAAACATTTGAAAAGGATCCTTTCAGCATGATTCTTCTGCTTGGAAAGAGGAAATAAGCCTTATTTTGAGAGTTAGAAAAACAATCTGAAATGCTTCATTTGGAATATGGAATTCCAAAAATCTTTTTTTTAACTTCCTCCAAAATAGCTGCCTGTTTTCTATGTGTAGCTGTAAATCACTTTCACACCTGCCTGCAGTGGGGAATAAATAGTATGCTCCTCACTAAAAACCCAGTTGTGAAAACAATATAGTTTGTCCTCAGCTGCTTTGAAGCTTTTATATGCAGCTTAAAACAATCTCAGAGCATTTAACGCACTAAATGCTTGAAACAGGTAACCTCTTGGTAGAGCATTCAGAATCTTACAGGCACGATGAAGGCCTGGAAACCTTGCAGGCCCTGAATGCTCTCCATTTTGAGTGTAAGAATTGTATCGACATGGCAGTAAAGATAACTTATATGCAGTAAAGGACAGTAATGTTTTGGAGTTTATGAAAATTATTGGCTTGGCTTTTTTTTCCTGCTAGGATGGCCACCCAGGAACCATAGTAAACGAGCTGCTGTTTTCCAGCCTTAAGAAAAGGGAGGATTTAAGACAAAAATAAAAAAGTGATAAAGGTTATGTAGCAGAGGGCAAGAGTTTCCTGCACCAACAGTTTGGTTGCTGAGAGGAGAGGGATAGAAGAGGCTCACAACAGTCGATTTGGCTGTGAGACATAATTCCTTCCTCCTTTGTCATCGTTGTCGTTGCAGGAAATAGACCAGACCCCATGGAGCTGGTGTCTATTTAATGCTTGCATATCCAAACTTGTTCAAGATTAACACTTCCCCCAGGCTCTACAGCTGAAACTGCAAGACAGACTTTTTAGCACATTGGGCTTTGTGGTTTAGTTTCTCCATCTATTCAACAGGACCTTTTTTTTGTCTTGTAGGGATATTGAAGTCTAAGATCTGTAAGGAAATAGAATTAGTGGAATTGGGAACTGTAGAAGACTGGGGAATGAAATATCTATCTGCCTAGCTGTAGCTGAGAGATGGTGTTCTGTTCCCCGTTAGTGTGTTGTGATGCATTAAGTTTGACATGGGAATTAAGCACCCAGGAGTCTGTGCTTTTCTCTCTGAGGAAGGATTAAATGGAGTCGTCGTGTAGGGCTCAGGCTGACTTTACTGTTGTTTCACTGAAGGAAAGCACAGCCCCTCTGCTTAGGAAAGATTTTGTTTGGCTGCAAATTATACAGATAACCTTGTGGATTTTTTGAATATGTAACTTGGCAACCTTCTGGTTTGCCAGAGTCAGAGTTTCAGAAATGCAAAGGTATACCTAAAACGAAAGGAAAGGATCATCTGAAGAAAAGACATACTTTTTAATATTGCTGTAGGAAACATGGAAGGAGAGTGGCAGTTGTAGTACACTTTGGATCAAAGCAGAATTCAGAGGAGAATAGAGACATTGAATCCACATCATCCAACCTGTTTTCAATTCTATAACAGAAAATTAGTTTTGTTTCCTTAATACACTCTTTTGACTTTAAAACATATCTGAGAGTAGAGAATTAAAGCCTCTTTGGGTTCCATTAACCGTCTCTTTTTTTTTTCTGTGAAGTTAAAAGCCTCTTCTAATGTTGTATGATTTACGAGAAACACATCAACAGCACACAACAACTACTTGGGCAAATGTCAGTACATCGGAATTAAGCTTGTTTTAAAAAGGCAGATTATTTCAAATATGCTTGTTTGCCTCAGCCTAACATATTCCAACCAACCTTTTGTAGCCAACATGAATAGTTAGATTTCCCAGCAGTGGAACACAAATGGGTCGTTAGCTGCTGTAGAAGTCTGGAGTGTGTGAAGTCTGGTTGAATCTGGAACTGCTGTGCTATATGGTTCCCATAGGGTTGGAGAGTAATGTAGGTTGGCAGACTTACTGCTTCCACTGCTGTGCTCTTGTCAGCCTCTAGGAAGAAAGAAGATGCCAAGTCCCAAGGTGCAGACTGTTTTGTAGTGCATGTTTTGTTGCTGCTTCTGGTGTTCATTCTAAGGATAAGAAAAAGCAAGATGCAGAAACACTTGGCTCTGTTGTTGCTGTTGCTGCATTCTGAGTGTTTTTAGATTAGCTTGCTGTCTCAGTGGTTTTTTTTTCCTTTTTTTCTCCCCCCCTCTTCCCTACATGCTTCAGTGATCTTCAGAGGCTTGGAGAACTGCAGTCAGAACTGGCAGGGATGGCAGATTTCACTGCAACTTACCTTCGGTGTCAGCTACTCCTCATCAAGGTTTGATTTTCTGTTTCTTTTGGGCTGTTCTTCAAAAATGCCCCAAGTCTATCACAGTGGTGCACTTCCATGCTTTGATATTCATGCTGAAAACTGGTGTATGGTGGAAGAGCGGGTTCCATGGATTTCTGATATTCCTGCTTCCCTTACGTGGCAAATAATTTATGCAATAACTTTGCCAATGAGTATGACAGAATTCTGAGTATCAACACAAGCCCTTGTACCTAGGGCTTGTGTTGATTCATGTACGTTTTGCTAGAGCAGAGTTTATATTCTGACAAATCACAGTGGAAACAACTCCTCTGAAGCCTTTCATGTTACAAGAGTAGCTTCTCTTTGCTAGTGGCCACTTAGAACGCTTTCTTCTACACTGCTGCTATAAGTAGAGTTTTTATTGACAGTGTTTTGTAGTCAGCTTTTTTGATACCAGTGCTAAAGGAATTCTTTAGACTTGATTGAGCAAATTGTCAGTCAGGCTCTCTTTTGCAGTGCTGAAATGATCTGTTTGGTATTAGCAGGTGAAGAGGTTACTTTGGCACTGTGGCAGCAATCCTTTTCAAAGTCAGCTTCTTGCTGTAAACAGGAGCTAATTTTTCACTTCACTTCTCAAGCTGTCAACTGGCAGTAGTTTTTAAGTTAGTCTTCTGGCATTCTTTAGATGTTTGAATGTAACTTACGCAGATGTACAGCAAGAAACAAACAATTTTCCAGAAGGGGGACTCAATAAAATCTTTTGTTATGTAAAATCAAGAAGGAATTTCCGTTTTTGTTAAATGTGTTGCAGCCAGTTGGCGTATCTCATGGCAGCTGTGAAATCTTTGGAATACATTTATCGCTCAGAGAAGTTATTTTAGATGAGCAGTGTTACAGTTCACTACAGTCATAATTAGTCCAAAATTTTTTGCCAAAGCATAATGTGTTATCCAGGCAGAGGACCAGCATTTAGGGGTGGCTTTGTTGCCCTTCTCCAGAGCTGGACTGTAGTAAACCAGGTGGTTTGTGTATCTGGCAAAGAGGAGTGCTTTGTTTGCAAGAAGGGGATGAATGCTGCATAAGCCATTCTCATCTCAGTTTGTAGAACAGTCATCACATCAGTGATGTGGAGGGGTAAGTAATGTGGCTGAAATAAAAAGTAACTCACCATATCATGCTGTTAAAAATTTTTATATAGCAGAGAGAATCCAAATGTCAGAGCAGCCCTTTTCAGTAGATTTCTTTCCAATTGTTTCTTTCTCCAACAGAACAGAAGCTCTTGGGGATAAAATATCTTCATTTCCCAGCCTCTTGAGGCTCAAAAGGTTCCAGACCTTTAAAGGTTCTATATACCCTGTGATTTCAGGGGTAATTAGCTGGGATGCTGGGCCAGCCTAGGTGAAGGATATAGTCTGTATGTTCTTGAATTTTGGCTGCAGCCAGATTTGTGTGTATCTAAGGACAGGGAGCTTCAAAAGAGGTAGTGATATAAATCTCCTAGGCAAGCTTTCTAATTTTTTTTTAACATATATAAGAAAAATCAAATAGGGTGTGGTTGGGTGGTGGTTTTGCATAATAGAAATATCAACAGCTGAGTTTTACAGTCAAGATTCTTAGCATCTCCAGGATCTTTGATGGAGCAGAGGCTGTCAGCAGGAAGGTTCAGAAATATGACTGCATAGGCATGTTTCTGGAGACAGTTGTTATTTTTTCCACTTTTTGCTTGCAGTCTGAGATTGCCCAGATATCAGTCTCAGGGAGGTGATAATGCAGTGGGCAGTCGTCTTTGTAATGAGTGACTGTATTATGCATAAAATTCTCTTTAAAAAGTACAAAGAATTTGGCTCAGCCAGTCTGTAATCCATTGTTTTGTTAATATCATTCTCAACTTCTGCTTTATATTTTATTATTGTATCAGTATTTCTGTATGTGTATAAAACAATAAACACTTTGGAGGCCTTTGTTCTCCATGTTGTATTTAAAAGGCGACACCTTTGGCCTGCTCTTTCAACTAACCCATTGGTCTGCAGCCAAACGAGAGGGCATCTTCTCTGCTCCTAAGCCCATCTAGCACAGGTTTATAATGTTTAAACTGAACTGAGTATTTATCATCATTTCATTTTTTTTTTATGTAGGCCTTGCAGGAGAAGCTGTGGAATGTGGCCGCTCCTCTGTACCTGAAACAGAATGCATTAGCATCTGCTGCAGCAAAACAGGTGAGATAGAAGCAGTTGGTTCTGTGTGGAGGCAGGTCTTTGGATGTGAGCCCTTCCCTGGCTATGCAACAATAAAATTCTTCTGAGCTTCCACTGCCGTAGTCTAAGTAAATTTAGTTCCCTGAAGTGGAATAATTTCTCCCATCTTCAAAAGATGTGTGGCAAGTGGGGGAGGTTCATGACAACCATAAAAAGGTAAACATAGCACCCATTTTACAGAAGAGAAAGAACGATCTAGAAAAAAAGTGGGCAGCTTGTCATCCTTGGCAAGGTTATGGACTAAATCTTCTTAAAAGTAATTCTGAAATGAGTGAAGATCAACAATGTGATTTGGAACAGTCAAAATGCATTTCCCAAGAGCTTGACCATTGTTATTGCTCTCTCTGCTGAGGGAACTGGTGCTGTGAACAAGGAGAGGATAGTGGTTTTCATATCTTGACTTTAGCAAAGACTCTGGTGCAGTCATGGTCCTGTCATTTCCTTTTCACTAGACAGGCAAGATTCTGGCTGAGGAAGTGGGTGATCAGGCCCTTCACGGAGGAGCCGCTTGGTGCACCAGAGGGCATGGCTGCTGTTCAGACTGGTCTGGACAGTCTGGGGAATTGGGGTGATGGGAACCTTGTGATGTTCCACATAGGGATCCTGGTACACAACATACTGAACATAAGTCAGTAAAGAAGGCCAGCAGGTCTGGGGAAGTGATCCTTCCCCTCTGTTCAGCTCTGGGGAGATCACATCCGGAGGGCTGTGTTGTCTTTTGGGCTCCCATATAGAAAGAAGATGCTGACAAACTGGGGCAACTTCAGCAGAGGGACACCAAGGTGGTCAGGGTCTGGAGCACATTCCCTGCAAGGAGAGGCTGACGGACTTGGGCTTGTCCAGTCTGGAGAAGAGAAGACTTCAGGGTGGATTTACTGCTGTCTACCACTGCCTTGTCATAGGATATAGATGAGATAGAGCCAGCCTGCTCTGGATGAGAGACAATGGACACAAATTGGAATATGAGAATTTCTAAAGGGGAGAGCGGTTGTGGAATTTATTGTAAGGGTGATTAAATACTGTAACGTGATGCCCAGAGAAGTGGGGAGAAACTCCATCCTTTGAAGTGTTCATAATTTCATGTGGCCCTGAGTAGCTGGATCTAATTAGATGTGCTCTGAGCGGTGGACCAGGCTAGATGACCTCTGAAGCCAGCCTGAGTTATCCTGATTCTGTGATGTATAAATGATCTGATCCTGGAAAAACAGAAGCTAAGCCCTAAGAAAGGGTAAAGGAGAAAGCAAGCTGTTAAATAATCCAGAAATTAATCTAGAATTTAAAGCAAGTTTATGGATCTGCTGGGAAACTATGCTGACATTTTGAGTATTCAGTTAATTAAGGTGTGTAATAAGAGGCAGGTACCACTGTGCATCAAAACCTTCTGTGCTGTTGACAGCTGTCCCCAGGGATGAGTAGAAACAAAAGCCTGTCGAGTTCTTCTCTAATTGAACTGTCTGTCTTGGGTTCCCTTCTCAGTAGCATGCAAACCCCCTGGGAAGTTTTATCTGTTATGATTGTGCCTGTAGATCACATCCTGTCAATGCAAGGTGAGGGAATATTTCCTGTTAAATAACTTACAAGTTCTTGGCTTCTATACAGTCATACTGAATCCACTGTATTAATTTGAGCACTGCTTTTATCTGCTTAAGCCCATCTATTTGACAGATAAAGTACAATGAGTAAAACTGTGTCATGTCCTGTGTAAGCTTTTAACCATCTGTAAAAATAACCCATAATCACACTATCTTGTGACATTTCTCATTGTCAGCAGCAGTACATGAAGCATTGTTGGATGTATAACTGTTTTCAAGAGAACCTGTCAAATATGGCTCCAAAAATGTAAACCTGAGCAAGACCACTGGGGTTGCTCTTTTGTGCTGCTCACATTCCAGAGCAGCCAGTGGGAGTCAGTCAACGTCAGAAGGTAGACTGCTGATGGAGGGGGTGCTTAATTGCAGGCCAAGTTTCATGAATTGCTTCTTCAATGTAGCCAAGATAAACTTTAGTATCAGGTGCCACTTTACGCTATGTAGAATTTGACCGAAAGAATGAGACTCCTTGATTAACGTGTTCCTCAGTATGAAAAATACCAGAATCTGATGATCATGCTTGTGCAAGAGTTTACAAGAATCTGATGGTTTGTTACTCCTGTGGTGTTCACCTAACAGATCTTGGAAGAAACTTATAAAATGGAGTTTATGTACAGCGGAGTGGAAGGTAGACAAGTGGTCATCATTCACCACATGAGACTGCAGGCGAAGGCGTTGCAGCTTATAGTGACTGCACGTACCACTAGAGGGTAAGGATGACCTGGTAACAGGATCTGCTTGGAGTTAACTGTAAGCTTGGTTTCCTCAAGCTTTTGTTTAAAAAACTAACAAGGATAAGCGAGGCAAATAAAACATCATAGCATGCCAATACCTATTTGCCAAACTAATTCAGAATGAAGAGCCTCTTTTGTCTTTGGTGTAGCTGTGTAGTGACACAACGCTAAATTAGATGACAAAATTATTAGGAAGATGTGCTTAGGGGGTTGAGTTCACTCAGCTGCAAACATATAAATAGGTTAAAAATGTTGCAGTGTGTCTTAGAGTTGATATTTGGGACCTGTTTAAATGAGGGAAAAGTCAGTATAAAAAAATGCAGTAATCGTGTTTGTTTCATTAAGTATTGCTGAGTTTTAACATCAGAAAATAACTGTCTTTTTGACTGATGATCTACAGGTAAACTGTGTGACTCGGGCACAATGCTCATGTGTACACAAGGGCGAGGTAATTCGAGAGGCTCTCTGTGGCTCATTTCAGCTGCTGAGATCAATGAAGTTACACAGGGGTTTGGGTTGCTGTAGAATGAGAAGTTCATTAGTGGACTTGGAAAAAGGTGATTAGTATCCTAACTTGTTTACTTTTCTTTCAAGTTTGTTGTCATCAATTTTAGAGTGTTGCTGTGGAGGTCCATAATATATTTGCCTCTTGACCTTCTGTTTTATAGATGGAAAGTTAATATTTTGTAACACTGGCTTTGAGAACTTAATTAATGCTTATGCAAATGATTTTTTTTTTTTGTGAGAGGGGATATAGATGTGGGGAGGAATATGGAAATTAATTTTTATTTTTACTCTGGTGAGGAGCACCTTTCTGGCCTCAAAATTGGAGGGTCTTGTACTTTTTAGGAGCTTGAACTGGATTCCAAAACACCTGAACGCTTGTAACCTTAGAGCCAATTTTCTTTATTTAAAACTAAACTGAAGAATGTTATCTTCACTACAGAGTGGAACCCCTTTTTGGGATGTGTGAAAAATTCTTGCAAGAAGTGGATTCCTTTCAGAGGTGAGAAACTCCGTTGCTTCTTCACTTTGTTAGAAAATCTCCCCACTGTTGTCATCAAAGAATATTCCTTTGGTTTTTCACCTCTTTGCATCTCCATTCCACTGTTTGCCCTACACTGGGAACTGCTATCATGAGATAATGGTAAAGCAAGAAGTAAACTCCCTCCTAAATGTGGAATCAATGGAAGAGCTTTCATGGGAGTGGGGACAAAAAAGGAATTTTTCCTTTCCTCATCCCAAATATCTGAATTGTTATTGAGAGAGCAAGTGAACTCTACATGCTTGAGGTGGGAGTTCTCTCACCCAGGTGTTGACATTTGCTTTGTAGACCACTGCTTATGAAGCAGTCACCCAGCTCTCCTCTCACTTGAGAGGTTTCTTTGATCTTATCCTAATCTAGATTTCTAAAATAAGTGAGATAGGGGAGCCCAGGTTTTTTCTGTTGACTTGGGAGGGAATTGGACTGCCAGCCCAGAGATGTTAAGTACCTGGAGTTGGCTGAGCAGAATTCCATCTCTAGTTCTGATTAAATTCCTATTTATTCATGGTCCATATGCTTGGCAGTTGTGTCTGGTTAAGTGACGAGAAAAAGAAGCCAAATCCACTCATCCCCTAATGTTTAGCTTATTTAGTACCTAATGACTGGAACTGTTCATTTGCTTTGTATCTTTTTGTAGCACTGAGTCTCAGGAGCAGCAAAACTCATCACTTTTTCTTAAGAATGTAATTCCTACAGGCAGTGATGAATTCCACAGAAGGGAATCTAGCTGATGCTAGATCTTGTCATTTGGGTATAAGGTCACCTACAAATGCTCAGACATGTAAAAATTCCCCTGTAGGTTGTGCAGCCTCAGCACGCCAGATTTTAGCTGCATCCTGTGTCAGAGTAGTTGAAATTTGCTGTCTGTGTAGTGGTAGTTGTAGGAACAAAAGGATATGCATTCCTGCTTAGCCCTCTTAGCATGTACAGAGGAGAGCACAATTTTTCTCTCACTTTGGCAAGCTGGTGCTAGAGGTTTCCATTGGTGGGTGATGAGCTTCTGTGAGCACCACCAGGGTCCTGAAAATAAAAAATCTCACTTCTAGGGATTTAGAACCTGAAGCTGCTTAGGGCATATCTGGTATTCCTGTCCAGGCTTTATAGATTCATCTGTAGGCAAAGGTAGAGTTCAACAATGCAGTTGACAAGTGGGGAGGAGACGGCGTTGTTCAAGAGTCTGTTCACCTACAGAAAAGGAGAATTTTGTTGACCAAGCTGCACAAGTACTTACTAGACATACAAAATTGTCCTGCTAATCACCGCATGAATGTTGCTGATAGTAACAGATAAGCCACCAATGACTCCATCTAACAAAGCATCTTCTGCATGCAGTGTAGTTGCCCAATTTTGTTTCTGTATAGAGAATAAGAAATATCAAATGCTCTTCTTGTGAGACCTCTCATTCCCATACTACGGAATGGATTCTGTTCTTGACCTGTAGAACAAGCTCTGTTTTTATTCCCTACTGATTGTAGTCTCCTATTAGAATTTCACTCCTTGTAAGTAATAAATAATATTCTGATAAATATTCTTAGAGAAGAACCATTCTGGAAACTTTGCTGCAGCAGAAGGTCAACCAGCACAGGTATTGGATGTGTTAGATCCTGTAATGAGTCAGCTATTTAATTAGCTAAATGGAAGCACGCAGCATAAAGAATTGCGCACATGCATGTCTTCCCCTGAGAAGTGCCAATTTCAAAAGTTTGCAAAAGTAGGAATGATTCTGTCATGCAGCTGCATCTCTTCTTTGAGACATTGAGATTGAATGCAAAGTACTGGCATTGCCCATGGTCTCATTCAATTAGCCCTCTTACTATATAAATTGCATTACAGCTGCACGTGCAGTCTGAGCAGAGAAATCCCTACGGTATCTGCTTCTTTTTGATGTTTTCGTGATGGGCAACTTGGCATCTCTAGCTTCTTTTTTTTATGCGCCTAGATTCCTTTGCCTGCTAGGCTCTGTGTTGATGAAGGATCTAAGAAATTAGTCCTGCATAGCCCTTGATGTTGTCAGTTTAAGCACAAGGTGTGATCCCTACATAACTAGCCAAAATAATCTTTATCTTATGTACAATAAATGCATCAGAAGGGGAATCTTTATACTTAGTTCTGTCATTATAATTAAGTGTAAGGATTTGGTGGCTTGGCTGGAAATAACAATACCTTTGAAAATGTTTGGAAAAATGTATTTGATTCTTAATTTATTCTTAACACAGATGTTTTATCTCTGAGCTCCCACATATGCAAGGCAGTTTTGTAGATAAATTGCTGGACTTAATGCCCAGACTCGTGACATCCAAGCCTTCAGAAGTGGTCAAGATTCTTCAGACAACACTGCGACAAAGTACCTTCCTCCACCTGCCTCTTCCAGAGCAGGTCAGTTTAACACTGGGAATTAAAATACAATATCCTTGAAGACTGTCTTGGCATCTGACTAGTTCCTAACATGCCATAAAGCTTTTAGGATTCAGGTTTTTGGTCAGTCCCAAGTGTTATTTCTTCTAAAGCAGACACCTCTTGCCTAGCATCCTCAGGACTACTGCTAAAAATACAGGCAACTCAATAATTCCTGGCAATATCTTAAAGATTCCAAAATTGGCGCACGGTTTCTCCATTTAGAACAGTAATGATTGTCTTTTTCCTCTTTCCTTCGCCTCCCCCTGCCTCATTTTTGCCAACCACTTTGCCCCTAATAGCTCCATAGAGCTACTGCAAATATCATTGAGCCTACCGGCGAATCTGATAATCCTCTGAGATTTACGTCGGGCTTGGTCGTGGCATTGGATGTTGATGCAACTCTGGAACATGTGCAGGATCCCCAAGGAACCATTAAAGTTCAGGTAAGCAGTCGTTTGTCATAAATGCAAACAAGATTGCCTTAGGGGCAGTTTGTTTAAGGATGTCCATACTTCTACATTGCAAATAATCATGTGCTTTATTAGTAAAAATGTTGGATTTCTGTGTTTTAGCCACACAGATCTGTGTTTTAGCAAACAGATCTATATATAGTGCACTGAGCAGACTTGCATACAGTTCCCACGAGTTTGCTTTGAACAGTTTGATGCCGTTCTGTGCTCCCTGCAGTGTTTTCACCTGCACTGGGAACGTTACGGACTTGAGCACAAATAAATGCTGGTGAAATTCCAGCTTCTGTAGTGGGAGAAGGGGGAGCAAAAGAAACCCATCTGAACAGTACAGAGATGTGAAGGCTCTCAGCATTCTGTATTTACAATTTTGCTTTCTTTCTGCTGCTGAATTTCAAGTGCAGCAGAGGAGAGAGGTGTGGTATAATGCCAAGTAAGATATACAAATTCTTTTCGTAAGAAAGAAATTAAAACCTCTGCTTCCAGTGCACAGGAAGAAGCTGATGTCAATGTAGTTTCTCCCCCTCTGCTGTGGGTCTGAATGGCCAGCATGTGGCTGTTAAATCTAGGGCAGCTGGACTCCTGATTCCAAGATAAAGCACACCTTCCTGCCTTCCAAGCTCAAAGACAAAACACCAAAATAATACACGCTGTGCAATTCTCCAGTCCAGTTGTTTTCTTTTTTTTTTTTTTTTTTCCTCCTCCTATAGGTATTGTATCCAGATGGACAAGCACAGCTAATCCACCCTAAACCAGCTGACTTTCGAAATCCTGGTCCAGGAAGGCACAGGCTGATAACTCAGGTTTACCTCTCTCACACAGCCTGGACAGGTAATGTTAATGATACAAGTTTGTACGATTGTGTTGCTGCACTTCCCTAAGATAGGAGTGTGTCTTGCTTGATCTCAGTCTCCTGTGTGTTAGATGTACATGCTCACAGTCTTGGGGCCTTTGAGGATCCTGGAGTCTACAAACTGCTGATGCTACCCTTAGCATGGCTCCGATTTCTGTTCCTGCAGCTTTTGAGCGGTTACGTCTCCCTGGGTGACAGGGCGCTGCTGCTGCGTAGGGGCCAGAGGGGCTGCTGTCATGGGGGAGAAGGCACCACACGCTGGGGGATGTGCAGACAATCGCCTGGCACTGGGAACCTCTACATGGGAGTACGTGTTCAAGGGGAGATTGCCTGTTTCTGTGCAGAGCAAAATCAATGCAGGAGTTAGGCCTGCATCCTGATTTAAAGGCAAGGAGTCATGGTAAACTGACTTCTTGTAATTCATTGTTTTAGATCTGACAGGCATTTGAGCAGAGCAGAGAACCTTTGGAACGGTGTGTACTCTACAGTACAATTTCACTGCTAATTAAACTTTCACCCTTTTAATGCCCTAAAACCCACCCTTCAGCTCTGATGAAGTATGCAGCTCCAACACTCACGTTCGGTCTCAGCTGGCAATCACACCTCCCCATGAAAGTGCTTTAGTAATTTGCCTATGGACTTGAAACAACAAAAGCAGAGAGTATTTGTTCACAGCTCCCTTTGTCCTGTTTCTTTTAATCCCTTCACATTTATTCAGATGTGAGCTTTTTTCTGAGCAGTTTTTCTAAGCAGTTACTAATAGGATTTGCTGACTTCTTTTTGTTTTTGTTTTTACCAATAGAGTTTTGTTTAGTGCCATGTTATTTCAAATGCTCCTGCTTCTATAGCATTTCCAAGGTGTATTTGTTTATCCTGCTATCTTTGTTTTGTTTTGGAGAAGAAATGGTGTTATTTCTATGACTGGAACTATTTGGATTTAAAGGCTCATCCTGTACTAGAGGGAGCTGATTCAGGTCCTTATTTCTGCTTCTGCAGCGTTCCCTGGAAGGGCATTTGGAGTATGGCCCTAAGAGATTCTATTCTGGTGTGTCCCCTAGCCGTTATTTTAACCATTAACTTTGACTTGGGCAATTAGGACACTGAGCTGGGAGGGGTTTGGGGAATGGAGTCAGAATTCAAAATGCAGAAATTCCCTTAACTGAAGACATTGAAACGTACTGAAAGCCAGTAGGAAGTGTGTGCTTAGGAAGGAGGATACCCAGAGACAAAGCACAAATTAACTGGTGGCTGTATAGGAGAAGCGATAGAGGCCACTGCAAACTACAAATTAAAGTGTTGACAGTATGGCCAAAAGATGAGTCTCGGGGAGGTGTTAGATGAACTGGGGGATAACTGTGGAAAAAGATTATTTCTTATGTTGTATCTGGCGCTGATGACACCTCAGCTGGAAGTACCACTGCTGTTCTGGGCATCGCGTCTTAAAATGGTGTGGGGTTTGGTAGGTGTCATTTAGGTTTCAGTAGCGTGGTCCTGCTGTGGGTTAACCTGGTATGCAGCCAAGCCCCCAACCTTGTAGTGCTCACTGACTGCTCCCCAGTGGGATGGGAAAGAGAACCAGAAGGGTAAAAGTGAGAGAACTTGTGTGCCATTGCATTGTTCAGCAGTAGCTAAAGTGTCCCTATATTATCAGCAGTGTTTTAGTCGCAAATCTGAAACTAAGCATCATGCAAGCTACTGTGAATGAAAACTAACTTCATCCCAGCCAAACCCTGTACAAGTCCATATGGAAAACTAAAGGAATTGTGTTTCAGTCTAGAAAAGAAAATTTTGATGGGTATGTAGTC
The DNA here is from genome assembly GCF_032191515.1 of Phaenicophaeus curvirostris. Lineage (NCBI taxonomy): Eukaryota > Metazoa > Chordata > Aves > Cuculiformes > Cuculidae > Phaenicophaeus > Phaenicophaeus curvirostris. The sequence goes on from NC_091392.1 coordinate 191,564,409, forward strand.
CAGCATGCTGCTCAGTCATACTGTGTAGACTTGAAAGCCTGTTTTCATTATGACCACTGGGTAAGAACAAAGTGAAATCATGTTCTGGACAGTTATCTTTCTAGCTGCTGAGATGGTAAAAGAGGGGGCAAAGACTGTCTTGTAGTGTAAAAACCTCCAACAGAAGAGAATTCCTAGAGTAATTTGTGTAAAATGTGTCTTGTCAGACATCATCTGCATTTACCTGATCCTGCCATAAAAACAGAGATCGATGATTTTGTTCTTGTTTGGTTGAAATAACTTTTAGCAGTTACTTGGGGAAGTTGCTGTTGTTATTTTAGCTGCAAGATTTTTATTTTTTTTAAGCTGTGACAGAGAGGCTGGGGATATAAGCGGTGCTCAGTTCTACCACGACAATTCTAATGACAGTTGTATTTTCAAACGCTAGATTGGATCCCGGGCAGCTCAGAATGGCTCTGCTTTACCCAGCATACAGGAGATAAAATTTCATTCCGTACTGGTTGTTCATTGTGTGATGATGATAATGTTTTTTTTTCTCTGCAGAGCCATGTCAGATCGAAGTGCGGTTGCTGCTGGCTTACAATTCAAATAGGAGCAAGGCATCCACTAAAATTCCTAAGTCTGCCTGGAATGAGAGCTTGGAGGCTCTCCCACCATCTGAAAACGGCATAGAGGGGACCATACCCTTCAGCAAACCTGTCAAAGTTTATATAATGCCCAAACCTGCCAGACGGTGAAGTCTGTCGCTAAAAGAAATGTATTTATGGGATTGTTGGGTGACATGAAAGCAACGTACTGTGTTCTAAGATAGTGAACCAAACCAAAACACTTCTATAAGAGAAGTCCGCCTTAGAAATAAAGCTGCTGAAGAATGGTTGGTCTTCTCTCTTAGGCAGCAGATAGACCAATACGGGAGTTCTTCAGCTTTTTAACAATAATTTGTAGAAAATGCAAGCTTTTCTATATTCAGTCAACAAAATCAAGACAGTTCTCGGTCAGCATTCCAGGAGTGTTTCTTTGGGCCAGATCTGCAGCTTTCACTTACCAAAAGTTTCTCTTCAAGGCCTCTAGGTTTTCTTCTATGTATTTACTGAGGTATTTACTATGTAAATGCTTAGGCACATAAATCAGTGTTATTTTTACAGTACCCTGCAATGAAGCTAAGGAGTCTGGGATTTGTGTTTGGGGTTTCAGGGTTTTTTTTTGGTTAGTTGTTTTTTTTTCAAATGTCTAAACCTTGTATTTGTGCTATGGTCTGCAAATTGTTAGGAAAAAAATATTCTGAAGTGCTATTATTCTTGTGTAGGAACTGCATCTCAAAGTGAAATGCCAGTTGCTATAGGCCATATCCTGAACAATTTTACATCCTGTATCACAGTACTGAAGGTAGCATCGTTTGCGGAAGGACACAGGTTGTTCATGATGTGGCACAGGGGGAGAAGGAACCTGCTGGTGCAAGCAGCAGAACTTTGTTAGCAGGACATGGAGTTTCATTGAGTTATAGCAACAAAAATAGGTTACTTTTAAAATCCAACTCTCCTATTGCACATTTTTATGCCTTTGGGAACAACATGATTAAATGCCATGGGCTGAAAAATAATGAACCCCATCCCACTAAGTTTTATGGAATGTGTTTATGTGCTGAGGCCTGAACCAAGGTCTTACCAAGATGGGAAAGTCTCTTTAGTTTTTCAGTTCAGCAGCAGTTTTGACAGTCAGAGTCTTTCTGATGGTCTAAAGTAGCTGAATGAGCTCTCGGTTCTTGTGAGACCAGAGTACAGAGGGACAGGAACTTAATAAAAATGTGATCCTTCTGGCATTCCTGATGAAAGTGTGTTTGTGCATCACTCCCATGTGCAAGGCTTGAGTGAACTGAGGAACTGCCTGTGGTCTGTAGCAATCCTTTGGTAGGATTTTCTAGGAGCATTTAATGTGTGAAACTTTGTAGTGCAGCAGCCAAATGTTATCTGCATTCATAAATCAATTGTTAAAAAAAAAAGTTTATTTTTAGCACGTAAACAAAGCAGTGAAGAAATACTTTACAGTTGTACAGAGATGAGTGTAAATAATAACCCCTTATGTGCTATGTACAATAAACCCAGAAAACTCATGCTAATACGTTTCCTCTTTATTCATACAATCATAGAATGGTTTGGGTTGGAAGGGACCTTAAAGATCACCTAGTTCCAACCCCCCTGCCATGGGCAGGGACACCTCCCACTAGATCAGGCTGCCCAGGGCCCCATCCAACCTGGCCTTGAACACCTCCATGGATGGGGCAGCCACAGCTTCCCTGGGCAACTTGTGCCAGTGTCTCACCACTCTCATTGTGAAGAAATTCTTCCTTATGTCTAGCCTAAATCTGCCCCTCTCCAGTTTATACTCATTCCCCCTTGTCCTGTTACTAGATGAGTGAACAACTGTGCCTGCGTGGTCCTGGGCTCATAAAGGGTTACTGCAAAGTGTTTGTGTGTTTGTGTCTGTATGCTTCAGGCTGTGACTGATGCTTTGGTAGGCAGAGCAGAGACCAGAAGCTGCTGGTTCAGTCTTGAATGCTGCACTTCTCCTTCAGCACCGAATAATGTTGATGGGCAGAACAACGAGGCTTTCGTGCTTCTCCAAGGCCTGTGTGTAAACCCTCTGCATCAACCACCTGTCTGGCATAAACTCTGCCTTTCCTCAAGGTAGTTTGGCTGCTCTGTGGTTATTGGTATTTGAGTTATGATTTATCATTTGTTCCCAGGTGACCAAGCAGCTACTCTGTTCTGGACATATTTTTCTTTTTTTTCCATTTTCAGTATCAAAATATTGGCATCTTTCTGTCTTTTTCCGAACACTGGAACAAATTTCTAATATTTTTGTCCCCTCGTGGTGTGCTTGAGTTCATTTTGTGTAACATACTAGACAAAGACTGCTTGCCTTCTGTATTGCCACTGAGAATCAAATACTGAAAGGCTATAGAAAAGCTCAGCTGTAATTTCAAGATGCTGAAAACCACTTGAAAATTTAAGACATTTCCAGTCTCCTAATGAGAATATTCCATAGCTGGCTTCTCTTCTTGATACCACCCTGTTCCTTTTTCTCTGATTCCTAGTTTGAATCATGAAAGAAATCATAGGTTCTTCTTTTCTATTTAGGTTTTATCTAGTTAAGCAGATGACTAATTCATCATTCTTTTAGTCAAATTGGGAAAAAAAAAACCATTCTCTAACTTTGATTTTAAAATTCAATTTCAAATGCTGTTTCCTTAATGCTGTACTCTTTCCAAGATTCAAATTTACCTTTGATTTCCGTGATTTGTGGATAAGCAGATGAGTAAACATAGAATCGCAGAATGATTTGCGTTGGAAAGGACCTTTAGAAGTCATGTGGTCCAACGCCCCTGCAGTGAGCAGGGACATCAGCCAGATCAGGTTGCTCAGAGCCCTGTCCAACCTGACCTTGAATGTTTCCAGAGCTGGGGCATCCACCACCTCTTTGGCAACCTGTGCCAGGGTTTCACCACCCTTGCTGTAAAACATTTCTTCCCTCTTTCAGTTTAAAACTGTTGCCCTTTGTCCTGTCACTACAGGACCTGGTAAAACCTCCCCTATGTTTTTTAAATTTTTTTTTCAACAGCTTAGCTTGATCTCCAATTGTTTTTAGCTTACTTACACTTCTAAATGCTTTTTTTTTCCACGCTGTGTTCCAACATACAGGAAACCTGAAACAGAAGTTGTATAAAAGCTAAGTATTCCAAGATTTAGTTTGTAGTTGTTTAGATGTTGACTGTTTCCTCCCGCCCCTGGGTTTGAGATACTTAGGCATTTCTGCTCTCAAAAATACTGTTGCTCTGTGTGGAGCTCCAGGACTTTGTGTCATCTCAGCAGCATCTCTGCCCCTTCACTGGTTGCCCTTTAATTTTGGCTGTTGGACTCCTGCGCTGTGATATTCTAAAAGATGATTGAGCTCTGAATGAAAAGAAAAACAAAGGGTATTTTTCATCTCTGTTTAAGAGGGAGCAGAGGCCTTCAGCTTACAGTCACCCAAGGACGGGGAGATTCCATCTCAGATGTCTCCAAATGTAGGAGCACGGTGGTGCAGAGCTGCAGCCAGTGGGAGATTGAGCAACTGAGAAGCAAGGGCAAATAATTTGCTAAAAACTAACAGTGTTCAAACAGCCCTTGCCTCTGCATTTTTACCTCCTAGTTAGATAAAAGGGAAGAGGGTCAAGAATTCGGCAGAGAGCAAAGAAGGCTAAGTCTCAGGAAACGTGTGTAGCTTAAGAGTTTGAAAATGTGTTGTCCCGTTCACCATTTTTTCCCGTACTTAATGGCATCCAGGGGAGGGGGGATATCCTGGCTCTGAAGGTGTTTATGGGGAATTCTTAATCAAATTGCTGAAGTCCAGTGAAATTCATTAGTCCAGTGAAATTCATTAGGCCAACTCTTAGAACTTTGCAAATAAATAATGCAAATATCAAGTCAAGAATTCCAAAACCAATGCATAAATGTATTTGGAACAAAGTTATAGAATCATAGAATAGTTTGGGTTGGAAGGGACCTTAGAGGTCATCTAGTTCCAACCCCCCTGCCATGGGCAGGGACACCTCCCACTAGATCAGGCTGCCCAAGGCCCATCCACCCTGGCCTTGAACACCTCCAGGGATGGGGCAGCCACAGCTTCCCTGGGCAACCTGTGCCAGTGTCTCACCACCCTTATGGTGAAGAAATTCCTCCTATGTCTAGTCTAAATCTGCCCCTCTCCAGTTTATACCCATTGCCCCTCATCCTATCACTCCAAGCCTTTGTAAACAGTCCCTCCCCAGCTTTCTTGTAGGCCCTTCAGGTGCTGGAAGTTGAGGCTTACGAGACATTAACTCAACTCTGGTGTGGCTGTCATGTATCTTATTTTAAAAGTACAGGTGGGTACAGTCACTGCTAAAGTACAAAGCAAATAAGTCCTTTGGAAGACAAAAGAACAGGGCGTGCATTTAAATTGAGACCATATGAAATCAGGTTGGGTTCCAGCTCATGGACATGGGTTTCCTTGGGGTTCCTGTCTTGTTTGTCCAACAAGTCAGAAACGCAGTCACTATTTTCATCTTCTCTCACTGGTCTCTCCCAGCAGTAGGTGCTGGGAATGCGGGAGCAGGCTGCCTTTGTACTTTACAATTTGCTAATGCAATGTAACCAAGACTTCAGAATAAAGCTTGAAGGCTGATAGGGGGTAGGCTGTGCACAAACGCTGCCTGATGCTCACTGAAACTGTGTTCAGTGTGTCTGTGAGCCTTTTAACCACCCGGTTCTCCCGGCTGCCAGCTCATGCGAGCTGCTTCACAAAGATAAGAGCTGGGGACCGACCTGCTGGGTGGCAGAGCAGCTGGGGTGGAATCTTCCTGGCACCTGGCCCAGCTGCAGCTCTGATTTAATGAGAGTTCACTGCCTACTGGGAGATGGTTTTCCTGGTGGGAGGCAGAAAATGGGTGTATGTGAGAAATCCTGCCCTATAGAGGAGCGCTTCCATGATTTGGGCGATGAGCCCATGATTTTAACGAATTATTTATGGCTCTAGCTGAAAGCAGCAATTTAATAAAGATACTATTTTGAGCTCCGGTTGAATTTTTTGATGTCCCAGCTGTTTCACCACACAGCAAAGGCAACTCAGGCAACAAGGAAATTGGCCTTTCGGTGACTGGGGCAGCCCAAGTGAAGCAGCTGTTTTTGTGGGAACTGCTGGAGCTGCCTCAGGAAGATGTGACCAGAGCAGTAATCGAAGACAAGGATGGAAAAGACTTGCAGCAGATTATCTCCTTGTCGACACCATCATTTTGTACTGATGGCACTGAAACTCAACAGTTCACCTTTAAAAAGAGAGATCTGTTCCTTTGCAGATCCCTGTTTTCAAAGTGGAATCTTCTGTATTCCACCGGTTGCCAAATGCAAGGAACAATTAAGAGGCTGCAGCACAAAGGCGGGTAGGACACACCTCTGAAGGTCACCTGGCACTGCCACAGGGGCTCTTCTGCTCTCACGCATTTGGGGAGGACAAAGCCCCCCTCATACCAGTGAGGAGCCCACTGTGTTTTTCTCAAATGTGGGACCTGGGCTGAGCCATTTCGTTGAATGCAGCTTCATTATTTTGCCCCATTAATATGAAAATATAAAAAAATAAAAGGAAAATAAAAATCCACCTGTCTGTAAAAGACTGGGTGTTCTCTCAGCTTCTCCTAAGTGTGTAACTCGCATCCCACAGTACTTATAACACTGGAACTGTCCTCTCAGCAAAAGCCTTACAAAGCTTCTGCCAATTTAAGGCTGCCTTAAGGCCCAAAAGCTCACAAAATAATGCAAATATGTGACTGTGATTGAGAGTCAACCAACCTCTGCTGTAAGATAATGACATTTAATTCAAAAAGCATTCACACTCTGGAATCAGCAGGAACCGATTCTATTGGCGTTCCCTTGGGATGATGACAGTCCTCGAGTCAGCGGTTCACCACCTACTTCACACCATGCAAGTTATTCCAAAACACGTCTCAGCAGTTCTGACGAGCACCTGGGACCAGCTGCTGTGTCAGAGAACACACGCGTGGCTAGAAAGGCAGTTCTTGCTGGTTTAGGTAAGATGTTGCATCAAACAAAGCTCCACTGATAGAAAATATTGCTGTAATTAGGAGATTGCAAGATAAAGCTTTCAAGTACTCACATTCCCTTTGGTTTTACACCACGCTGTATTTTATCAGACAAAATGTTTTAAATGATCATTAGAGAAAAATAAAAACCAACCCAAAAACAAGCCAACCAGAAAAAGAACACAGTATTTTGTGAAGAGTTATTCTTGGGTCTTGGGAAAGGAGCACATTCTCATACCAGTCTAAGTTTCTCTGCTGCTACTTGGACAGCTCTGATGCCTCAGGGCTGTGAGGGCCATCTCTGTGGTTTCATTAATAGACACAAACTCAATATGCACAGATTCAGGACTAGATTGACCCTGGTGGGGGAAAAAAAATCTACAGTAGGTAACTTGTAACGAGTAATACCAGTTATATTGCTAATAGATACTGGTACACTGGTAATGGAAGCCCACCAAGAACAGCAGTTAAGACAACTTTTTAAGTTCTCACTGTGACAATGTGCTTGTTGGCACAATGTTTAAATCATCAGATAACGACAACCAGCAAGAATTATCACACCCACCCCCAGCTTGCTAGCAGCAATTTAGACTGATTTCCTAAAGATCAACATTTTATGCTGCAAACTCTAGTTTTTGTGACCAGTCTGACAATTCTAAGCAAATATGGACTTTTGAATAGATACGTATTGCACAACTCAATCCTCACAATTCACAATTAATAGGAAAACTCTTTGAGGCTCAGATTTTACATTTATTCCTGGCAGACACTTTTTTTCTTTTTCCAGATTCAATCTAAAATTTAAAAGTGCTAAATTTTGTGAACCATCACAAATACATCCGTGTAGGCAGCATCGTGACTGAAGTTGCCAGCAGGAGGCAGAGTTGTATGTTCTAGGTTCACTTTTTCATTTATTTTATTTTTAACTTATTTATACAGTGCTGGGGAAGTGCTCCTTTACTACTGCTTCCTATCCACCACTTGATTGTACTTGAGATAGTTTATGGCTGCATTCCAACAGCCAATAATGTAGTTTCAGGCCATTTCCTAATACAAGCATTCAAAACCTAGTATCTTAATTCAGGCAACAGGTGACAAGTTAAGTAACCAGGACTTGGACAACCTTCAGAGGAAGATGAGATCAATCACGAGAATCAATGGAATTGGTTCTGCATTTAAATTATTTTAATAAGAACCCCCTTCTGTGAGCACTCAATTTGTTTAATTCCTGAGCTAATAAACTGTTCTTGCATTGTAGATTGTCAGCACACAAACACCTTGGCACGTAAGCCCACACTCTGTTGACTGTAATTTGATTCAGCAGAGAGGTCTGTGATTTGGCTCCGGTCAAGGAAGGTGGAATGAGCTGAAACGCTTCAGCAGGTTGAATGGAAGACTCCCCCTACTTTGACACCCTGAGCAGCCAGCGCATTGTACTCTTCCACAGCCTTCTCAGTTTGCAAGACCAATACATCAATCCCATTTTTCTTCAGGTAGTCCACAGTAGATGATGGAACCTCAGAAGAGAAAAGGAAATGAGAAGAGCAAGTATTAAATTCCTTCCTTCCCACACTGCTTGAAGAAAAAGAGGTACTAATGGCATTTGTTAGCAAATGCCCTTAAGTAACTGATAGCAGCCAAACTGATAACATGCTCAGATATTGCTAAGAGCTATGTATTTTTCATCTTAAATAAAATAACTTGTATATGCACACCTCCCATCTCTCCTTAACATGGTTTAAAATGCAGCTCTTTCTTACAAACTGGAGCTAAAGACAATTAATCTAAATAAAGTGTTGCCTCGCCAAAAAGCTAAAAAATTGTTTCTCATGAAGTGACACTCAGCACTTCTGAGCTTTCTGTAGCTAGTTTATCTGCTGAAACAACACCCTGCCAACATAAGTAACAAAAATGCCTATTTACCGAAGTATATAGAGCAGGCTAGAGAGCTAATTCATAACCTATTGTAAGAGGGGGGACTAATGACACTGTAAAAAATTCTCCTTGTTTAAATTGTCCTGTAGCAGAATGTAAGTCTGTTTACAGCTTGACACAGACACAAATACAGAGGAGGTCAAACACTGTTTCTTTCAGGAAGCAAAGGACTCCTGGCAGGAGCTCAGTCATGCTAATGCAGCAGCCTGCATTTTTCCCCTCTCTTATTAAAGCATCACAGATCCTTTTCTAGTTTCCCCTAATCGGAGGGAGAGGGAAAACAAACAGTTCTAATTTATGTTTCTCACAGAACAAAAACCTACCTGCAAAGCCTCGCTCATGCCACGACCAATCACCACAGTTTTAACACCTTTCTTGACAACTTCTTCAAGGTCAGCTGGTTGCACTCCCGGAGAATGCTAAGTGGCAGGGGAAGAAAATAACAGTCTGTGTACTGACAGCATCCGCCAGTGAAGCCTCCTCTGTATGTTCTGACACTGTCCGTAGATGAGCAGGGTAAATTAGCAGTACTAAAATGTAACACAACCTGCTTTTCTGTGCACACGCGGTAGATAACATTGCTAATTTTAAAAGGTATTTCATATGCAGATGAAGAATGATAGCTAATTAACTGATGGCAATATTATCCTTTGTTATTAAACAGTTAAAAATAAAAAGATGCATTATACCTTCCTAAGACATTTATGTCCAACAACGAGCATTTTATAAATATTAAAAGTTAAAAGTGAAATCTATAAATCGCAACATATTGCTGTTTGTTTCAAATGAACTTTTTGTAATAAATATTGTGGCAAGCCGAAGTTTACTCACTTTAATTACAAAGAGCTCCTCAAATCATTAAAATTATTAAATTCTTTTCTGGCTTATTTTGCAAATCTAATTGACCAAAGAAGACTGAAAGGTACTGGTTAGCTTCATTTCAGTTAACAATTTCAATTTCTGCACTACTTTTAATTTTGAGAAAGGAATATTTGAAACCAAACTCCTCTAAGAAAAAAAGAGCCTTATCAGCATGCTGATTAAGTTTTTAAACTAAGTCATTTACTGCTAGTAAGCTTTAAAGAGAAGAATCCACCACTACACCTATAATATTAATATAAAACATTTTTATATCACACTAATTATTCCCCTGGATTCGGTTTCTCTGTATCTCTGGATGCCCAAGAGTAAGGTATACACAGCCTGTGGCTAGAATTTGTCCCCTTTTGGCATGCATTTTTTTAAACCATACTTACTATTCCTCCCCCTTTTGGTTTTTGGTGGAATTCTTAAGTTCTTTTAGAGAACTAAGACAAGCTTCTCACTTGAAGTGGGTAATGTCATAGCATATTTCTGGAGAATGTTATTTTACGGAGATGCCCATAGTTCTTTATCTCCTATACTCCCAGAATGCACTACATTCTTCCAATGAATTAAGGTCAAAACACCAGCTCAAAAATTAGCTTCTGTTGTACCATTTGTTAGTGAGCTACTCTCTGGGTCCTCTCCTTTTTCCCCTGCCCAAGTCTTCAGCAGCTGATGCTTCAGCTTCTCACAAGGTGTCAGAGTCACTCTGTCAACCCTGCTAATGCTTCAGTTTGCTGGATAGGGCAGTGCTTTTCAAACTGAAATGAACGCAGCAGCTCCTCAAGTTGCAGGTGAGAGAAACCTTCCACAATGGGTGGCTTGCACTTAGCCACCAGAAAGTCTTTAGCCTGGCTGATATATGGAATATCAGCAACAAAGATGGTTGCCCGTTACGGTCCTCCAAGTTGTGTTCCTGTTAGCCCATTTACATTTGATGTCCACACATCAATTTCTATCCACCTAGAAAGCAGAGGTCTCTTCGATATGCAGAGCCTTCTCGTACCACATCACCGCAAGTACCTGTTTATGACGGCATAGGCAATGCTTTTCTTTCGGGTTTTTTTCAAGTAGGCTCAAAGATTAGACAAAATGAACTGGTATGGTTTACTGGAATTACAATAATGAGATTGCTGGGGAAGGTTTGTTAACACATGATAAGTACTCCTGAGACACTAAAGCCATGGAACAAAAGGATTTTCTTTGGTTACACAACACACGCTGATCCAGGGGCTTCCATGTGTTTTGTGGGAGACTCAAGTAATTAAAGGAAACCTATAACATGATGGAGTAACCGTATCATTCCTGATTTGATAGCTGGAGGGAAAGAGGAAGGGCAGCAGAATTAGTCTGTTTTGTTCTCTGGTCTATCCTTTCAGGATTCCTGCTTCTTTCTCCCATTAGCAGATGGCACCGAAATGCAACCAGCCAGGAAGGCTGCCTTTCATCCCCAAGGGTTAAGGCCAAAAGAACTATTATTGCTTAGTTACAGAACCTTGCAGAGCCAGTCACACCATCTTCCCGATTAAAGCATTATGTACTACACAACAGTCTGACAGCAGAGAAGGAAAGGAAGAAGAAAGGAAGCAACCAGGGTAGGGGGGGTGGAATTAGATGATATTTAAGGTCCCTTCCAACTCAACCCATTCTATGATTCTATGAATTTATTTCCAACTAGACTGTGGGACATGATCAGCACTGCTTCTTTCCCAAGCTTCAGCTCCACCTACCCTAAGGTAAAACATGCTCAAAGAAAGCAGACACGCTGCAGTCTCATGAGGAAACATGCAGAAAACACATCTGGTGAATCCTATGATTTCCAGTGCTGATCAGATTAACTTTTTTAGGGTTCTCCTAGATTTGGAAATGCAGCCTAGAAAAGCTTAGTTCTATTTTCACATTTGTCACTTCCTATTCATTTTTAAACCAAGTCACCAAACTCCTCATAGATGCAAGGGGGACGGAACTGTTCTAAATCAGGAGCTTTACAAGTGACCTATATATGGCAAAACCTAAATGGGAATTTTTTGCTTCCTAATGATATAAAAAGGATACCAGAAATTCAACCTCTCCAAATAACCCAACTTTCGTTTTTCTCCTCTGATTTTAATTTAACATAGACTGGTTTTTCCTGTTTCAGCTGCAGTATTCCTCTCTTTCAGCTGCAGTACTCCTCTCAGGATTTTTATGGACTAAAAGCTTTTATCTGTCACCTGAAGACATCCCTTGTTAGAAACTTTAAAAGGAAAGCACGGCCTCCTAAATGCTAGTAGGTGGTTGTAATTCAAAACCAAAGTTTTCAAGTGGTTGGAATGAATATCAAAATGTGATTGAGCTGGGACATAGGTGGAACTTTTCAGCTACTACATCCATTCTGCTTCTCTGGTCATACATGCATATAAACAAGGAAAACAATATTGTCAAACAAAAAAGCAACTCTCATCACACAACTCCCTGTTCTGAACAGCCAGTGAAAGCTTTTTTTTTTTTTATAATCAGACTACAAATGAAATACATCTTAAAAGGTTACATACACAGCTACCTTTCTCTCTGGAAGGTAGACATCCTTGCACAACAGCACTACCTCTCTCTTGGCATTATATACTCTGTATAATTACAGATGAAGTTCCAAAACCCAAAGGTTCTGCCCTTCAGTTGCAGCAAAACAAATTCTCAGAACTGTATCCTCTGTGTGGATACAGCTGCAGGTGCTGGGTTTAAGACCTGATCAGTACATAGTTCTTCGGTGCTTTAATTTTTGCTTAGAAAGTATGGAATTTTTTTTCCTAACCAACACAACTATCCTAGTGCAAACCCTAATATGGGGAGAGTTATCAAGTTCCTCATGCAATAGACATTATGCTGCTTCTAAATCTGGAATGTTGATACTACTCCATGTGCTTTTATACAGTTCTGATAGCATTTACAGATACAGTTCAAAAATTGTGAGAGGAGGAACTTAGTATGTGACTATCGGGAGAAGCCACTGTGTGGTTAGCCAGACTGTGAGCTGTTCATGGAGAAACTAGTGCATGTGATACTGTATCTGCATATTTTTCCTCTGAAATAAGTACAAAAGACCCCAAGAAAAAGGATGCAAACTAAACCACATGCATTGTTGCCTTCCAAACACAGGATCAGCTACTATCAGTTTCTTTTAACTTCCCATAAATTTTCTACCTCACTCACAGAATCACAGAATCACAGAATAACCAGGTTGGAAGAGACCCACCGGATCACCGAGTCCAACCGTTCCTACCAAACACTAAACCATATCCCTCAGCACCTCGTCCACCCGTGCCTTAAACGCCTCCAGGGAAGGTGACTCAACCACCTCCCTGGGCAGCCTGTTCCAGTGCCCAATGACCCTTTCTGTAAAGAATTTTTTCCTAACGTCGAGCCTAAACCTCCCCTGGCGGAGCTTGAAGCCATTCCCTCTTGTCCTGTCCCCTGTCACTTGGGAGAAGAGGCCAGCACCCTCCTCTCTACAACCTCCTTTCAGGTAGTTGTAGAGAGCAATGAGGTCACCCCTCAGCCTCCTCTTCTCCAGGCTAAACAACCCCAGCTCTCTCAGCCGCTCCTCATAAGGCCTGTTCTCCAGCCCTTTCACCAGCTTTGTTGCTCTTCTCTGGACTCTCTCCAGAGCCTCAACATCCTTCTTGTGGTGAGGGGCCCAGAGCTGAACACAGTATTCCAGGAGCGGTCTCACCAGTGCCGAGTACAGAGGGAGGATAACCTCCCTGGACCTGCTGGTCACGCCGTTTCTGATACAAGCCAAGATGCCATTGGCCTTCTTGGCCACCTGGGCACACTGCTGGCTCATATTCAGTCGGCTGTCAACCAACACCCCCAGGTCCCTCTCCTCCAGGCAGCTTTCTAGACAGACTTCTCCTAGTCTGTAGCACTGCATAGGGTTGTTGTGCCCCAAGTGCAGGACCCGGCATTTGGCCTTGTTAAACCTCATGCCGTTGGACTCTGCCCAGCGGTCCAGCCTGTTCAGATCCCTTTGCAGAGCCTCCCTACCCTCCAGCAGATCGACACTTCCACCCAGCTTAGTGTCGTCCGCAAACTTGCTCAGGGTGCACTCGATGCCTTCATCCAGATCATTGATGAAGACATTGAACAGGGCTGGACCCAGCACTGAGCCCTGGGGAACCCCACTTGTCACTGGCCTCCAGCTGGATTTCACACCATTTACCACCACTCTCTGGGCCCGGCCATCCAACCAGTTTTCCACCCAGGAGAGTGTGCGCCTGTCCAGCCCAGAGGCTGACAGTTTCTCAAGCAGAATGCTGTGAGAAACTGTGTCAAAGGCTTTGCTGAAGACTTTGCTGAAGACTTTGCTGAAGACTTTGCTGAAGACACTCAAGACTGCTTTTGCCAACACAGTCTGAAAAAAAAGGTTGTTACCAGCACCTTATGACAACTGCACTCTTAATCAAACACAGAATGCAGTTTGAGAGTTCCTAGATATGTGAAAGTGGTCTGCTCATGGTAGTTGTGAGGACTGGTGGCAACAACCACTACACCCTGTCACTCCCAGGACTCCCAGGACTCCTCCGACCTCTCCGCACAGTCACTTCGGAAACACACACTCAGTTCTTCCCAGGAAAAGTCTAACTGTTAGATGAAATCAAAATGCAGCCCGCTGAATTTCTGGCTAGAACTGCAACAGATGCTCTCTGGACCATTCTAAGAGTACAGTTTAAAACGCAGGATGGATACTAAACAGCAAACTTACATTAGTCCCAGTTTCTCGCCAGTCCCAGGTTCGGCTTCCTCCTGGCCATACTTTGCAGTCCTTATATGTTGTAGAGCAGCCTTTCACCTTCATTTGACCCCAAGAAAGGGAAGCAATTTCAGGGGAAGACATCATGAAGCTGAAAGCAAAGTCTGTAGAAAACGATATTCAATACATAACATCAGGCTAACATATGCAGCACGTTAATAAAAAAAAAGAAAGTTCTGCCCTTGCCCAAAGAGCTGGGAAGGAAATACTATTAGACTTCAACCACATGATTTTGTGACAACAGAACTGAACTGGGGAACAGCAGATTTGTTGAATTTGTTTACCAGCCCTCTTGGGGATTTTGTGCAGGATTTTGTGCAAATCATTTTAGATGCTAAATCTGTGCAAGTACTGGGTGCTCAACTTTTAAAATTATCAACAGGGATCAGGTCCCAGAATATCCTCTCATATCAGGGTTTTAATCTTCTGCCTAAAACCTACACTGAAAATGCTAACAATTTCCTAAAATATCTGAGACAGACACTGTTTCTTTGGCCCTCTAAACCATGTTGGCATCTATGAGTTTATTAATTTAAGAGAGTAAACAAGGTTAGAAAAAATCCCAAAGAAACCAATCCAATAGAAAAGCCACCAACAAAATAATGACATTGCCATATTGCTCCAGCATTACTGACTTTACGAGACCTAGAGGGTCAAGTCTTCTTTCCCAAAGTACTCCCTTAGGCCACAGGGAGGTCAGATCTCCCTGTGCCATAGGACAGTTATGCTTCCAAACAATGACTTACCTAATGTTGACCTCAATCTTCATTGTTTCAACTTAAAATGATTACTTCTAAACCTTTCTAATATGGATAAGGAGAACAGCTTAAGCTTAGTCTTTTCCATCATTTTTTGTTTTCCCAAGGACTTGGCTCTTATTTTTTCCTTTCTTTTAGATTACACAAACTTTCCTTCAGTCATATTTTCTAAACCTCTGCTTATTTTCCCCTTTTTCCCTGGCAGCCAATGATCGGCATTCATCTTTCTCTGACACCTGCTGCCTAAAACTAGACGGAGTGTTCCAGTCAAGGCTTTATCAGCGCTGCTACAGACCAACTGCCTTTTGGTATTGACAACAGTAATTTTTACGTCTGCTATCACAATCACAACTGGGCATCAGCAGGGCAGGGACGCTGCCTCAGAAACTATGTCTGCCTCACTCTACCATGAAAGCCTATGTCCTTTTAGCAGTCCTTCACGTTACTGCAATCTGATTGCTGATGTGATTCTGGCAGCAAGACAAGCGATGAATCGCATGGTGACACTCTGGAAACACATTAGGCTAGCACAGCTGTGAACAGATGGGTCTCAAAGATAAAGTGAACTTTCTGCCCCTCCAGCTGAGAAGGAAGAGGATGGCCTAAAACCCACAGATCAAAGAAAGCTGGTTGTTTCTGAAGTAAAAAGAGCTCTGCTCTTGGTTGATCCAGAAAATTCCAGTGGCAGATCCTTCCAGATAGGCAGTTTCTCTTCCTTTACCTTTTAATTGTTCAACTTTGCCAGCAAAAATTGATCATAGGAACCCTGGTAGCACTGACTAAAGAAAGAGCCCTCACGAAAGAGAAATTTTTGCATTACCAGGATTCCCATCCTGCTGGAAGCCTCCTTTCCTGTCTTGCATGTGCTACAGCAAACCATAATACGACCAGACACACTCCTGGATTGCCAAGAGTGGATCTCAGTATTCTCCTTCAAACATTGCGTGAAGTAAAAACTGCATTACTTAGGGTCTGGCACAGGACTGAGGCTGCCAGATCTGCTTCTTCCACAAAGCAATGGGGCAATTCTTTCTTCCTTGCTCTGTTGTGAAGTCAGTGGCACGTGTACCTTGCCAAATAGGAAGCAGCTATAGGGAGTGAGATTTGCCTGGATTCATACATTCTAGAGTCTCTCGTTACACACCCACAATGCAAGGCATTCAAACGAAGGTTTGTAAGACTTCTTTTCTAAAAATCTGTTTGAAGGGAGATGATAGCAGAAGAAATCACCTACACTAGTTCCAACAGAATGAAGTCACTCAACAGCCAAAGCATAAAGGGTGAAAAAACACCCAGAACCTAGCTCTAAAGAAGGAAAATAATTTCTGCTTGTGCTAGTCTTAAGAAAAAAAATGTCAGAATTCAACCTGGAGGATAAACAGAGGTAAATGAACAATTAAGTCTTTAGGAATATCAGATTTCCCAATCCACATAATATTATGAGGCTGGGATTGTGCAATCAGATACAAACTGCAAATGGGAGAGCAAGGGCTCTAGACTATTTTTTCCAAACAGCATAAAAATAAGTAAATATCAGAAAAGAAGAACAAAGCCATAAATAAAAAATTGTCATCTAAAACTATTTCCCATAGCACTGCCAGAGAACATCAGTTAAGTCAGGTTACTTGAATTAATAACAGTATCTTAAATTGAAGTAAGAATGAACTTTTTAACAGAAACTTTGGACGTTCTTGGCACAGGGCATGGCTGTTAAGGGAAATGAGAAAATATGATAAATACATCCATATAGGACTTGAATATTACTGATAGTTGATTGTGATACATAGAGTATTGTATTAAGAATATAAGAACAGGTGTTGGAAATTAATCTTTATGACAACTACAAGAACACTGTTCAATTGTCCCATGTACAGCCCCAGTCCAGCTGAATCAACAGTTTGTGTAAGAAATGTCAGTCTTAGAACATAAATATTGGATTTTTTTGACTGGAGGAGGAACGTGACCTGTTGAAGCATCACTTCTGAGGGAGAACTGAAACGAGACAGCAGAGGTGAATCAAGGTGGACTTTTGTTGACTTTCGAGTTAATGAAGAATAAAGAACTAGGAGCACATGGAAAAACACCAAGAACTTTTCAAAGAAAATACCCGTTATATAATGCTACAGAAATACCCAATGAGTTTGCGGGGGCCTTTGCCCAACTCTGAGTTGTAAATAAAACAAGCCTAGAGTCACCCACTGTCTGGTGACAACCCTTTAACAATGGTCCAGTCCCCAATCAGCAGGAAAATACTTCCCCAACCACTAAGTTGGGTTTTTAAAATTAATTGACAATGACAAATGTACAATACCAAAATACGCTGGACTGCTTCAGATCAAGAGAGACATGAACTGTGACTCACAATGAAATGGCAGTTTCTGTAAATTGCAGTAGCCTAAACAAAATAGATGATGAGGAGAGATGGCTCTGGAATATATAAGCAAAGTTGTGAGAGTTTAAAAACTTCGGAAACAAAGGAAGCAGAACAGAATCACAGAATGGTAGGCATTGGAAGGGACCTCTGGAGATCATCCAGTCCAATCCCCCTGCTAAAGCAGGTTCACGTACAGGAGGTGGCACAGGAATGTGTCCAGGTGGGTTTTGAATATCTCAAGAGAAAGACCCCACAGCCTTCCTGGGCAGCCTGTTCCAGTGCTCCATCACCCCCACAGTAAAGAAGATCTTCCTCATGTTCAGGTGGAACTTCTTCTGCTCCAGTTTGTGCCCCCTGCCCCTTGTCCTGTCACTGGGCACCACTGAGAAGAGCCTGGCCCCAGCCTATTGACACCTGCCCTTTAGATAAGGGCTGATAAGCTTCCCTCTCAGCCTTCTCTTTTCCAGGCTAAACAGCCTGAGCTCATTCAGTCTATTCACAGAAGAGATACTCCAGTCCCACGATCATCTTCATGGCCCTCTGCTGGACACTCCCCAGTAGTTCCTTGCCACTCTTGAACTGGGGAGCCCAGAACTGGGCATGGGACTCCAGATGGGTCCTCACTAGGGAAGAGTAGAGGGGTAGGATAACCTCCCTTGACCTGCTTGCTACACTATTCTTGATGCACCCCAGGGTACCATCAGCCTTCTTGGCCATGAGGGCACGTTGCTGGCTGATTGTCAACTTCTTGTCCACCAGGACTCCCAGGTCTTCCTCCGCAGAGCTGCTTTCCAGCTGGTTAACCCCTAACCTGTACTGGTGCAGGCGGCTGTTCCTCCCAAGGTGCAGAACCCTGCACGTGCATTTGCTGAACTTCATTGGGACAGTTTAAGAGGAGGCAAACCACACATTTATGCAGCGAGACAATCACACAATAGTTTGGGTTGGAAGGGACCTTAAAAGTCATCTAGTTTCAACCCCCCTGCCTTGGGCAGGGACACCTCCCACCAGACCAGGCTGCCCAAGGCCCCATCCAACCTAGCTTTGAGCCCCTCCAGGGATGGGGCAGCCACAGCTCCCCTGGGCAACCTGTGCCAGTGCCTCACCGCTCTCATGGTGAAGAAATTCTTCTTTATGTCTAGTCTAAATCTGCCCATGAAAAAGCCCCTCTCCAGCTTTCCTGTAGCCCCTTTCAGGTACTGGAAGGTCGCTACAAGATCTCCTCGGAGCCTTCTCTTCTCTTGTCTGAACAATCCTAACTCTCTCAGCCTGTCCCATAGCAGAGATACTCCAGCCTTCATCATCCTCGTAGCCCTCCTCTGGACCCGTTCCAACAGTTCCATATCCTTCTTATGTCGGGTAATACTGACAGACAGCATGAAACCGAGACCAAGAACGGCAGAAGCTAAGACCAGCTGAGAATTAGAACGAAACTCGAGACAGAACCACAGTTGGGCGAGCGGCCGGATTGGTAGAACTGCCAGGACACCTGCGAAGGGCTGTTTGCGAGCAGCACCCACCAGCAGCAAACAGAACCAAAGCGGCCACCGCAGCGCAGCGCCACGGAACGATTTGTGGAGACGGGCGGTTCTCGACATCCAGGCGCAACCCTGATCGAAGAGGGCAAAGGTGAAGGAGTAAATCAGCGTAGGCCAAGTTCCGAGCCGAGCAGAACCGAAGCGAGCCGAGCCCAAGGGAAACGGTCGAGCTCCGCCGAGCCGAGCCGAGCTGACGCGAACTGAGCCGAGCCAAGCCGAGCCGAGCTGAAGCAAGCTGGGCCGAACCGAACCGAGCTGAGTTGAAACGACCCGATCAGAAGCCCAGCCCAGCCCGGTCTCCCCCCACCCCACCCCCGGCCCCGCACTCACCGCCGCCCGCGCGCCCCCCGCCCCGCTGGCCGCCGCGTCCGCCTCGGGGGGCGGGGCCGCGCGCTGCCCGCTAATTGGCCAGAGCCCCGCGCTGTCCCCGCCCGCTCTCGGCTCCGATTGGCCAGCGGCAACCCCTGGCCCCTCCCACCGCCGCTCCCATTGGCCAGGCCGGCAGCTCCTGGCCCCGCCCCCCCTCGCGCACGGCCTCGCCCCCGCCCCCCCCCGCCTTGTTTTCATTCCCCGAGCCGCACGCGGAGGGGGCACCGCCTCGCGCCGCTCTGGCCCCCGCCCCGCCCCTCTCCCCGCGGTGCATTGTGGGACAGCGGCGGCGCGGCCCGGCGGCCCCCCCCCCTCCGCCCCCTCCCCAGCTCCTTCTCCATCCTCAGGTCCAAGATGGCGGCGGCGGCGGCTCCTCCGGCTCCATCTCCGCCCGCCCCTCCGCCGGCGGGGCCCTGCTGCCCGGGCTCCTGGCCCAACTTCGCCGTCGTCTGCTCCTTCCTCGAACGCTACGGGGCCTTGCTGGACCTGCCCGAGCTGCCCTTTCCCGAGCTGGAGCGCGTCCTGCAGCCGCCGCAGGAGCCCGGAGAGCAGGGTGAGCGGCCCGGGCCCCCCGCCCGAGCCCTCTCTCCCCCCCGGGGCTGCGGGGCCGGGGGCGGAGGGCCCGGTGTGTCCCCCCCCGCCTCCTCCCGGCCTGGGGGTGGAGCGGGCTGGGGGGAGGAGGGGCCTGGGATTCCCGGAGCGGACTTGGGGGGGGAGCCCTTCTCCCCCGGGCAAGGAGCTGCTTTTTTGGGGGGGAGCAGCTGTTTGGGGAGGGGGGACTGTCTCCCCACAGCGGAGTCCGAGAAGGAGAGAGAGAGTCCCCCTTCCCCCTCAGTGCCGGCTGTGACTCCTCCATCTCCCTTGTGTCCTCTTCCTCTGTTTCTCTGGGTTTGCTCCCGGGCCCCGTGCGGGCCGGGCTCCTGCAGAAAGTGGGGGAGAAGCTGAAATAACTATTTTTATTCAAACTGGCGCTTGCAGCGTCTCTCTCTCCCAGCTCCTTCCTCCCTGCAGCGTGGGGGTCGCTTTGCTGCCCCCCGCACCATGTATGTGTCCGTTTTTCCTTCGTTGAAACGAGACAGACGCGCACACAAAAGACAATGTCCTGATCTGCTTTCATCTCCTTATGTATCTGGGGTGAGGAATGGCGGGGGCCCAGAGAAGCCCTTAGCCCTCCCCATGGCAGCTGTTGGGGGCCATCCCCCCCAGCCATTGTGTGCCATCTCCATCCCTCTCTTCTCCTCCCTTCTTGCAGTTGGGAGGGGATACTTGCTCCTTCCCCTCAGCCACCTGAGCTGTGTGAGGCGGAGGGATGGCTTATGCACTCCAGTATTTTCTTTCCAGCTGCTCCTCCTCTCTCCCCTCTCTCCAGTAGCAGATTTGGCTGCCAGACTCTCTTGATTCCTGCCTCTGTGCAGTGGATGTGGGAGGGCCCTGGGCCAAGAGAGCAGCGTCGGGGAGGGAGGGCTCTGTGGAGGCGGCCGTAGGAATATAGAGGGGAAGGTGCTTGTTGCTCTTGGTCTCTTGTCTCTATTATTGGTTTGGTTGTTGCCTCTGCACTCTTGCCACATAGGGAGACTGTGGAGCTCATGGCGCATGCTCGGCGAGGCCCCGCAGAAACTTCCTGCTGCTAGAGAAGCCCAGCTCAGGGCTGCTGTTGGTCCAACAGCCCTTGCTTTTCCCCTCAAATGAGCTCACTCTTGCCTGCTTCCCCACCAAACCCACCCTGTACAGGGGATGTATGATTAAATCGGTGTGTAGGTGCTTCCTGATTTAAAGGAAGTTGCTTTTTGCAGAGCGCGTACATCTTCTCTGTGAGTTCACAACAGCCACTGCTGAAATGGAATGAGATAAGATTAATGTACTGTCTCCTCATATTGTCCCATGCCTGATCAATATGAAAAAGGCACGTGAGATCTGTTAACTTCTAAAGCTGTAGTTAACTGTCTGGAAAATAAGTGTTTATATTCAATTCCTGAGCAGTCCTGTACTACCTGTGTTAAATAAGGACTCTTTAGAAAAAGCTTTGTTAAACTGTTGCAAAAGTTATTCATAAAGATTACCGACACAGTTAAAAGTTTAATATTTTAATTAAAAAAGTCGTTTTACAGGGATGTCTGATGTGTAAAACATCTGTTTTACTTTGTGACACAACATAAGTGGGTGTGTAAGAGTAATCTTCTGGTATGAGCTGTGGAGTGAATTAAAATGTAAGGATGAGATTGTGACCTGTGTTTTAAGTATATGAACTATATGCACTTGATTAAAAAATAATTCCTGATGACTTCAGTTGCACAATGGAGTGGTTTATCAGTAGGACTATAACTGCATAACACATTCCTAAAAAACCTTCAAGGACTTGCATTGTAGAGTTTGTGTTATGGATTGATTTGATATTTGTCACACTTTTAAACTCTTCTCTATGTCATCCATCCTGTTTGACAGGGACAGGTCATTCCCACTGCGTTAGAACAGCCCCCCCCCCCCAAAATGGGAACAGTTTTAGCTTCTGAAAATGTAATTTCTAAATGACTTGGCTTTTTGCTTGTGCCTGCTGTAAAAGATGTATTTGCTTGCTTTTTCTCCTCTCTAAGAATGAAAATGTAAATATGTGAAAACCAAACTTGAGGGATTCTTGACGCTTTGCTTGATAACTTGTGTGACAGAGGTTTTCTTTTCCCTTGATACAACTAACTTATCAGGCTTGATTTGTGGTGCAGGTAGCTGTTACCTGGTGTATTTTATGCTTTTGGACAAACAGTTGTAGTGACTAGATTTCTTTACATGATTTTTATTTCAGTTCAGTTGGTCCCCAAAGTGTTGTTTCTAGGCATTCAAGTCATGAAGTTGCTAAACATTGACTGAAAACTGAAGTGGTCCTTTTTTTTCTGAACATCTGTTATATACCAACTATATGCAGTTTTTCTTGGATTGCAAAAGGGATTTGGATTTCAGTTACATCCAGCTAGGTTCACTTCCGATACCATGGTTTCTTGACAGTTGATTTGCATTGACAGTGGCACATAACAAAATCTAAGCAAATAGCTACAAAGCCTCAAAGTTGTGGTGGTTTTTTAACTTCTTAGAATCTTAGAGTTTTAAATCTCACCTGCCAGGTAACAGCTATTTGGAACTTCTCTCCACATTCGTTTTTCAGTCAAGGCAGGAAAGCAATAGTTTGGGGGAGGGAGATTGATTACCTTTAACGCTTGTTTGATGCTCAGCGATTTCAAAAGTGTTTTTGCTGGGTTGGGTTTGTTTTGTTTTGTTTTTTTAAAAAAACATGGCCTACTTGCCTAAGGAGTTAATCTTAGAAGATGCCAGTATAAGTTATTTTCTTTGTATCAGGATCCTCAATGAGTACTTGGAGCTCAAATTTGAATGTTGCCGAGTAGTTGTATAACAGTGGTGTTTTCTTTCCTGTTAATAATTAGAACAAAGAAACCTTTCATTATTAAGGAAACAATGTATAACCTTCCCATACAGGAGGGGATGCTGCAGAGATACTGGGCAGATCTCGACAGCTAGGGAGCTATCAAATATTTCTTGGAGGGGCTTTAGATTTTTTTTTTTTTTTAAAAAGCACAGGCAGCAGTTGAACTTCACCGTATTACTTCTCCTGCCTAAGAACTTCAAGACAAATAGTAACGGCAGCAGTGTTTGAGTCTCAATAGTTTTCCTTAGCAGCCCAACTAGTTTAGCTATCAAATTAGCCTTTATTAGTGGTGGGTTAGATGTTTTAACTATGTGTACACCGGTATGGTCTTGTCTTAAAATGTGCAAACCAATTTATAATATTCTATAGGATTTAGTGGGTAATGTGTAAATATTGCTTGAATAGGATAATAAGAATGCGTGTTGTTGATTTTTCCTGTCGCTATTGAATGGTGGGATAAACTAGTAGCCCTGGAAATAGTCTGCTGCTTAGGAAGGCTGTACAATAAAATAGCTTAACTTTTCCTGCTGGTGGTTCATTTAAAAGTTGCAACTATTCAGACAAAAGTAACGAGATCTGCGGTTATCTGGTGAAGATTTTATTTTATGAAGAATAATTACCTTTCCTTTGAGAATGGTTATTCTTGCTTTATGTGCAGTGTTGTGACTTGAGTTGCAATTATGACAATCTTGCACTATGTTGTGCAGAGTCAGGTGTCTGTCAAGATGATGACAGCAACTTAGGAAATTTGCTAACTGATATGCCTCAAAAAATAAATAGCTCCTTGTAGGATTTCTTAAAAACCAGCCCAGTATATGATTTTGACTGGAAATTCTGAGGGCTGGGAGATGTCATTACCATGCATTACTGTACTTTTAGATGCAGAAGTAAGGTAACAATACTGATCATCCTACAGCATGCCACAGTACCATATCACTTCTGAGTCTGCTTGCCTGCAAAGCAGTGCAAACTGGAAAAAATCATCACAGGAAAACAATACTTGTTCTAACAAATGCACACCATAATTTTTTGCTAAGTTTTTATTGCTACAGAAAAGCAGCTGCCAATCTAAATGTATGTGATAGAGGGGAGCAAGAACTATATCTGTGTTTAGGGCTGTGTTTAAGGAACCATGATATCAAATCACCGCCTCCTTTGTGTTGGTAAATAGCTTGAGAATTGGTATAAATGTTAATTAAGCACTTGGTCTCTTGTGAATGAAAATATTAGTAGAACGTTAGCGTGCACAACAGAGATCTAATTTTACACATGACTGCGCAAAATGCTTGTTGGTTTGCCAGGTTCCTTGGTGTCTGAATGGGAGAACCTCTCCCGGAGGTGCATGGCATCTTCCAAAGTGTATTAGGGTGTGCTAGCTCATCTGTTTTTGCAGGCTTTTCTTAGTAAGATGGGGGTTGACTTATTCTTGATGGAAATTCTAACAAGTATGCATGCTTTGCCTGCTGTTTCAGCGAAAGAGTGAACTTGCACTGAAATGTTGTTGGTAATGATCGTGCTAAAAGTGGTCTTGGAAACAGCGAGCATGTTTTGGTGTGTGGATTTCCAGTCTTGAGGCATGTTTCTGTGTCCTCACCGCAGCTCAAACTTCTCTATCTCCTTTGACTCTTGACAATCATCCTGACAGATTGACCCAGCCTACAAGTGCATTGCTTAACTTCAATGTGAATGTGTTGCATTTTTTTGAGTTTGATAATAAAACCACTCTTCCAGTGTTTGCTTAGGTTTAAGAGGTGTAAAGAAAGACACAGTGAGATGCACATGCCTGGTAGTAGGCCCATTTTTGTAAACCTTTTCTACCCTTCTCCCTTTCTGTCTTTATGAGAACCTAAGTTAACGGCAGGTAGACTGTAGAAAATCTGGAAGTTATTGATCCTTCAATTTTTTTTTAGTAGAGAATACCTGATACTACGTTGTAGACCTGCAAATATATATTGTCTTTGGAGCTACCATGCTTCAAAGGAGGAAATTGTTTTATAAACATTTTTATTTCTCTGAGTTTTCTAGATACCCAACATCTTTTCTCTTTTCAAATTAATTTGGATGCTGAAGCAACTTGTTTCAGTGGGTTATGTCAGGGTTTTAGGATTGCCATTCCAGTACCTGTGGAAAGCTTTACCATTCCCTGAAGAAATCAACAATTAATATTGACTTGAACTACTGTTGAAATTTTGTATGAAAAAAACATACTTGAAGCTTAGTAGCTGATTAGTATAGTAAGCAAAAGCCAACCATACCCACTGACAAGGAGCCTGACAGACCTCAAGCTCAAGATAAAGTGTTTTCCTCATAAAGAAGGTAGTGAAGCAGTGTATTCTGTTAATGTGATTGATTTTTCTCCTATTTAATGTGTTTTATCAAGCATGTTTCTGTGCTGTTGATCGGAAGTTCAGGGTTTGATGTAAGTGTTAGGTAAGGTCATGTTATATTGCAGTAACCTGTAATAACTACTGTAGATTGTTTAGTATTAAGAGATATATGTGATATGGAAGTGATATTACTATTTCACTTAAATCTCAAACACAGTATCGATTATTAGATTTTTATTAACTGGTTTCAATGCAGAAAAATTAATTTGTGGTGTCTTCTCATGTAAATGAACTAGTTCTGATATCTGACAGCAGTAACTGTAGTGCGGGATGGGTAGAGTTTGTTCACACACTATATAATGCTGAATCTCCTTCATTAACATACTAAGTGTCTGGATGTATCGATATTATGGGCTCGCTTCCACTGTAAAGCTGTATCAGCTCATCAGAGGTAACACTTTTCATCTGCTCTGCAGGTCAGAGTGTTCATATCTTATCACACTCTTTCTTTTATGAGTAAGAAATCTAACTGCTGTTCTGAATTACTTGGGTAGTCATTGCCTGAATGCAGGCTGAACTTGATGTGTGGAATATAAGTAGATCATTGCTTTCCTGCTGCACCTAGGGGCTGAATTGAAATGTTTATGCCAAAGGCATTATTAATCCACCCCCTGTTAGTAAAATGCAGTATTTATAACTTAGCAACAAACTTCTGGAGAATCGAAGCGTATGTGGTAAATGCCTTTGAGTATGATGGAAGTTCTACACCTTTAATATTTCTAGCCATCCAGTTAAGTGGATTGTTGAAGGTAGACTCCAGTAGCTTGGAGCTGAAATTTTTAAACAGCATAACAGGGTTAAATTCTGAGAACGTAGCGAGAGTAGTCATTCTTGTACTGTCTTCATGGCAAATAAGAATAAACTCTTGTTTGCTCTTTAGTCACTTCAGGTTAATATGACTTTAAGGTTAGCGTTCCTTATCCACATGTGGGTTATTCATTTTAGAAGTGTATTATATTTACCTTGGAATTAATTATCTTATAATAGAGTGTGGATGCATATCTTTGTTTTAACTCTTCCCATTTTTGTTTTTCCATGACAAGACTTCATATCTTCATGGGTATTGAGGTGGCACATCAGCTCACCTGCCTGTGCTCTTGTATTTAAGCTGGCAATGCCAGTTTTAACTAGCCTCCACATCAGCTTACAGCCCATGTAGAAGAGAGGAAAACCCTGTACTACTGGAGAGACAAGCAGTTTGTTTTTCTTACCAGTAACACTGTCCATCTAAAAGAGGTGACAAAATGCCACATGGAATGGGGGGAAAAAAGGGAACTTGGGATTCTGCTCTCCACTGGCAGATGAGTGACATCCAAGGCCCCCTGCCAAAGTGTAGCCCCCCTAGGGGTTATGCACGTTCTATTGCACCATGTGCCTCCATTGAGGAGGGGCAGTGTGCTTTCTGTAGGCAGCTTTATTCCAGCACACTTTGGATGGTGTAGAACTGAAGGGAAAACTTGTGGTATTCCTTCCAAGTCACAGTCTTAAAGGCAAGTGTCTAAGATCTGGAAATGCTGGTGGAAATTTTTCTGGCCAATGTGAGATCATGTTTACTTAAAGAAGCCCCATGACCTGTATTGTGATATATTTGTATCGGAGAACTGTGTGAATATCTATGCGAATTGTGTGTGACACCATCATCGCGTATAAGCTAGAAGGTATGTTTTGTCAAGCAATCCATCAATGCTGTACCTCATCCTTGGTATCATCTGTGAATTTGCTGAGGGTGCACTCAATCTCGCTGTCTACATCATTTATGAAGATATTAAACAGCACTGGTCCCAATACGGACCCCTGAGGGACACCACTTGTCTTGGATCTCTAGCTGGACATCAAACCATTGACCACTACTCTCTGAATACAACCTTCCAACCAGTTTCTTATCCATTGAACAGTCCACCCATCAAATTCATTTCTCTCCAATTTAGAGAGAAGGATGCTGTGGGGGACCACGCCAAAGACTTAACAGAAGTCCAGATAGATCGCATCCGTTGTTTTTTCCATGTCCACTGCTGTGGTTACCCCATCGTAGAAGGCCACTGGGTTAGTCAGACATGAATTGCCCTTGGTGAAGTCATGCTGGCTGCCTCTAATCGCTTCCTCATACTCCATGTGCTTTAGCGTAGCTTCTGGGAGGATCTGTTCCATGATCTTCCCAGGCGCAGAGGTGAGGCTGGTAGGTTGGTAAGAAGCTGTAAGACTTTCTGAGAATATGCCCTGCGTCCAGTAATTTATAGCTCTGAAGCTTTTGTATCTATGCCTTCTGTGAATGCAGCTTTTTTCTCTTGCTTGGAATTACTTCAAGCTAATATCGTGTAGTATAAGAACAATTAGCAGATACCTGTGTGCAACTGTTAGTGCACACTGCCTGGTACACACACTACTGAGCCTATCCCAAAGCTTGATTTAGCTTGTTTATGGCCTGTACTAAACTCATAAGCTCATGGAAACTGCTGGGAAACTCATGATGGTGTTGATATGAAGATTAAAGCAGTAACTGTTTCTGGTGTGTCTGTGTTCTTCAGTATCTGATGGACTGCATCCCTCAAGCAGAAACTTGGTAGATTTGGGGGAGGGGAAATAACCTATTTAGCGAATTGGTAAAATTACCCTGCTGGAGGCAGAAGGTAGTGGCAGGAAAGCTTCCTTCGTGTGGTGCGAGGAAGAGGACAGGAGCTACTGACAGATTGAACTGGCAAGAGGGGGCAGGTGATGGGAAGACAGTGAATTAATCTCCTGCTGAAGAATATTATGGCTGTGTACTCACTGTGGCCTCAAAGCCTGTTGTCTTGCAGTTCTTTGCAAGAATGCATTTTAACATGAAAATGTCTCTCTCTGGGCTGTGCAACGCTTCTTAGCAGTGTGGCTGGCTTCCTCCAGTTTTGTGGCAGTTGGAGCTGATGGAGGTAAGGTATTCGGCACTCGCCGCGTATCTGCCTCAGCTGGGACAAGTATCCTCTGTGGTATCCCGGCAGTGTTTGTCCTCTGCTGTACTGCTCTGGGGGAATATGCAGGCATAGAGCTCGTGGGAGGGCTGAAGTTAAATTTCAGGAGCATCTCCTGCTGCAGGCAGCTTGCGTTGGCAGTGCTCGGTGCACTGCAGAGGTCACCCATCCCATGGCAGGGAGGCTTCCTGCCCAGCCCTGGTGGTGCAGAGCACCCTCCCCTTGTGCTGCAGGATCTCTTTATCATTCCCTTCTTGGATGTTCGTGCAGGGGCAGAATAGTGCAATGGTGGCTTTGGCTGTGGGGTTCAGCAGAATCATCTGGTTGGTTCCAAGTGTAAAAATCATTGGGAAATAATAAAACTCATACTAAGGCGTGTGTATTCTTTTGTTTCCTCCAGCCTTGCAGTAAAAGCATAGTTTGTTCCAGCTGAGGAATAGCAAGGCTGTTGATAACGCTAAGACGATCTTTCCACCCTATTTCATTACCCTTCCTCCTTTTTCCCCCCAGATCAATGAACTTGTTTGCTTCATTTTTCTCCAAAGCTCAACAAACATTTTAGCATTAACAAGTATTTCTTAGTACACCCTAGCATTTGTCAGTCTCCCATATATGCAGTTTGCCATCAGTTATTTTTCTTCCCCGAGAGCCAAACAATGCCCTTAAAGTTTAAGTGGCAGAGAATTTCTCAGAACTACAGTAGAAATGGTGACCTTGTTGAGGTCTGTAATGGTCTTGGGAAAACAAACAATTTCTCAAAGCAAGGAAAGGCCTATTTCTAAAGAATCCTGTGTTTCAGCAGCTGTGCCTCAGTATTAGATTTGTTTCCATTATGATCATTTAGATCTTGTAGTACCTTGGAGAAAAGCACTACTTACCCTTAAACTCACAAGCGTGATTGGTATTTGAAGAATAGATAACAAGCAAGTTGTACCTTACCAGTCCTAGCCTTGAAAATATCTTTTTCCAAGAAAATGGTGCTTGTCAGAGTGAAGCTGTACAAGTTTTTTAGTTAACGTAGGCTGTACTGTATTTCTGTACTAATGGTCAGTTCTTGTTGGTGAAGTCCTGAGCCAGTCGCATGCTGAATGTAGTTGGTGGTTGTTAACTCACTCATTGTCGGGTGATGAGTAATAACTTTATTTCCTACTCCACTTGGTGTCCCTCTGGTGCTGTCCTGGCTATTTTCCATCTCATCTACAGCTATCTAGCAGCACAAGTGCCAGGGCATGTTCATTACTTTTTAGTATTAATGAGTACCACCATTATAGTGGTTATCTCCTGAGAACAAACTGTGATGGTTCACAAAATCCATATTAATTAGTAGGTGATAGAAGTGTGAAAATCTTAGTTTGATCCCAGAGCTTGTGGTGTGGTGTTGTTGTGGATATCAACAACACATTGCAAGAAAGCATCCAAGGTGGAGAACTGTGTGGCAGGATGTTGCTCTGTTGAGTGTCTACCCAGAAAGTTTCACCTTTATTTGGAGAAAAGAGGCAAAAAAACCCAAAACCAAAACTACCAACCAAAACCCAAACAAACATAACAAAAAACCCCACCCTCGTCGAAAAGCAGTATTGCCTTGAGGTGGTAGTTGAAAGGCAACTGGCTTAACCTGGGTCTGAAGTGGCCATGTGAATGCCTTGCTTTGCAAAAAGATACTTCCAGTCAGTGGCAAAACTATCCCTTGTAATGCATGTTTAAGCTTAGACAAATTCTCTAACAGGGTATTGGCTGACCTCCTAAATAACACATTAACATTCTTAACCTTCAGGTTAAGAACAGTTAGCAACAGGGAAGAGAAATTGATACAATAGGAAGGGAGCTTTTGGAAAATCTAACCTTTATAAGAAGGGAGACCAGAAAGAATAGTGGTAAGTCAAGGAATAAAAGCATTGACCACGTCCTAGATGCACCATGCTTGCAAAGCTAGGAGAGGTGTCTGAATGTGTTTGTGGTGACAGACAGGAGTAGGATGGTGAAAATAAGCATAAGGGCTAAATGTCCACCTTTTTATGCCGAGTAGAAGTTTTTTTGAAAGGTGTACCTTTAATCCTGGTGAAGTTCAGAAGGAAAGTGTACTTGTAAGCCCAACGTGAATTTGGGGAGTGCATGGACAGAGAAGTGTCTTGTGTAAAAAGCAAAATATCTGGGAAACACAGATGTCTAAAATAACCAGCTACAATACAAGGATTAAAATAAGTAAATTGCTGAGAATTTAAATAACTTCTTTGCATAGGGTTTCATTATTAGGCTCGTTTGTGATGTCTTTATTCTAGTTACACTGCCTTTCTGGCAATAAAGATTAAACATGACAAAACTGATGCGTTGGAAAATTATATGCTGGAACAATGCTTATAATGTGAAAGCGTGCTAAGTTGCCAGACTTGGACACTTATTCGGCTTTCTGAAAAAGTTAGAAATGCAGCTGGTAAAAATATACTGACCCTGGTGGTTAGTGGAAGTCAGCATGGCTTCACCAAGGGCAAGTCCTGTCTGACCAACTTAGTGGCTTTCTGTGATGGGGTAACCACAGCAGTAGACATGGGAAAACCAACAGATGTAATCAGTCTTGGCTCTGTAAAGCTTCTGACACAGTCCCCCACAACATCCTTCTCTCTGAATTGGAGAGATATGGATTTGATGGGTGGACTGTTCAGTGGATAAGAATTGGTTGGAAGGTTGTATTCAGAGAGTAGTGGTCAATGGTTTGATGTCCAGCTGGAGATCGAAGACAAGTGGTGTCCCTCAGGGCTCCGTATTGGGACCAGTGCTGTTAAATATCTTCATCAATGATACTGACAGCAAGATTGAGTGCACCCTCAGCAAGTTTGCAGATGACACCAAGGATAAGTGGTGCAGTTGACACACTGGAAAGACGGGATGTCACCCAGAGGGACCTGGACAGGCTGGAGAAGTGGGTCTGTATGAACTTCCTGGGGTTCAACAGGGCCAAGTACAAGGTCCTGCACCTGGGTCAAGGCAATCCCCCTTTTCAGTACACGATGCGGGGGTGACGTGATGGAGAGCTGCCCAGCAGAGAAGGACTTGGCAGTGCTGGTTGATGAGAAGCTTGACATGAGCTGGCAATGTGTGCCTGCAGCCCAGAAGGCCAACTGTATCCTGGGCTGCATCAAAAGAAGCGTGGCCAGCAGGTCGAGGGAGGTGATTCTGCCCCTCTATTCCTTTCTTGTAAGATCAGATCTGGAGTACTGTGTCCAGTTCTGGAATCCTAAAAATAGGAAGGATATGGAACTGTTGGAACGGTTCCGGAGAAGGGCTGCAAAGATGATCAGAGGGCTGGAGCACCTTCCATATGAGGACAGGCTGAGAGAGTTGGGGTTGTTCATCCTGGAGAAGAGAAGGCTCTGAGGAGATCTTATAGTGACCTTCCAGTACATGACAGAGTCTACAAGAAAGCTGGGGTGGGGCTTTTTACAAAGGCTTGTAGTGATAGGGCATGGGGCAATAACTATAAACTGAAGAAGGGCAGATTAAGACTAGGCAGAAGGAAGAATTTCTTCCATATGAGAGTGGTGAGACACTGGCACAGGTTGCCCAGGGAAGCTGTGGCTGCCCCATCCCTGGAGGTGTTCAAGGCCAGGTTAGATGAGGCCTTGGGCAGCCTGATCTAGTGGGAGTTGTCCCTGCCATGGGCAGGGGGGTTAAAACTAGGTGATCTTTAAGGTCCATTGCAAGCCAAACCATTTTATGATTCTATTAGAGAACGGAAGTGGAAAACAGAGTGACCAGCTGGTCCAGGGAGGTTATTCTCCCTCTGTACTCGGCACTGGTGAGACCACTCCTTGAATACTTTGTTCAGTTCTGGGCCCCTCACCACAAGAAGGATGTTGAAGCTGGTGAAGGGGCTGGAGAACAGGCCTTATGAGGAACGGCTGAGAGAGCTGGGGTTGTTTAGCCTGGAGAAGAGGAGGCTGAGGGGAGACCTCATTGCTCTCTACAACTACCTGAAAGGAAGTTGTGGAGAGGGAGGTGCTGGCCTCTTCTCCCAAGTGACAGGGGACAGGACAAGAGGGAATGGCCTCAAGCTCCACCAGGGGAGATTTAGGCTGGACATTAGGAAAAAATTTTTCACAGAAAGGGTCATTGGGCACTGGAACGGGCTACTCGGGGAGGTGGTTGAGTCCCCTTCCCTGGAGGTGTTTAAGGCACGGGTGGACGGGGTGCTAAGGGACATGGTTTAGTGTTTGATAGGAATGGTTGGACTCGATGATCCAGTGGGTCTCTTCCAACCTGGTGATTGTATGATTCTATGACTAGTACATTTTAAAGAGTCTAACAAAGATGTAGGGAACTAAAAGGAAGAAGCTTTACATGTGGTCTTGATAAACTTTACGAATTGTAATGTCATAGTTCTGATAGTCGTGTTAGTTTTTCTGCAAAACAAAATACTCTGTTATTTTCTTTCAAAGCACAGATAGATGGATCATGCTTGACATATAACATGGAGCTGCAAAGTCTTTACAGGAGGTCACTGAGTGGTTGATTTGTGTTCCACAGCAACCTTACCTGATAGGACCAAAATAGCATCAGTGCAATATCAAAATTGCATATCAGTGCAAGCTGATATGACCAGTGGTCTAAGTCTAGGCTGTCATTTTTAAGTTAGGACTAGCTGAGGACTGAATTTGCTTTATATTCGTCCCTGATAACCCAGAGGGTTAGAGGAACAGAGGAACATGGAGGAATACATCACTCAACCATTCCTGCTACACCAACCGCTGAACGTGAGTCAGCCTCCAAGGTGGTCACTGCTTGAGAGGGAAAGCATCATCATAAACTTTAAACTGATTAACCAGTGGAACGTAGGTTAGAAAAAGAGATTATTTTCTTTTGGTCACTGTCATATAAGTAAAGCGGAATTCCTCAATTACTTCTTTTAATGGCATAGGTATTTAATCCTATTTGCCAGGAAAACAGGAATGAAATGATTTGTTTAAAAAAGATCAAGGTCAAAGATGGCTAATCTGGGCTAAGAGGAAACACTGCTGTGGATAAAATACTGCAAATTGACAACAAAACTGCAAATGGAAGAGTTATAAGTATGCATTATAAGGGAAACTGTTTATGATGAATGCATCCCAGAATATTTAAAACTACCTTGTTAGCTCAACAAAATATTCTGGGTTGCATTGTGATAGCTCAGAGGAAAACACCTCTGTTAAGATGAAGCTGGAATTTTGCATCCAGACAAGGGCAACAAGGCTGGTGAAGGTGTTGGAGAACAAGTCTTATGAGAAGTGACTGAGGGAACTGGGATTGTTTAGCCTAGAGAAGAGGAGGCTGAGGGGAGACCTTATCACTGTCTACAACTACTTGAAAGGAGGTTGTAGTGGGGGTTGATCTCTTCACCCAAGTAACAAGTGATAGAATGAGAGCGAATGACCTCAAGTTGTGTCGCAAGTTGTTCCACATCAGGATGCCTTTCTTCACTGGAAAGGCTATCAAGCACTGGCACAGGCTGCCCATGGAGGCGATTGAGTCACTACCCCTGGAGGTATTTAAGAGATGGGTAGGTTAAGTGCTCAGGGATATGGTTTAGTAGCGAACACGTACAGTTGGACTTGATGATCTCAAAGGTCTTTTCCAACCTAGCGATTCTATGGTTTAAAAATAAACCAAATGCAAGGTAACATGAAGAATGGGCTGAGAATCAAATGTAAAACTTGGAGGATACTTATCTTTTGTGTGTGTGTTCCTGTACATCTCATTTTGTCAGTTGTTTGTTTGCCTTCATCTTGATTTTAATGCTCAGTTATGGCTGTTCCATCTTGAAAGATAATGCAGACAGATGTGGAGGCTGAGAAGGGCTGAAAGATTCTGCAAAACCAAAAAGTTTTTTAAAAAGGTACTGTTAACTTCAGAGGAGATTTTAAAAAGTATATGGAGCAAGACTCCTAGAGATTTGTGTTCCTTTTATATTGTACAACTAAAAAAAAATGGTGTATTGAATGAAATGTAAAAGTAATACAAATTTAAATGCCTTTCACATGATCCGTAATTATTCTGTAATTACAGTCGATTGCTGTAAATTATTATTGAGGCTGGAGCTCAGAAAAATTTGGGTGCAAAGTTGTAATGAAAATATTTAAAAATAAAACTTAGAACATGAAGTTCCTTGTTTCTGTGTTAAGCCAGGGTATAACTGAAAAGAAGGTTTAAAGGTAAACTGGGAGCAGGCGATTTCATGTGTGTGTTGTGGGGTTTTGCTACCCATGTTCTGAAACAGCAGATGGCGGTCACTGTTACACCAAGTGCTGGATTATGCCCATTGTGGCTCATCGTTGTCTTTTCCAGACACTAAACATAAACACATTTTCTGCTGCCAAGGTTGAATCTCCTTTCTGTGTACCTGTTTTGTGCCACACAGGAAGGGGAGGATCTTCTGATGTGACAAGTTTTATGTTTTTCAGATACTGTTGTAGTTTTGAGAAGCCTGTTCAGTGGGAAGACTCGGGTGCCTGGTACATTGTGGCATATCCTTCCTCTGGCATCACAGGCTGCCAGGCTCTTCCCTGACCCAGAAAGCATCTACACTTGGGTGTGTAGATTGGTGGTTTGTATCTCAAACGTGAGTTTTCAGTGGTAGCAGTATGCAAGTGGTAGCTAGAAACTCAGCATCCCTTCAGGCTGTTACATTTGTCTTTCTAGCTCGGATTAAAAGTGGTGTAAAAGGTGCCTGGCAACAACTGAACCCATTATGGAGAGGTAACAGCACTTCCAGCGCATCCAGTCTCACCAAGTAGGCTGGGGCTTTGAGTCTGCCTAGACAGACAGTAGGTAATATTGACCCCAAAGCAAGCAGCCTTGGCTACCCGGGGGAAGCTGCACAGTCCCAAGAGTATAACGGTTCCTCACTATTTAAAGAATTACATTAGTGGGGGTAGATATTTTAATTGTGTTAGCAGGTCAAAACATGAGTTTGCTCACAGAAGTTTCTACTTGAACGTTGGGTGTTTCAAGGAATGAAACTTCTGTGAATCCTCACTTTGTATGAGATTGAAATATCAGTTTTGTAAGGGCATAGATGTCTTGCTTTTTTTTTTAAGTCTTCAAATTATACCTAAGCTTAAGCAGGTTGGTCAAAAAACACGCTGTGGGTTTTTTTATGTACTACTAGCTCTTTGTTAGGCAATCGTCTTGGACAGTTTTGCTTCTTACATTTCTGTTGTCACTTGCTCCCTGGGTTTCTTGCAAAATAATGGAGAAGAAGTTTCTACTAGCTGTGAAACAATTTAAAAGAAGCCTCAAATTCTGTGCTAATTAGATTAAACTTGTAAAATTTTAGGGTTGTGATCAAGATTTCATGACCACTGCCTTTCACAGGACTCTTCAGCAGACACTAGAAATGTCACTTTCTTTATAACTGTTCAGCCGAAGTCTCTGAAATGTGGTGCATCTTCTCAGGAATCTGTGGTATTTCTTTAAGATATTTAAAATTTTCTTTTGCACTGCTGATAAATTAATTAATTGAACTAAATAAGTTAATTGAACTGATTACCTTTGTGCAGAACAAATCTGCAGTTACTTATTTCTAACTGACAAGGAAGTGTGTTCTGTATTTCAGAATGACTCGCATTGGCTTCACCTTCAGCATTCGCATATGCTGATCTTTAATGAAAACTCATGCTCACATAATGCTGCTGTTTGTAGAATATTAAATGATTACTGAGTAGTACTCACTTTTTCTGTGGAAATTAATGACTGATGAATGCTTTGCAAAATGTGAGACATCCATTTTTGTAGCATGGTTACATTCTTGTACTTTTTTTTTTATTGGGAGACCTAAGACTGCAAGACTGGATTTTCAAGAAAAGGTGTTTGTGATATTTGGCAGTCACAGAGAAACTGCCAAGAAACATTCACGTGTTGGTGTAATTCAGTAAAGTTGTTCTATAAATGAAAGATTTAAAGGGAAATTCCAGAGTATAAATGAGACTTATCTGAAGTGTGGATTAGATCATCAGTGACTAGGGAAAAACCATGCTGTTTTTAAAGTTGAACCCAAAAAAGGCAGAAATGCCTCTGTAGTAGATCTCAGATCTCATCTGATATATAAAAAAGGGTAAGGCTTTCTGGTTTGGTTGGGCTTTTTATCCACTGAAGACTGAGGAATCTTGATAATGAAACCTCTAATCTTGGTAAAGCAACTTGTTTTAGAGAAATGATTTTTATTCAACCTGCTCTGAATTTTTTTTTTAATATTGTCTTTTTAGTCAAGTAAGGTGAGGTGTGAGAGAAGGTGATTTTATAGCATAATCAACATCCTTCTGTTAATGTTAAGAAAACTCTGAGCCAGGACTTAAGAAATATGGCAATACTGGTATCAGAGCAGTGTTTCTAGTAATTAAAGTAAGGAGTTAAAAACCATTTAGATTTGTCCATGTTTTTATATAATGACCTAACAAAGGACTTGCATTCAACTTATCCTCTAACAGAACACGTTAAAAGAAGGTTGTCATGTGAATAAAGCTAAATGAAGCCAAAGCCTTCTTAGGTACTGTTGTATGCAACTCTGTGTTCATGTGTTTAGTCTTGATTTTCACTTGTTTCACTGTGCTGATGGTACCATAATTTAGTTTAATATAACAGAATAAATGCATTTTCTCTTGAAGTTGAATGGTACCACACTTAGAGAATTGATTTTGTCTGCCAGGAATGTCTTTGCATGAATAAGCCTTTTGAACTAAAATCAGACCTGAAGTGGTAATTCTGTGGCTAAACAGGAGCATAAGAGCTTAGGTAATTTTTTTCAGAATGAGACTTACCCCCATCACCTGGTAACGCTCCTGTATCCCCAAGACTTTTCCCCAAGACCTTACAAACATTGGTTTTCAATAGAAGTACTTACCAGGCACTGTCCAATGGAATTAATCTCACCAAGTGTATTTAGCAGAGCTCAGGTGTTTACTGCAGGGTGAACTGATGCTTCCTTAAAGTCTCTTTCTCTCTGTGGGCTATAAATGGGTTTTATGGAACTAGCTCAGTTATAAATATATACATGTGCTTAGATGAATCCTACTGGTTTTCTGCTGCCCTTTCCTAGATTTTAATGGCAAAATACCTAAAACATTATGGGAGCAGGGATGAAAGCTTAGTCTTCTTTTCCACAGGCATTAGACTTGCACTTCCTTTCTTTGAGCTCTTGAAACTTGCATTTCTTTTCTAGCTGCATGCCTTCTAATTAGGCCTCCTTCCTAGGAATGGGAGTTGTAATTTTGAGCCTTGAGAGAGTGAATGAAGGCACTGAATTCAATTCTACCATTTCTTGAATGGCTACACAACTACTTTGTGTTAGATCAAAGGGTAAACATGTCCATCTCAACTTCTTTTGCTTAAATGCTTTCTGGTAAGTGTGAATGGGTCTTCTGTTACTGTAGTGGCCCATGGATGCATCAGTCCAGACAGAGATATTGGTGTAAATCTTCATTTTGCTACTGGGAGGGGTTTATGGAGAGGGGTTGCATTTCTGGATACTTGCCTTTTCAGCGTTTCTAACTGTAGAGTTGAAGAATCCCGTCTGATCGACCCACTTTTTTTTTTAGTGTGGGTGTATTGTGCAATGTGCTCCAAAGGCTGGCTCCCAGTGCCCAAACCGGGTACGCTGGTGCCATCCACTGCATCTCCTCTCTGCCTGGGTGGTCTTCAAGTGAAAAAAAATCACGCTACTAAAATCTGAGGTGGACTTGTCCCAGTGTATTGGGAAGCCATGGAGGGATGCACTGCAAAAGTGTAATCTTCACGATTACCTTTCACTTTTGTTATACCTACTCTTTGAGAATTACAATAAGAAGGTTCAGTACTAAGGAGGGAATGAGGCTGATTTTCTGCTCACGGTTAAAATGTCTTGGATAATTATTACAGTTACATTAGAAACTGAGCTGCCTCAGCAAGCAAGAGAATCCCAGAGTCGTTTTAGAAGACCTTATTTCCTGACACTAGCTGTGTCTTTGCTTTTGTGGGCTGTGGTCCTAGCAGTTGCAGAGTGAAATGCTTGCCTGTGCATGAACTAAGGATCAGCAAGTCAAGTGCCGTTTATTTTAGGTAGTTGAAATGCACGGTGTGGTCAAGGCAAGTGATTTAACTGTGAACAAGGGTGATCTGTTACAATTTCAGATGTTTTCAGTGACTGTTTTTCAGTCCAGTCTGCTTGTTTGCAAGTTGCTGCCACAGCCTGATTTTTCTCGCTCACTGTTCATGTGTCTGGGGTTTGTGGACTTGAGGCCACTTTTATTCAGTACATTTTTGAGACACTAAACTGAGCTTTTGTTTGCTATCTTTCCTTTCCGGATGTTGAGGCTCTGGAGCGAGTCCAGAGAAGGGCAACAAAGCTGGTGAAGGGGCTGGAGAACAGGCCTTATGAGGAACAGCTGAGAGAGCTGGGGTTGTTTAGCCTGGAGAAGAGGAGGCTGAGGGGAGACCTCATTGCTCTCTACAACTACCTGAAAGGACGTTGTAGAGAGGAGGGTGCTGGCCTCTTCTTCCAAGTGACAGGGGACAGGACAAGAGGGAATGGCCTCAAGCTCCGCCAGGGGAGGTTTAGGCTGGACATTAGGAAAAAATTCTTTACAGAAAGGGTCACTGGGCACTGGAACAGGCTGCCCAGGGAGGTGGTTGAGTCACCTTCCCTGGAGGTGTTTAAGGCACGGGTGGATGAGGTGCTGAGGGATATGGTTTAGTGTTTGATGGGAATGGTTGGACTCGATGATCCGGTGGGTCTCTTCCAACCTGGTTATTCTTTGATTCTGTGATTCTGTGATTTCCAGTTTCTGAAATAAACCGTGGGCTATTTTTTCATGCATTGTTTTCAGAGTAATTATCTTTTTTTCCCGACTTTGGTTTCTTTCTCATTGCACAGTACAGTATGCTTTTCTTCCTAAATTTTATACCTTATTCTAATATCAGTCTTGCTTTTGTTAACAGCAGAACAGTTACTTTATATATTGGCTTAAAAAGCTCCCACCATTGCCACAATATGAAACAGAGAGGACTTTCAGGTGAAAAATTAAATCATCTTTAAATGCTGAAGGGCTACTGACAAAACAGCTGAACTTCTGCATGTGGATTTTGTAAATCACTGTGTCCTTTAAGTTCAGCCTCAAGAGTTATGCTGATGCCTATGCATATGATTGTTTTTAATCTCAGTTTCAGGTATAGTGAGAAGGTGACTGATGATAGGTAGTATGGGCATTAGCACAAGCACAGTGAGCTTGATTTGTGGACAATGAAAGAGAGTAGAATAAAAGACATGGGAGAGAAGAGTGCTTAATCACAGATAGGTCATAAATTCTAAATATTTGAAAGTAATCTCATAGACAAAATTAGGGCTGAATTTTAAGGTCACAGCCTAGTTGCAGCAAAGTCAGTAAGCAACTCTGATAGCAGAGTCTAGTAGGTTGGTGACACAACTTACCGAAATAGCTGGGGATGGAAGAGGCTTTTCAGTCCTGTTTCAAAAGACAATCCACTTTGGTCAATTCATCTGCAGGCGGCAGGCAGTGAGAGCTGTGGTGTGTTGCTGTCCTTGTGGTGGGGATGGGTGGGAAGGGATTTATCAGTGAGATAATCTTAACTTTGTTGAATAATATTAGAATGGCACGTGCTCTGAACAGTACAGGCAAGCGGAGAGTCTTCAGATAGATACTTGTACAGATAAGAGATAGAAGGATATGCAGATATTTGTCTGAAAATTATCTAGATGCTGAGTATCAAGATTTCAAAGTACTTTGCTAGGATAACAATGTCATTTAAATATGAGCATGGTTTGGGTTTTTTTTAATGCCTGCCAAAAGCTTTCTAGGAACAGGATATAAAACTGCTACTTGGTGACTTGTTCTTTCTGTTTTGATCTTCAGTTTAATTACAGCTAGTCTGATGGCTCTTTTCATTCACTGGGAGGCATAGCGGTTATGTTTTTCTCCCCTTCCTCCATGTCTTTTCTTTTTTCTTTTTTTTTTTTTTTTCCTTTTTAATGAGCACACAACTTGGTAGTATGATAATACTCATCAAGTGACTCAGCTCGGAAATGAGATCTTCAGATTGTGCTTTGGAACAGGAACTACTGCTTTTTCATGTTGGGAAATGCTATAGAGGTCAAATGCCTTTATTTGTTTATTTATTGTGCCAATCTTGCTGCATGAATATGAGACTCTTCTTTATCACAGTTATTTGTCACAGGTTCACTGTAACTCTTGCCTGGCTCATACTAGAGGTTTTGTCCTATTTATTTGTTGTGCCAAGTTCATACCAAGGCTATAATTTTTCTCTATGGTCTATAAACTTCTTTAATAACTCTTCCCAGATGTAGGGATCCCTCATTTTCTTTACAGTGAGAGTTGGGGTAAGAAACAAGTCAGATGGTTCCTGGAGAAAAAATATTTATGTTATCGTAAAACAGTTCTGGTGCTGAAAGAGATATAATTCCCTTTATTTTCCCAAGTGCTTTGCTAGCTGTTTAATGAATCAGATGAGGACTTTCTCTTTCGTTGAAATTAATCAAGAAGACATGGTGTTTGCTGCCTCAGACTGTTCATGGGACTTGAGACTTGCACACAAAAATGGAGGAAAACATTAAAAGATGTTAGAAATGTGGTCAGTTGTCTACTAGGTACTCTTGAGCCCTTCATAAGAAATGCAGCCAACTAGTTTTAAGCAAATTTGTGCGTGAGGACTGGCCTATAAAGGGAATTAACTGCATTGTTAGGGTATGATGGGCTAAGTGGTAAATTGACCACCTAGGAGCTCTTCACCGGGGTCAGAGTGGGTGCTTGTGCCTTTGCCTGTGTGTCTGGTACGGCTCCCTCCAGCACTGACAGTGGAGGGAGCTGAGCATGGGGTAAGCTGTCTTATATTTGCTCGCCATTAAACAATTAGTACTGGTGCCAGGAGCCAATAAACATTAATTTTTTTCCAGGTTACTGTGAGCTAGCTTGCCTTAGTAGAAAAGAAGGAAGGGTGAGAGATTAATGATCCTGTCAATCTCAGCTGTCCACCTGCTCAGTGTGGTGTTATTTGACAGTGAAGTCATAGTGTGCAGAGGTAATTTTGGTCAAGGCAGAAGGGTGGAAAAGAGCAAACTGTTAACGGAAATATTTGCCCTGTGTACCTTCTAAGTCACTTTTTTCTTCCGCTTGCCAAAACAAGTTATCATGGGAAAAGGTTTTACTAGCGTAGCTGGCAAGACTTGTTTGTGTTCAGGAGGCATGAAAACTGCCAGTGGCCTTTGCATCCCAAAATATTACTTCTCGTTCCCTTCCTCCCAAGTCCTCACAGGGCGAGGAGTTCACTGTGCTTCTTCGGTATCCCTGGAGGAAGAGAGGAGGCACAGGCTTTGTCATCCACATCAGTACCAGGGGCTCTGCACACATTGTGGCTGTGATCTTCCCCCCTGTGCCCAGCACTCCAGATCTGCTCTGATACAAAGGTT
The DNA here is from genome assembly GCF_032191515.1 of Phaenicophaeus curvirostris. Lineage (NCBI taxonomy): Eukaryota > Metazoa > Chordata > Aves > Cuculiformes > Cuculidae > Phaenicophaeus > Phaenicophaeus curvirostris. The sequence continues at coordinate 191,605,861 of NC_091392.1, forward strand.
CTTTATTTGTAGTCATTTCCTGAATAACAAGTTCCCCCTATCCTCCCTCCAGATGCAGGGTTTTTCTGTCATCTGTATTTTCTGTTTTCCTCCTTTATATCAGTTTTTTTCAGGTGAGTGTTCATCTGTGAGCATATTCACTTTGGCAGGGAAGATAAGTAGAGATTAAATGGGTTGTGGTTATATGGGAAGGTGTTAATGGGTACCCACAACCAAGTCTTTAAGCCACAGTTGCACAGGGTTTTGGAAGTTACAGCTTTCCGAACCAGATGATGGGGTTTCTACATGTTCATGCTTTTTCTTTCCTGTTTCAGTTTTCTGTCTTTCCCAAATCTGTTAGAAATGTGTGACTGATGTATGGGGTGGTTCCCTGAAGTGCTGGAGTAGATAGAATAATGTTTAAAGGGCATTTGTGAGGCCCTAACTAGAACCTGCCCTCCAGGGAAGTGCGGGAGTTAACCTGTTGGCTGAACTCCGCCAGGAGCCCTTTAATTTTATATAGGTGACTCATTCTTTTTTGATTCATGACTTCTTCCTATGAAATTTCTTTATTTTTTAATATCTAGCAGATGGGTGCTTGATTCTTTAAAACGGGTTTTTATTTTAAAATAGCACCTTTTCAATTTGTTGACGCTGTGCACAGAGTCCTGACGTTTCCACTGCCACTTAGGTGAATTCTCTCAAGATTTTAGAGAGTTACTGTATTACTTTCCAGAGGAATCAGTTTTACAGTAGTTTGAGAATGTAATTCAGATTGGTGGGGCTTTTTTTGTTTGGAGGTTTGGGTTTTTCTTTTGTGGTTTGTTTTTTTTTTTATGTATTCCATTATCCTATTTTGACCAAAACCTTACAAAGAATGGTTATTGTGCAAGAAAGATATTATAAATTGTTCTTTCCCATATGTAAAACTTTTTTTAAAAAGGCAGAAAATCATTAGATTATCATAGGAGTTACTAAAATAATTGACATAGGTCCCCCTGAAGCGGAAATGATACTTCACAAAGGAGATATTTGTTATTTATCTACTGTTGTTATTTTAAAAACTCCAACACCGCCAGAAAAAGTAATGACATCTCGTGTTCATTATCTTCAGCATGTTACAAGTAGCATTAGCAGAGCATGTTGTAAAAATAACTCTCATTGATATCCCTCTCAACAAACTCCTTGTCAAGAATTGTCTCTGTATTCTGAGCAAAAGTCAGCAAAATTTATTCAGGTTCAGTTCAGTTCTGAGATGACTGAAATGTTACCTCTTTGTCCCTTGCCAGATAAGCATTCTGGGAAAGGAGGGAATTTCTACCACTCTTCAGCCTTCCTACCAGCCTTCCCTGAGCCGGTACTTCTGGATAGGTCAGGTGTAGATCACTGCATGTGAAGTCTGTATTATTTACAGTTACTTTGGTTTCAATACAGAGTTTGTTTCTCAGCCCCATGGGCGTCTGTGCCTGCTGTAGCTCAGGCACTCTGGCTGCTCAGGGTGCACTTCACACTCCCTAGTTTCTGCCTGCAAACTGGACATCAGTTTTCTCAAAACTTCCACCTCGTTCTTTATAATGATAGTGTATGATGCTTTTAAGCACTTAATGGGGAACTAGCAATTACTCCTCAATTTTCGAATTTTTAATATTCTCCTTTTTTTCTAAGTCGAACACTCTAGCGAAGACTTTTTTTGGTGACTGGGGATTTGATTATTCAAAACCAGTCACCTCTGCTTCTTTATGCTAGGATTCCAATCAATGTGTACCCACTAGAGAGAGATCTGATTAAAAACTTAACAGACAAAAAAAGATGTAGAACAAAAGCTTTGATCCAGCAAGATGTTGAATACTCTGGTTCAGTTCCATGTCACGCAAACACGAACTGTGGTTTAATTATGTTTAGAGTTTACTTGTTCATATGTATAAAGTACTTTGACCTTAACTTTGCTGGTGTCAAGTGCTTAGTGCTTATCAGGGTTAATACCTTTCATCTAGTTCCATTTAAAAGATGTGGTAGTTTAATCTTATGAAATTATTATTATGAAATGCATCAATTTGCAGGAAAACTGAGGAGGAGATGTGTTAGGCTTTTTCAGTGTGCAGTGGTAATTGAAACTATGACTGGACTACAAAAGAAAAGTCAGGGCTATTTTAGAACTGCTTACATATCGTTTATGTTTAAAGGAGGTCACTTTTGATCTCTTTATGTGTTTATTGAAGAAGTGAGTTTGTGTATAAAATTTCTGGTTCCAAACCAGCAGAGATGATCTGCTTCTGAAATTACACAAGCATTTCCATCAAATTGATATTTTACGAATTCACTATGTTCACCTGAAAACAGAGGCATTTGATTGAATAATAGAACCATAGAGTAGTTTGAGTTGGAAGGGGCCTTAAAGATCATCCAGTTCCACAACCCCTGCCATGGGCAGGGACATCCCACTGGATCAGGCTGCCCAAGGCCCTGTCCAGCCTGGCCTTGAAAGACACATGTCACTTAGGTAAATTCAAGTTAAATATTGAAAAGCATCACACATATACTAAAATGTTTTATAAAGAAATGGCACCTCAGTCATGTCTAGTTTAGAACAAACGCGATTGGTGTCCCAAGTGTTTATCCTCTGTTAAGTAATGCTACTGGACCAGCAGAAAAAAACATAATCATAAGTTATAATCATAAGCATTCTTAAGGTCTAAACTTTGTCAGTGTGTGTGCGTAGAGTGATGGAAATGCTTTCAGAAACTAAAATCATATGCAGAGTATAGAGATAAAAATGCTTGAAAAGTTAATTTCTTTACATTTTTTTTCTCAACAGATTATAAATAAGAAAACTTGGGTCACTGGGAACATAATGGTTGCACGAATAATTATTAGATATTTTTACAATGTTTTACTATCTCTAGCTTGTAAAATTGATGTTCTGCAAATTTGCCACTTGGTGGTGCCAGATTGATTTATAAATCACAGTTGTGAGGCTAAGGCAAAATGTTGAAGTTATATTTGAGGAGTGTACACTGATAAGTAAGTGAAATGTGGTTGGAAAACTTTGGTTCTCTGACAGCACTGGTGTGGCTGTGGTCTCCATTATTCAAACCCCAGACCTCGAGTCTCTCTCTGCCCCTCCAGTACCAGCAAGAGTAAGTCCATAGCAAAGCTAGATTTGTGAGGACAAAGTTTCAGGAACATTTCTCCCATACCACATATCCAGCCAAAAATAGTTTGGATTCAGCGATGTTCCAGGATGACTTTTGGGTTTCTGCAGGCAGCTGCAGGTGTGCTGCTTGCAGTGGTATTTTTGTAGGTGTTTGACTGACATTGTTCCTGTGCAGTTGTTTTAATGCTGCCAGGATTTTAACATGTTTTTCTCCAAGATCTGCTTCCTTGAGTTTGAGGAAGGGCACAGGATGATTATCGATGATTATCATAATTGTAAATCTAAACAAAAAGACCCATGTGATTAAATAAACATCCTCCATCTCTCAGTTGCAGAGCTGCTCTTCAGCAAAGTTTGAGTTACTACGTTTTATTAAAATTTCTCGATTTCCCACAGTGTTTCAGTATTATCAGTGTTTAGCATTGAAGTATATTTGCACCAGACTTCATGACTTCTTTCTTTTTTTTTTTTTCCTTCTCTCTCTGTCTCTCTCTCTCAATACTGCAGTTCCAAAAGAATTGGTGGAGCTTCACTTGAAACTGATGAGAAAGATTGGGAAGTCTGTCACGGCAGACAGATGGGAAAAATATTTGATCAAGGTATGATACGCGCGTTGTATTATTCTGCAGTGCTGGAATATGGTTACACGAGCTGTTGTGTCAGCAATCCCTGGAAAGTAATTATAGTGAGCCTTGGGCTGTGTTGTGGCCAACAGGGATGCGCGTGCCCAGACGTAAGTTGCATAGGATCCCAACTTAACTTTCACTCTGACTAGGCTTGTGTAAAATAATCTCTGAAAACAGACAGTAGCTTCTGCATGTAAAGGAGCGTACACCTTCATACCTGGGAGTAAAATACTTCTTTGAGCATTAAGACTCTAAATAAAGAAGCTGATTCAGTAGCCTGCAAACGAGCTAAATTGAGCAGAGAGATTTATACAATGACAACTCATTTGTACATTAGTTGTCTGGAGATGATTTAATTATTGTGATTTGGTTGGTATTCGTACAGAGACTAACCATGCAGAGTTCTAGTAGCCAGTGCTAATAACTAATGGATTATCGCAGTGATTTATATCTGCATGCTCAGGATGGTACAGCTAAGATATTAAAATGTAGTTATGCATCAGTAAAAACGTAGCATCCTGTTGTTTTACATAATTCTGTATTGGTATTTTAGTTGTGGCTATGCCATTGTTGGCACTTTACTTGCAATGAGTATTTAGTTTAAAAAAATTAACATTGCTTCAGAAAATGAAAATATACAGATATTCAAAATTAATAGGTTGCCATTGACCCTCTGGGTATGTTCCATATGTCTTTTAATCCATAAAAATGTCTTCGTACTGTCTGTACAGCTGTGATCGCATCTTGGAAATAGAGCATTATGGTAATAGCAACAAAACAATAATGGCACTTGTCAAATCCAGTTTGCCCCCCATGAGTACTGTCTGTAAACTTTAGAGAGACAGGGATTTGTCTTGAGGTTTGTGTAGTCTTAAGATGGTGATGTTTTTAAGACTGGGAGTACGTCAAGAGATAACCTGCTGAAAGGCCTTAGGTGAAATCTAACCTTTTAACCAGTTGTAAAGTATTTATGATGATGTTTTAAAATGAAATGTAATAATTTAAGTAACTTTTGTGTGCTTTGTATTTTACAAAGTCCTATGGTAACTGTGTTGTGTTTCATTTCTTAATACACCTAAAAGCTGTGGCAGCAAGCTGAGAAAACCCAACTCTGACTAGTGAACTTCTGTACCCCACTAAAGCCATCTACACTTGTGTAGTAAGTAGAAAGCAAAGAGATAAAACAAGTTTATAAGGGAATAGTTTGGAAAATCCTCCTTCAGCAGGCATTGAAAAGGATGGGCAAGTGGTAAGGAAATCCTCCCACACACTCCTATTAAAACCAAGTAAGCAGTAGTAAATCCTACTTCACTTAACAGTCTCCAGAGCTGACTTGAAGCATTTATGCAGCCAGTGTTTCAAAGGAACCTTGAGGAACAAAGGAATTTGAGTATAATGAATTAGAGAGATATGCTAATATTGTCCTTGTTTCAGAGGGTATAATTAATTTAGAAAAACAATAAAGAGTATTGGGAAATGCCACAAAAGCCAGGAAAAACTGTGAGAAGGTGTGGAACCATTGAGAGTATTCTTCAGAGATGCCTGCAGTGGCGTTTTGAGGTATAATTGTTGTACACTAAGAGGCAATGTTGACCTGTTTTTCCCTTGTTAAAAACTGCTGGTGTGTTGCTTTGATAAAACAGGGGTTTGATACTTTCTAGATGCGACCATTTTCTTTCCTTATGTAGGAGGAAACCTTAAGTGGAGGACATCAAAACTCACATGCTCTTAATATTTATGCACATATATATTATTAATATGTTTTGTTTATAAACTGTTCATAAAATATGCTTTATTTGACAGTCATGCCTTTAAAGAGTATCGTAATTGTCTGCTAAGCTGCGGGTGGTATTTTAACAGGTGAATGTATTTTGAGATAGGCAACAAATGTTGCAGTTGAGAGTTCTTTCCTTTCCCTCTTCTGATAGTTGTGAAACCACCCAAGTTAGCTCACCGGCATACACACTAGTCCTGTTTATGTGAACATGGCTATAGGGCTCCAGGAAATCTGCCTTTTCTCCTCTGTGTAAGGAATGTATGTGTGACTGAGGTAAAGACATGTCCTGTCCTAAAAATTTTAAAACTAATAGACTTGAGAAATGCATAGCTGATTTAGTTCAGATTGCACCTGACAGAATGTTTTACTTGACCATTGTCAAACATTTTGCATTTTTATGTAGGTGAGATTTCTCTGGAGTGGTCCATCTGGAACCTTCATCCCTGAAATTGGCATGTTCTGAACACGCTTTTCTGGCCCAGTTGTCAGGGTTCAGGTGCCTATAGTCCCACCCAGGCACCTACTGTGACTCTACCGTGTCTTTCACTTCCCTGTTTTTGTTGTTTAAAGTGAACATTTGGAGCATGGTAGTAGTATTTGTTGGATGCTATTGTGGTTGTGGAAATACATGAGAGAGATTTGAAGGGTGGGAAGGTATTGATCACTCTTCTCCGTGCAGAAGCCAGCTGCTTCCACAAGCGGCAGATTTTTGATCAGTGTAAAATGTCTCCCTCTATGAAGGCAGAACCTGAATCATTGAGATCTGTAGGTAAAGGTTGTGACAGTACTTGTCAGGAGAGAGCACGATTATCTGGTTTTTAATTGTCAAAATGTAGTCATTTCAGTTTGAACGGTTGCTTCCATCAGCTCTGGTGTCTCTGAGCTTTTGCTTTGATAATCATGCACTTCTGCAGTACATGAAACTTCTCATTATTGCTTTCATACTTAATGACTAAGTAATGAACAGCAACTGGCACATGCCCCTAACAAGGGGTTTGATATACAGTTTCACAGCATTCTTCACATTACAAGGTTGAAAATGAGACAGAAAGCAGAGTAACCTTGTTTTGTGAGTAAGCAGTAGTTATTTCTTGCGCTGAGCTTTGGCTTTGCATCTGAGGCACCCATGTAGTGTTTCTTAACCTCAGAGCAGGAAAAACTGCTTTCCAGCAGGATTCATTGTGACCAGAGAGCACTCTTCACCTTTCTCTGTAGGTTGTAGTTTATAGTCAGAGTATGATTTATGGTGTGGCTGAGCCAGTCTAATTGCAGACTTACCCTTGGGTCACTTCAGAGCTGGTGTCAGTGCTGGGGATAGCAGAGGGTAGGTAGCACAGCTGTGGGGACAGAAGAGGGATAGTGGCACCTCTTTTCTTGTAGCCCATGTGGGGTTTTACGACACGAATCAGCTGACCTGTACTTCTGGTGGGTGAAATTTAGGGTGGTTTTTTGTGCCATGCCTGGGGGAAGCTACTTTCAGATGTGATTTACAGCTTTTTAAATAGCTTAGTGACTGTATCTTGTGTTTAATAATAATGTAGTGATTGGGAGACTACGCTGTTGTGATTGAGTCCATTCAGCAGGGCTTTGCTTCCTGGCAGATAGAAGGGCAGCAGTACCTCATGTGCTTATTTAGACAGTCACGTTTCAACACTGGCATTTGAAAATAATCTCAGCTGGAGATGTAGCTGTAATTAGCTTTTGTGTCCTTCTAATGGGTGTTTCCACTAGAATGGCCTCACTGACTGGAGATACTGCCATATGTCCTCAGTTGAAAAGCAGTTCTTTTCTGTTCATGAGAGTAGACTTAAGAATGAATCCTTAATGTAAGAAGGATATAGAGCTGTTGGAAAGGATCCAAAGGAGGGCTACAAGGATGATCAGAGGGCTGGAGCACCTCCCATATGAGAACAGGCTGAGAGAGTTGGGGTTGTTCAACCTGGAGTAGAGAAGGCTCTGAGGAGATCTTATAGGGACCTTCCAGTGCCTGAAGGGGCTACAAGAAAGCTGGGGAGGGGCTTTTTACAAAGACTTGTAGTGATAGAACTAGGGGCAATGGGTATAAACTGGAGAGGGGCAGATTCAGCCTAGACAGAAGGAAGAATTGCTTCACAATGAGAGTGGTGAGGAACTGGCGCAGGTTGCCCAGGAAAGTCATGGCTGCCCCATCTCTGGAGGTGTTCAAGGCCAGGTTGGATGGGGCCCTGGGCAGCCTGATCTAGTGGGAGGTGTCCCTGCCTATCACAGAGGAGTTGGAATTAGATGATCTTTAACATCCCTCCCAACCAAAATTATTCTGTGATCCTATGTCCAAGTTGTTTAGGAGGAGAGAGGATTTCTTCTCTACTGTTATTATAGGAATTCTCACTGATGCAGTCTGTTTATGCTCTATTGCCACTTTTTTGTGTTTGTTGGGTTTTTTTCCCTATATTGGTATCACTGAATTTATTTGCTTTAAGTAAATTGCAAATGGCCATACTTGCAATGTTTTAAAATATTTATCAAGCAACTCGAAGCCCTAGATATTTTCTAAAGAGTAATAATTCTGCAGCTCAATGTGAGTTTCAGTAGCATTTGTTATCTGTAGTGCAGTTGTAGGCCTAGAAGGTGGCCCAGGAGAGCTTGGCAGCTTATGTGCCAAGTGCTGTAAAGACATGTAAGAAGTAGTCAGATCTGCTGGAGAGAATTTATATTCTAAATGAACAAGTCAGAAATAAAACAACGGGAGAATCCGCCCCGACCAGCAAAGACAAGAATTCCTTCCCAGTTCAGAATTGTGCTGCCTAATTTCAGAGGTTGAGAGAAGCTGGTGGCAATCAGGGCCTTGATATTGTGCTTTTCCATGGAGATTTGCCAGTGCTTGCTAACCTACTTCTGTTTTTTGGTTTTGTATGAGGTGTTCTAACCTGCAATAATGAGGAGATCATGTGCTGCAAGGCACTATTAGTGTAGAAGTTTAAGTTGCTTTTATCCACTAACCCTAGCAATCTTATGATTTGGTTTGTGACAGATATGCCAAGAATTCAACAGCACTTGGGCTTGGGAGATGGAAAAAAAAGGATACCTAGAAATGAGTGTTGAATGCAAACTGGGGATTCTGAAGGTACACGCTCATCAACTAAGTTTGTAAATGACTTTTTCTGTATTTGCTTAAATATCTTGGAGATTTTGCTTTCTCACACACCTAAGTATGTTGCAAATTTAACATGACTGAAACATAAGTCGATGTGTTAAATGTCGAGCTGATAACAGTCATGATGCTCGTGGTGGTGGCTTAGGCCCAAACTGAATGTAACGCTTTCATACTCCATATGAAATTCTGTATGAAAATTGTTTTGCACTTACTGTTTTGCCAGTAGCTACTTGCATGTGCAGTACACTTTTGAAAATGTTTATTAGCTTGCAATTAGATAAGTTTGTCTGAATTCTTAAGACAAAGATTGGACTTCATCTTTCCAAGTCTTCAGAAAACTGTGAGGGTTGGTTCCAAGTTTGTGAATTATTGTGGAGTGAAATCATTTGTACTGTCTGAAAAAAAAAAACCAACCCACAAAACAAAGCACACTAGCAAATAAAAATTGTCTCTCATTCAAAAAAAAATATGATCTGGAAAAAAGCCTGGTAGCTATAGCTAAGTCACAGATCCAAAAAAGACCTAAAAAGAAGTTCCAAATTGCACTGAAAGGAAATGAGATTATTTTCTTGTTTCTGTTTGTATTTTGATATTTGAAGTCTTCTACTTTCTCACTTTTTCAGTATCTCTGTGAATGTCAGTTTGATGACAATCTAAAGTTCAAGAATATAATTAATGAGGAGGATGCCGATGCCATGCGTCTTCAGCCCATTGGTCGAGACAAGGATGGCCTGATGTACTGGTATCAGCTTGATCAAGAGCATAATGTTAGGATGTACATAGAAGAGCAGGATGACCAGGATGGATCCACATGGAAGTGCATTGTTAGGTATTCCTTTTTGTCTTTTCCCCTTGTTTTTTAGGAGGGGTCAGCTATTTGTAACCAGGATTCAGAAATTTATTTCAATAAATCATGACAGTGGGATTTTCTAACTTCACGTGTGTGCTTTGGTGAAGAACAATATACAGAAATAACTGATTTGTTGGTCATAGCCAACCTGTAATTTGTTTCTGCTTAATCAAGCTACAATGGAATGGGTACTGAGAGAAGCTTCTCTTGAGGACAAGGGCTCCGTATTGCTCGCTGGCCAGCCAGATGCCTTAGGAAATGGAGGGGGACTCTCGATTCTTTAACTTCTGCCCTATTAAGGCAAATACAAGTTGACAGTTTTGGTCTTGGGGGAATTACATTATGATTTTAACTTCACGGAACTACAAAGCTGTTAACAGTACAAATAAGCATGAAAAATTTTTTGGAGTAGAGTTTGACTCATGAAGATGAGGTGTATGGTGTTGGTGCAGCTGATATGTGCGTGAGTCAACGCCTCTGGGACTTGGTTGCTGCAGATTGGTCTGTTAATATTTTAATGATATTTTAGCTTCAGATATATGGAATTTTGTGATTCTTGTTGCATATTTTGTTTTTACCTTTCTTACTTTATGCGAAATAGGAGTAGGATCTTTCTTACTGAAAGAAGATTAGCTTGAAATCTGTTTCATATCTACTAATTATCCATTTTTAGTTTATCTACATATAAACTTCTTTTTTAAAATTTGATTAGTTCCAAGTGTATTGGAACCTTATTATTCCATTCTATTAGAAAGCAACAATGACTTTCTAATCACTGTTTAAATTCATTATACATTAAGGTGTTATTTTTTTGTAGTTAAATGTCCAGGTGAAATAAGGAGTTGCAGTGCATGCATGCAAGCAGCTGGGGGTTTCTAGACTGTTTGGTAGTTTTTGCGACGTCTGGTTAGGATGGGTACTTGCAAAAAGTACTTGCTTTTTAAAATGTCACTTAAATGACATAGTTGCTTCTTTAGTGTATGAGCAGAAAACTGCAACTTCTCCTGTGCTGAGAGTAAAAAAGAGAATTGGTGGGACGGTAATAAATAAAAGAGAAATAGTAATAGCTTGGATCCATACTCAACAGGACTCGAGGCAAGATAGATAAGGTGCTTCCAAAAAAGTGACTTAATATTGGTATGAATAAATTGGATGATTTCTGGCTGCAAAGTTGCAGCCACTCTGGGACAGGAATTTCACTGTGCTTGTATATAAGATTTTCGGGGCAGTGTTCATTTAAAAGTAGTTAGTATTTGTTTATTTTTCATTAATCCCTTTGGGTTGAATAAGTGGATTGTCAGACACTACTTTTTTCTTCTGTCGTCTAGAAACCGCAATGAGCTTGCTGAGACTCTTGAGCTCTTGAAAGCACAAATTGATCCTGCCCTGTTGAAACCCAGCAATTCTCAGCAGGAGAATTCATCATGTGAAAGCCCAAGCGTAGAAGATGAAGACACCAAAAAGGGTGAAGAAGCATCTACACAAGGTTTTCTGCCTTCTTTTCTCAAATTTTAAATGTTGTGCTGTGGCAGTGTTAGTTTTCAACTTCATGAAAAGTTGCTGTGTTAGGTTAGGACTTTTTTTTTTTTAAAAAAAAGAAGCACACACGAAAAGTGTTTCTGTTCAAAGTAAAGCAAGAAAATTTTGAATACTGTGAAATTATAAATATTATTGGAGGTTTAGTGCATATTTAGGCTGGAAAGTTTACTTCTAATAAGAGAGCTGTGTGTAAATTATTTTCTAAGTAATTTTATTTTTGCTGTACATTTTGTATAATATTGTAAATACTTGTCATTGTATGTTTTTTTGTGAAGCATTGAACTGTTGCCTAACTTTTCCTGTTCTAGGAGCATTAAAATTTTGAAAAGAAAAAACATCTGTTTGTGCAATGCCATGATTGAAATCAGTGCAGTATTGGGTGTGTTGTTTATTTTTGCTTTTGAGTTTGAATCAAAAAAAAAATAGGTTGTTTCTTCAAATGTGTCCTTATCTACGTATTTTTCAAGAAGACTTGGGCTTAAGTTAAAACAATTTAAAATACTAACGTATTTTATAAGTGAAGTGGTCCTTCAGCTGCCTAAACTGTTCTTATTAACAAGGAACCTTTCTTCCCTCATTATCCTTGTGTCATTGCACATATTTAACAACTTTCCTGACTTGTTGGATTGTGCGTTGTTTTACTAGCTATCGGTATCAGTTAGCCTATGTAGTTCATGTTATAAGAAACTGATCTTTTTTCAGTCATGAAAAGCTAAAAGCTTGTTATCCCAAGTAATTTTACCCTAGCAACTAGATTTAAGGATTCCACTGTGTTAGTATGTGTTTCTTCATTGTGCTGAACGCCAGGAGAAAATGCTTTCAGTCTAAAACATTTCCAATATCTAACTGTGCATATAAGTTTTCCCAACATTGCAGAATTAATTCCCTGTACTGATCTTGCCTTTGTCTCAGTACAAATTGGTCAAGCCAGCTTAAATCATCTAATGGAGACCTCCAATTCAAATATAATTTTACTTTACATTGAATTTAAGAGGAGCCATTTGAAAACATTTTAATGAATGTCCTTGTTGTATGTAATTCCCCAAATCCCATGTCAAGCTCATCTGGGTCAGGACTTGCATTAAGCTGTGTGTTGATGCGAAATCACTCCTAGTTCTATGTATGTAATGGATAATGAAGTTATTTACATGTGCAGCGATTTAAGTGTAGCCAGTGATTTCAGAGAGCTCTACTTGGATTCTTTTAGCTGAGAAGCTTTAGTGTTTCTTCCTATTAGTCCCAAGACTGCACCCGAAGCTCTTCTAAGGTAGAGGGAAAACATGTCAGACATGATACCTGCTTGCTTTGACCACTTCCCAAACAGCATTAAATTAGTTCATACAAAAATAAACTGAAGCAGTTCTTATGTTTCTTATTAGTCTGATTGACTCAAATAGCATTAAGTCATTTTGTCTATATGAATGTTTTATGAGCAGTTCAGGGAGTTAAACTATAGAAGTACCGTTGCTTTTCAGTATAGAGAAGCTTGGGGGTTCTGATGATCCTTGGTATTGGGAAAAAGCAGTAGGTGATGGAAAGAAATGGTTGCATGAAGTTTCTACAGAAAGAAGCAAAGAGAGGGTGGAAGAAAATGAGTACAGAAAAAAATACCTCGTTCTCACTGTACAGACAAATGTCTTTGAAGAAACAGATTTTATGTTACCGGAGCTCAGAGTGGGGGACCATTTCTAGAAAAGGGAAAAATCACCCTTGAGCCTTCGAAATGTTATTGTTTCTGGTGCCTTAGACATGCACCTTTCACTGCTGTACTAATCGCTGAGGCTTATTTAGAGGCATGCTTTGTATTTGAAATTACTATAAAATGTATGAATCCTTCCTCACCACTTGCTGCTTTTCTAAAATGCTTTTTTCTTTACTGTATCTAAGTTAGCTGTCACATACTTTCCTCTGTATATTTCTAAGCACTTCGGGAAGCACTCATTGTGGGGGAAAAAAAAAGCTACACTAGCCTGGAGGGAGACGGGTGAGGTAGAAGAAAAACATGCTCTATTTGTTTGGAGTTATGGCATGCTTGCAGTAACTTCTTCCAGATGATAGAAGATGCTGTTATAGTATATGTAGTGGTATTATATTTGCTGTTTATAATTAGTTCTGTTGCTAGCTGACTCAAAAAGTATGGCAAAATAAAAAAGCCTGGGGTACGAAAAGGCTGCAGTAATGATAAATAGTAGGCTTAAGTACGTAGTAATAAAATAGATGTGTGGCTTCTTCTGAATTCTGGAACTGTACTTAAAGCCTTAATGATCTAAAACTGACTTAGCAAAGTAGGGTAACCTAATTCTCTAAGCTGTGCAGGTTTTCTGGGACATACTACTACTGACTATGCTTGTTTTTGAAATGGCAGATGAAGTGAATGTAGAATGTGGTCTGTTATTTGTGTTTTGATAGTGCATAGGAGATATAGTCATTGCCCAGAGAATCTAGATGAATCTTGCCATAAACGATAGTGTTGAATGTCTTCCCTTTTCTCTGAACTGTTGAAATACAATAGTTAAGTATTTTTTGAAATAAAAATAAATGTACAGACAGGAGACTGATTTCTATGTGGAATTCCACTTGAAGACCATGGAGTCTTACACCATGTTCTGGTTTGTGGAGTAATTCAGAAACTCAAGTGAGACTTAAAGTGGATGCTTCGTGGTGCTCTCTGCTTAGGTTTTACATATCCTCTGAAAGTGCTATGGTACTGTTGAAGAAGGAGCCCTGTTTAACAAAGGGTAATTCTAGAGTTCTGCTGCTAGTTTCTGAAACTCAGGTTTATCTTGGCATATAATTAAACCAAACTGTGTTTCTATAGCTAAAAGTTATTTTATTCATTTAATTAAAGCATTACACAGGCTGGATTCCTAATGATTCAATGCGAGAAAATTCTTTTGCAGGAGACTTGAGGTTCTTGTTTTTTTCAGATATGCCTTTATTTTGATAGATGCTATTTGGAATCCTGTAGGTCCCCTGGTTATTTCATAGTTGTTTTTCTCTGTCAACAGAAAATCCATTAAAAATCAAAGAAGAAAAAGAGGAAGTAAAGGAACAGTCAATTGAATTGGAAAGCCTTCCTCCTCCTGTGGTCAAAGAAGACGAAAATGTGGTGAAAACTGAGAAAGTGGAAGAAAAAGAAATTATAAAATTGCCAGTAATTGTAAAATTAGACAAACCTTCAGAATACAATGACGAAAAGCAAACTGTCAAAGAAGAAAGTGACTCCTTTAAGGAAAATGTCAAGCCTGTTAAAGTAGAGGTTAAGGAAAACAAAATAGAACCAAAAGACTTAAAAGAAGTAAAAAGTTGTTCAGACAAAATAGCAGTTCATGAGCCAGAGAGGTTAGAATTTTGTGTAAATGTCAAAACTCCCCAAGACATCATGGAGAAAACAGTGGAAGAAAGTGAGAAACTTAAAAATGACCAGCAGGCAAAAATACCGCTTAAGAAGCGAGAGATCAAGCTGACGGATGACTATGACAGTCCGATAAAGGGGCCCCTGTGTAAATGTGTTACTCCAACAAAGGATGTCTTGAAGGAAGAAGGGAAACCAGAAGAAGAGGCTTTTAAGAGAGTCCCTACAATTACTGCCTTATGTCCTGATGGGAAAGTGCTAGTAAATGGAGAAGTTAGCTGTGAAAAAATAACTCCAAGTGTCATACAAAATAATAAGTCAGAGCACTCTGCTAGCACAAAGGAAGAAAGCAGCTCATTAAAAGAGAGAAATGGGAAAATTGGAGAAAAGGTGTCAGATTCCCTGAATTCTGTTAGTAAAATTATAAAAACTTGTGAGGTTGAAAAGAATGCAGTGACTGTGGTGAAAGAGACAGGGGCTGTGATCTCTGAGGTTTCAAGTCAGAAAGTGCCTTTAAAGGAGGAATCTAGTCCTGTGGAAAAAGAGCCCCTTAACAGCACAACTGCTGAAATGGTAGTGGAAGAGTGTTCAAACTCTGAAGACTGTGCCAAAACAGCTGAAGAGAAAGTAGCCATGGAAATCAAAAAGGACAGACTATCGCCACCCAAAGAATGCTTAGAGAAGTCCACAAATGCATCTGCTCCTGCAGAGCTGCCCGAGCTTGCACCATATGATGAAGACACTTTGAAAATTAAAGAGGAGCCTGAGGAGAAACCTGACTCTCAAAAAAATGCTGAGGTCCCCCCTATGTCTCCTCCCACTACTTTGGAGCAGCCAGTTTTGGAGAAGGAGGGCTCTGATACTAAAATGGCTCTACCTGAGGAGAGCAAAGTAGAAGAAAAATCCAGCCCTGAAAAACAAGAGGAAGAGACGGAAGCTGCCAAGACAGAGCCAGATCAATCAGATGATGCCCATGCGTCTAATCTAGAGAACTCTTCAGAGGGTAAAAAGGAATCGCCGCTACCTAAAACCAAATATAAATATAAGCTAGTTTCTGAAGAAGAAAGCTGTGCAACAGATAATAAAGAAATAACTTCTGAAAGACAGAAAGAAGGAATTAAATTAACAATCAGGATTTCCAGTCGGAAGAGAAAGGCAGAAACACCACCAGAAGAGGTCAGTGTTGGCCGCACGTTAAGGCGATCTCCGAGAATATCCAAGCCCACTCCAAAAGTTGTGGAGACTCGGGATCAGAAACCTGACAAAAAACGACCTGAAGAGGAAGAGGAGAAACCTGCAGCAGCACAAAAATCGGAACGAAAAGAAGATGCAAAAAAACAAGAAAAGGAGGCAAATTCTAAGGTTAACAAGGTAATACAGTTTTATTACCCAGGAAAAAAAAGAGTACCTACAGTCTTACTTATAAGGAGACTACATACTTGTGTAGGGATATTGATGATTGTGTTCCTTTGTTCAGCTTTTGCAAGGAACTGGCTTTGCAGTACAAGTTAGTGGACTCGACAGATCTAAGCACCTTCCCCCCAAGAGTGTGTTGACTCACCAGTTTAGAAAAATCTGTTATTTAACCTAAACTTAGTAGACCAAGTTAACCAGAGAGAATTCTTCTAAGAAATGAATTGATCAGACCAGAGTCAGTCTCGCTGAGGGGCTGAATAGAGACTTCTAGCTCCTGTGGATTTACTAGGTGGATACTTGTTGGTGTCTGGTTGGTCAGTTTGAGGATGATCATAAGCCACAAAGGAATCAGAAAATGGTGAAGAATAAAAATATTACGGCTACTGTTTCTAGGCAAGTTCATTATGTAATTTAGCTTTTCTCATACATGGGATATACATTCAACATTGGATGGAGGTGTGTTTTTCATGAGAAACTTTTGCTTATACAGCACAGTTCTTGAAGCATGTCAGGCAAATGTTACACAATGTTAAATGTACTTATGCATACGTAATTACAATACATCCTTTATTAACTTATCTTCCCTTTTTTCTGGATATGGAGTACGAACAAGAAACAAGGAATAAAGGCTCTGTATTTTGAAGTGCATCCTAAATCCTATTAACTTTTCTGCTGCTACACATTTGCATACTGATTTTATACTTTTAGCAACATGCCAGCTTACTTGGCAAGTTTCTTTCACTTGAATAAACCTTCATAAAATGGACAGCTGATTTTTCAGTGAACAATAACATCTATAAAAAAATCTGCCATATACATAAAAATAAAAATAAATTTTTCATTTAAAAATCCTAAACCCTGGCACAGGTTGCCCAGGGAAGTGGTAGATGCTCCATCCCTGGCAACATTCAGGGTTGTGTTGGATGGGACTCTCGGCAACCTGATCTGGTTGAAGGTGTCCCTGCTCACTGCAGGGGGGTTTGGAGTAGATGATCTTCATGGTCCTTTCCAATCCAAATCATTCTATGATTCTGTGATTTAAAAATCTTCATTTAAAGATTTTTATTAAGACAGAAAATAAGTTACAGTAGTAGCGATTATAAGTCCTACCTAGATAGAAGTTATGGACTTAGAAGGTGCAGTGACAAGTGTGCCTGTTGTAGAGGAGAAGCACCAGAAATACTAATGTTAAATACTTGTTAGAGTTCAAACATGTTTTCTAAAGTGAAGTAAAATATACAACCTGTGCATGGGAGGGGGAAGAATCCTCTTTGAACTGAGGTAAGCTATCCTCAAAAAGTCAGAAAGTTTAAATGCAGAATTTACCATGTTCACAAGCAAGTTTACCTTGTCAAAATAGGGAAGAAAAGGGGCTGTGACAAATTTGTCTTTCTACTTTTAAATTTTCTTTGAAAATTTCTTCCTGCAGGTATATAGGAAGTTTTCTCCCTTTATTGTCCTGTTGCATATTAAGGCTCTTGGAAAGACAGTCTACTCACTCAAACGCTCTGTTGTAAAAGGGCTGGAGAACAGGCCTTATGAGGAGCGGCTGAGAGAGCTGGGGTTGTTTAGCCTGGAGAAGAGGAGGCTGAGGGGTGACCTCATTGCTCTCTACAACTACCTGAAAGGACGTTGTAGAGAGGAGGGTGCTGGCCTCTTCTCCCAAGTGACAGGGGACAGGACAAGAGGGAATGGCCTCAAGCTCCGACAGGGGAGGTTTAGGCTAGACGTTAGGAAAAAATTCTTTACAGAAAGGGTCATTGGGCACTGGAACAGGCTGCCCAGGGAGGTGGTTGAGTCACCTTCCCTGGAGGTGTTTAAGGCACGGGTGGACGAGGTGCTGAGGGATATGGTTTAGTGTTTGGTAGGAACGGTTGGACTCGGTGATCCGGTGGGTCTCTTCCAACCTGGTTATTCTGTGATTCTGTGATTCTGTGAAATTTACTGCAGCTTTTCTAACTGAAATTAATCACTTCACTGTAGAGACGAATGTTTTTTTGGGATCTGGGAAGAAACTCTGTGAGCTTCCTCTGTTTTCACTTTGAAATGGTGTGTCTCATAGAGAAGCAAAGTTCGGTGGACGGGTACGCGAACGCGTGGCAGGTGGAAATACTCGAGTAATGAAGAAAGTGAGGACTCAGGGAGTGAGAAAAACTCTGATGAGGAGGAAGAGGAAGAAGAGGAAGAAGAGGCAGCTGCACCTGCTGATGACGATGAGCCGTGCAAGAAGTGTGGCCTTCCCAATCACCCTGAGCTGGTAGGCTTTTGGGGAAAACTGCCATTGGCTGTTGTGTCAGATGAAGTGGATTGGCTTTGAAGTTGTGTCTGCAGTCTCAACAAATACAGAAGAGACAACATTTAAAAAAGAGCGGTGCAATATATACACTCCAGTGTCTTGTGGCATGGTCACAGCCACATAGTCATCCATATTGGATATAGCTGCACATCACCCTGAGGACTGGGTACAGCAAAAGCCATACAGAAAGAGCACAATGAACCTTCTTATTTCTAAGAATTTCTTATTTCAAAAATATATTTCTTATGTTTGTGGTTCTGGTTCATCAGTAGTTGATATAATCAGGAATTCGTTTGTTTATCGGGGAAGTCATAACATCA
The DNA here is from genome assembly GCF_032191515.1 of Phaenicophaeus curvirostris. NCBI lineage: Eukaryota > Metazoa > Chordata > Aves > Cuculiformes > Cuculidae > Phaenicophaeus > Phaenicophaeus curvirostris. The sequence goes on from NC_091392.1 coordinate 191,624,306, forward strand.
GTCCTGATATGAATCCACAAAATAACATATTCTCGGGTGTCTGATAGATATTCTAGTGCAGTTGAGACAAAGATCGAACTTCAGGCTATTAGAGGTAAATATTCCAGTAGATAGTCACATGGCTTGTGTCAGCTTGGTTCCTCAGTTTTAATGGAATAAGTATGAACTCTCACAGTTGCCTTATTCGGTATTCCTCTAAGAGTCTGCAAGTCTTTGTCTTGTACTGTTTGGCACATAAGATCATCCTGATTGAGAAATGGCCGGGTTTCTTTCATGTGAATGTCAGTGCACAGGGAAAATAGTTCACACCACAACTTGTCCAGATGCAGTTTTCCACTTACTCCAAGATCTGGAAAGCATTACCAGATTCCACAGGATGGGAATCTACGTAGTCTGGTAGTACTGAGCACCTGAGAACACATAGGAGATGTGGTGTTTAAGTAGAAAACTGTGACACACAAACCTCCCCATAAAAAACACTCCTGGCCCTGGAAACATGTATTGATAAGGGACGCAAGATTTCAGGGGATTTGGCACAGTCCAAAATATTTACGAAGTGCTTCTGTGCTGGCTGGGGAAATAGTTCTGGAGCTTGTTGTACGTTGTAGATGCCAAAAGATACTCATGATTTGTTTTGTTTCTGCAGATTTTGTTGTGTGACTCCTGTGACAGTGGGTACCACACAGCCTGCCTTCGCCCTCCCCTGATGATAATCCCTGATGGAGAGTGGTTCTGCCCACCTTGCCAGCATGTATGGTTCCTATTTGACTTCACTGTTCTCCTCAGATTTGTTTGCAGTTGTGGAGATTTGTTGGGAGTTCAACAAGTTCTTTTATAATTTTTTCTGTTAAAAAATAGACTGTGATGGGCTGTAAGGATGCTGTTCTTCTTGCTTGCCCATTAGTAAACCTGAGTTCAGAGGCATTTGCTCAGGAGGTAATCAGAGAAAGCTGCTATTTCTGATGAGTCTCATGGTGTAGCTTTCTTCTGCCAGGGAAGCCAGAGTTATCCTTATCAAGTATAGACAAGCATGAACACTTTTTTGAAAGTCAGAATCTGCTTCTCCTGTAAAAAAAATAGTACGTGTATCCTGTTTCATGTTGTATACATCTAAAATAGCAAGATTTGGAGGGATGGTTCTTGGGAGGATAAGCTTTCAAATAGAGAATCTCATTGCTGTGTCGATGTTTAGTAAGTTTTAATAGGAAAACAAACAGATTGTAAAAGCATGATCATCATCCTTGAAATAGTACCATGAGGGGGCATGAACATGGAATAAGGTACAATTTGTTCATAAAAAGTCACTTTACCTAGGGCTTCTTGAGTATTAAGTGGCGTTCTAAGATACGGAACATTGGGTCAGAAAATGATCCTGAATCATATCTCTGCTTTTTCTGTGGTGTCCACAGACTCGTATTTTCTCCAAATGTGAGTCCTCTAAGACAAAGGACAAACAGATATCACACTTTGTATATGTACTCAGCTTTGTGTATGTATGTTACATACATCTACAAAAACTTTAGGCTTTCAGAAGCAAAGCTGTAAATCCCAACAAAAATGTGGTACTAATTTAGACATGTTTATTCTAAACATCTTTAATACTTGCTTTAAGCACATTGGTTCCTATAGTAAATGACTGTTAGTTACTGGGACAGTGCATCTCTACAGCAGTTCATGGTGAAGCACCCATGTTTTAGCAAGACTGTCTTTGTTGTGAAGCTCTTCTCATCAAAAAGGAGCCTTCAGTGCAGCAAGACACTCACCCTTCTTCCAGACATTGATGTGACAAATGCAGGAATAGCGAATGAAGTGTCTGAACATTAGGTGAAAATAGTTGGTTATGAAAGAAACTAATATTCTGTTTCATTTCGTTAGAAATTACTCTGTGAGAAATTAGAAGAACAATTACAAGATCTGGATGTTGTCTTAAAAAAGAAGGAGCGTGCAGAACGCAGGTACTGTTGTTTGGTTGCATTCACAGCCAGCTGCTTTGCAGAGGGATAGTAATAACTAAACAGGCATTGAAATAACGGGACTGGGGAGGAAATAATTCCAACTGAAATAACTGTTTTCAGTTGGAACATCCTCTGGGGATGCTTCTAGCTGGCGATAGTAAGACCTTCAAAGGGTGATACTTACAGTGTTATTTTAGGTATCTGCAGTCTTTCGGTAAGCTTATTTTCGTTTTTTTTCTCTCCTAAAGAAAAGAGCGATTGGTGTATGTGGGTATCAGTATTGAGAACATCATTCCGCCTCAGGTAAGCTATTCTGTCCATGATGTAGTATCGTTTTATTTTCCAAACGTCTCAGGGAAGAAGTTTCTCAGTGGTGTGTTAAAAGTGCTAGTAGGATCTTGAAAAGAAAAATCAATCTATATGCAGGTCAGAAATAATTCTAGACCTTTTGGTTTAGACTGATACGGAATTTAGCAGACAAACCAAGGGAGATTTATTGTGTTTATTAGAGCCAGCTGGTGCTACACAGCATCCTCTGTCAGTGAAGGATTCCTACCCATTACAGTTGGGTTTTGCGTTGTGCACTACCATTCTGTAGCTTACAAAGGTGGGAATCAGTTTATTTAACTCTGGTGTCTGTTGTAGTTATCTAGCTCTAAGCTAATTTTCAGAGCTTTCCTTTGGAACTGATGGAGACAAACGTTTCTGGCTTACAATTGAGAGGGAATCTGTAGTATTTATTAGAAGCATAACACTTGCCTCTGACAAATGTATATTGAGGTCACCTGTGGTTAAGAACTACAAACACTTAGTGTTCTACTGACAGATGCTTTTATATGGTTTCCATGTGGAGCACAGCCTCTTCTCACTTCTTAAATACCTTTTAAAGTGATTCTCATGAAGTTTTAGCTGAATGCCTCCATCAGAAGTTGTATAATCTATTCCTTGCATGAGAATTTAAAATTAATTTTTTGTTTGTTTTAAACACAGAGACTTCCCACTCTAATGAACTGTAATAAAGCCAACTTTCTCCCCCTGTCTCTGGATAACAAAAGAATAACAACCGATTTTACAAACTCATGGAAAAAGCAAATATTTGAAAAATTCAGCCTGGGGCAGATTTTTTGTTTTTTATTAATAACTTGGAAACAATACCATAAAATTAAGCTGTGTGAAACTTTATTGAAACTGCACCATGCAAAGTTGTCCCTGTACCCAGCAACAATTTGTTCAGCTGCTGCATTTACTAGTACTGGGAGCATCACCTGAGGCATGAACTCAGTGATGTATTACAGACACAATGACACAATACGCTGAACCGTTTAACTCTGTGAAATTACACAGCCAGTGAGGGCACTATGTGCAAGTTTTACATGAACTCTGCTGGAACAAGCCATTCTGTTAGAAGCAAAAATGTGTTGTGTGGGGCAAATGAGCTTTGTAGATCGTATGAATATCTGTGTCATGCGAGTCCAATCATAATGAATGTTGAGGGAGGAGGGAGATAAAGCTTTTTGACACTTCTGTCTTATGTAAGCAGGAGCCAGAAATACCTGAAGGTCAGGAAGAAAAGAAGAAAGATTCCAAAAAGCCAAAGTCAAAGCTGCTTGAAAGGAGGTCTACCAGAACCCGAAAGTGCATAAGCTACAGGTCAGTAGCTTGTTTAATAGTTTGCTAACTAAAGAAAGTTATACTGGTGTTTCCTTTCTCAAGCGACTCGCTACTTATCATGCACACTTTCACATTTAAGAGAGAGGCCTAACCAAAATGTCTGTTCTTTCCTCTGAATACTGTTTATGCTTGCCAATTGTAAAAGCATGTGAGGTGGTATAGTGAAGGGATGGTGCATAAAAAAATAAAATGTATTTGGTATGTTGTTCAGGACCGCTGGAGAAGGTTTTGGTGTTACTGCAGTTTCTGGAGTAAGTTAAAGCAAGTGAATTATACCTCTCCATTCTGTTGAAAAGGTAGACTTATGCTTGTGCCTAAAGGCCTTAAATCCTGCTCTCTCCTTTTTTATCCTGTGGTTTCTTTACATAAAAGGAGCGTGAAACTTAAAATGCAGTTGTGAGAGAGTATGTCTAAAAGTGGTCTGTAGTGCTTTAGAGAAGTAGTGATAAAATGCAGTTAGTAAATTAAAGTTCCAAGATATTTAGACTCTGTGCATTCTGAAAGTAGAACAGGTCACTAAAATTTCCAAAATTCACCTTTCATGTATTTGTTCTATGTAGACCTTTATTGTAACAAGTTAGAACATTACAACTTCCAAAACCTTCTAACAGTAACCATGATTAAACCAGTAGTCAGCCTGGTTCTGCTGTTGAGGAGAGGCATGGCGTTTGTATATACTGAATATCCCAGCCTGTTCAGAAAACTCAGTCTGACCTTGCTTAGCTGTTGATTGAGGGCAACTTTTTAAATTAACTGCAGAAGCCAGAGTAACAAAAATGCCATTGCTGCTTTGGAAAATGAAGTATTTCTGTAAGGAGCGTTATGCCACAGGCAAGATGGTATAGACTTGCTGTTATATTCATGACAAGTCAGACAGCATCTGACCAGGAGGAAAAAAAAAACAAACCTTCCCCGTAGGATGTCTGGCAGGACTTCAGCAGGGCACGTATTTCCAGTAGAACTTATTGTCTTTGCACAATAATGTTTCATATAATGGTTTTCTGGAAAAATCAATCTGCTGATACAAAATGATAGTCTTTCTGACAGACTCCATCATACACTTAACTTTGAGCTGGTTAAAACACCACATGTCAGTGTTGCTTCAAATTTCTGTCTGCAGTGAAATCCCACTGGTGTCACTGAGAATTGTATACACTTCCATTCACTGGGGGGAAAATAAATGCTAAACGCCTTATTCCGCTTACAGACAGATCTGTATTGTGTGGCATTCTGGTTCTCTAAAGATATGTAATCCCTTTGTATCATTCCAGTCATCCGTTCAGTCCTCTGTGAGCAGGTTAGCAAAAATCTACATTGTGAATAAAGGAGCAGCAGCAGAAATGATGTTCCATTACATGTAATGGGCAAGCAGCTGTCAGCTTGTGTTTCAGCTCAGGTTATTTGTAAGCAGTTATTTGAAAGCTTTAAGTGATTTCTCACATTTTAAAGAGTTGAATTTTTTAAGTGATGTGGAGGGAATAATGTTTGAGTAATGTGGAACTAATCTTATTGATGGAATAATTTCAGAGTTACTTCCTGACTATGTAAAGCTGCCTTGAACACGATGTGCAATTGTTCTTGGGGAATATAGAGATACCAGAAATCCATCACCTTGTTTTTAAGGGAGAAATGTTTTATGTTTACAGTTCTTACAGTTGGAATACAGAGAAATATTAAATCTAGTCTTTTTTGGTTCTGCTGGAGGTTACTATGGAGGACCAAGATAATTATAATTGTAATCTTTCTTTCATGGCTGAGAAACTGAATCTTTAATGAAGGTATTGGCCAATTGTTCATTTTTTGTATCTAAAAAATACCAAAAAAAAATTTTCCTTTTTTTTTTAAATGAGAAGAAAAACTTGTGTCTAAATAAAACATCTTTCCTATACAGTCAATAAAATTTGTACTTTCATGTGTTATCTCATGGCATCTGTTTGGACATAAAGGTAAAAATCCTTTTTTTTTTCTTTTTAATTCATAACTGAAGAGACAAACAAGTTTCACCATTTCCTGTTCTCTTTAAATGAGTTACTGAGCATGCAAAGGTCTATGCAGTTTTATAACAGCTGCTGCAGGACAAACACCTTTGTCTTATTTGCTTATGTAACATCGTATTAGAGCTCATTTGTATATAATTACAAAGAGCTGTGTACGGTATGTTTTATCTGTTCAGCTTAGAATGATGCAGATCTATAAAGCATAATTACTATGAGTTTTAAGAGGAAAATGAAGGTATCTCCAATAAGTTTTCCAAGGAGAATTTAGACAGGATGAGTGATTTTACTTTGACTTTAAAAGGTGCTTTTCAGGAAGTCTGTTTTGCAGGTTGATAGTGCGTGTGTTGTCTAATAAAAGGTGTGGGAAAAATGACCAATACTTTGCGTGAAAAATGCCACTGATGCCATTTTAGAGAACTTCCAAATTATATATTGTTAAAATCAGTGGTATGTCGAGTAAAATGAAAGTGTTTTTCTAGTCACATAAATCAATAGTAAAACAGCCAAGCAATGATAAATAATCTGCTAGCAAGAAGAAATAAGAAACACACCTTTTAAAAAATGGCTGTTTTACCATCACTCTGACACATTATCTTTGTTATTTTATTATATATCCAGCCCATTGCCCATGTAGTGCGATTTCTTAGAGCAGTTGTAGATTTGGAGGTATGTTTTTATAATGTAATTTAATCAGAGTTCACTTCAAAGTGGTAAATAAAAGCTGTTACTTTTAGGTTTGATGAATTTGATGAAGCAATTGATGAGGCAATTGAAGATGATATCAAGGAGGCTGATGGAGGAGGTATGTTTCCGATGTGACTTGTTTTTCATTGCAATGGCGATAAGATTGAGACCAAATATATTTTGGCATGAGAAGGAACAAATACAATCCTCTTTAAACTTTGTAGTTTGCAGTTTTTACTGCTATATTTTTGGAATCAAACTAAATAATTTCCCTTGGTAATGGCCATCCCAGGCTGGTAAAATATGCCAAAAAGTATTTTGTCTTCATAGCTAAATTCAGCTTCTACATGTTTTCATATATATGTACGCAATGATTAAGCATGATAGGAAAACTTTTTAAATGAATATGCTAAATTTTGGATTGGAGATCGGAATGGCAACTGGTGCTGTTGACATTTGGCAACTGTAAAAATTGGACTCAAACTTTTCCACAGTTGGACCCTCTCAAGACTGGGTCTACAAAGCCATCTTAAAAATATTAATCAAGATCTATAAAACTTCTCAGTTGTACGTGAATAAAGGGAAATTACATTTTTAGCTGCCTGTTGAGGCAACATAGGGGACCAAAGGAGAGATCTTCAACAGTACCTGAGAGATGTAGGTTGTTTGGCTTGTGGCTTCTCCCTTAAGACATCAGTTTTCAGAAGCCTGAGGGATGTACACAGGCAATCTGAAAATCGGGCACCTGTTTGCGTAGCACAAGACATATATGTAAAATGAACATAACTAAGTCTCAACAGTAAAACCAGCTTTTAAGAAACTCCAGTCCCTGGCCAGACAGCAGCTTTTCATCTCCCAAGAAAGATATTCAGCATTTTGAAGAAAGTTAATTTTCTGATATCTACCCTACTGAAAAGGCCTATAGCATTGCTAATAATATGGGTTGGGGCTGTATATCAGAATGCTGACGCTTATCCACTGTCTTTTGTGCAGACTTCAGTATTTCCAGCTGGGGCTGCTTGTGTCAGGAATGGGACTCCAGGCAGAGTCTTGTATGACAAAGAAATATTCTGCTTTACAGAAAAAATAAACTGAAGCTGGAGGAATGGTAGAAAGATACATATATAGTTAAACAAAAAATAAGTTTTCTCTTTTTTTCCCCTTTCTATCACTGAATTCAGGCATTGGCAGAGGCAAAGACATGTCTAATATCACAGGTCACCGTGGAAAAGACATTTCCACAATCCTAGAGGAAGAAAGGAAAGAAAACAAGCGACCACAAAGGGCTGCTGCAGCACGACGCAAGAAACGACGGCGACTAAATGACTTGGACAGTGACAGTAACCTGGATGAAGAAGAGAGTGAGGATGAATTCAAGATCAGTGATGGGTAGGTCTGCAATTAAACTTCCGCCACAAGTCACAGAGTGCCGCAGGCTTCTGTGACTCTTCAGTGCCCCTGAAATGATCATTAGGAGCATGTGCTCAGTGCTGGAACAGCACTGCACAGTGCCAGCAGAAGTCCTCTTGGCCTAGGGGAATGTCATTGTGTTGGAAAAACTGCAGGCTGGATGCACGCACGGAGATCATTCAATCTGCATTTTAAGCAAAACATGTCCTGGAAATGTTACTGGTATGTGTCAGGCCACACAGTGGGGTTCAACACACAGTTATGTTGGTGAAAGACTCAATTCTCTGATGAGGCTGTCTAGCAGAAATCCTTAGCAAAGATATAGCTAAAATGAGTCTGGTTGTTTCCTTTTGAAAATATGTCCTATTTGGAGGGATTTTTATTTGGCCTGGTTGCCATTTAGAAATTGGAAGAGTAAAATGTCCTCATTTAGAGCGTACAGAACTTGGCATACGGGTTCTGAAATCAGTTCTTGATTTCTGCTCTCTCAGTGACAGAATTTGCAAACAGCCAAAGTGGTTTATACTGCAGAAAACAAAAAAGTGTCACATAAATGCTAAATGAACATTGCTCTGGCTAACTGAAACTCCTTCCATGGAATTTCCTATCATTCAGTTTGGAGAATTCCTAATGTTAAAAAAATTTAATAATAATTTTATATGCCCTTTATGCCTCAATGAAGAAGCATAATGGAGCATGAGGTCTAGGCTCTTTACCACCAACGTTTAAAGCTTAACACCAGTCACTGTGTCAGTTTGCTAAGTGTATGGATAATCTGTACAACATAGATGCAAATTTTGAGCTTTGTTTTTCACCTGTGACCATGCTGAGAGCATTTCAGTGGCACCCTGAACAGCTGAGCTAAACATACTGGAAATTTCTGATCAGTGAGTGTAACTTGATGAAATCTCACAGAATTAATAGTGCACTGATCTGTTAAAGTGTATTGATGCATTTTCAACTCCATCTTTTGCTGAATGCTTTCTGGATGTTGTACTGGAGTTTACATTGGCTGGCAGCCATGTGGAAGTGACTTCATACCTTCAGCACTCAACAGTTTTTAAAGAAGCATTCTCACTTTTGAAATAAGGGGAGTGTCAAAGCTAAGTTTGCGAGATGTATGTTTTGCATGACAGCAATAGTTTTGCATCAAGAGATGATATTCTAATTCTCTGAAATTGCAGAGGACAGTGCCTGGTTCATAAGATTTGTGGATTTTTTTTTTTTTTTTGTGTAAGACAATTCTTATTTTGCTTATACCACTTGCTTGAATTAAAACAGTACTTCTACTTTGTTTCTGATATCTATCTCTGTTGTCTGTGTTCTCTCTTTGAACAGATCTCAGGATGAGTTTGTTATATCAGAGGAAAATCTGGATGAAAGTGAAGATGATCCACCTTCAAACGAAGACAGTGATTCAGAGTTCTGTGCCCGCATATCCAGGCGACACCTGTCCAGGCCCATGAGGCAAAGCAGGCGGTTACGAAGGAAAACAGTCAAGAAAAAATACTCAGAAGATGATGAAGATGAAGATTCTGAAGACAATTCAAGCAGAGAATCTGGTGAGTGTAAGAAATCTTAAATATATTAAATACTTCATACTGGAGAGAAGAGTGAAACTCCTTCCTGTCACAACTGACTCTTATTAGTTCGGTTGCTTTGTTCGATTCAGATGTCATCTTTGTTCCCTGTGTGTGAAGCAATTTGCTTGTTTTCTACTGTGAATGTTCTGCAGGAAAACTTAAGTACTAGGTTGTTGGCATATTAAGTAAATATGTATTTAAATGGATGCTTGTGTCATGATTCAAAATGCCACTTTTGTGGATAGCTTCATCTATCCCGTGCCTTCCTGTTCAGCACATGATTGCAGGGAAGAGAAAGGATGGAGGCAAAGGTGTACTACTTTATAGCTGCTTGAAGGTCTTCTGAAAGAAACGTTTTTCCTCACTTCCTTAAGTTGTATGTCAACCTGTGTTCTCTGGCAGACTTGAAAGCAAATGATAATACCTCGAATCTCTCTCTTCTATGATTATCCATTTTGATCTTTAGTAACTGGTGACACTGGCATCACAGAACACAGTAATTTACTACTTCTTTGACCAGTTCATTCTCTGTTTGCACAGTTTGAAGTGTAAGAATAGTACCTATGCCATACTTAAACCTTTTAATGATTAGTGTCTTTCTCTGAAGATTGTCCTCCTTGTTTCTGCTTCATTTGAGGCCCAGTCCTCGAAAGTGCCGGATAGATAAGCAATTGGTTTTACTTTTTTCCTTTTGAATTTAAGGTGTTTTATCTGTATCTCTAGAATAGAACTGATGAACACGTTGGAGCAAGGTGTTTGGAAGGACAGGTTTCCAAAAGGAAGGTTCATGCATGGACAGATGAAGATAGCTATGTGCAGTTAAAATAGTTGCCGTCTCCCTGTCATTGCACTGATCGTAAGCTGCTGTCGATGAAGATACTGGCAGAAGTCTAAAGAGATTGCACATCTATTCTGTAATGCACAGAAGCAACTACTTGTTTCCTGGTGGACACATATCTGTGATAAAATTGGCTGATGCCAATATCATTCCATATATATCTAAGTATATAGTCTTAATTATGTGTTTATTTCTTTTACCCCTGTTGTTGTCCCTCAAGATCCTGCTTTAAGCCTGTTTTGAACTAAAGAAATAAGGTACCCTGCAAATGACTTTGTTTTCAGTCTCCAGCGTTTCTTTCTGAAGGTGGTTGCTTTTGTTGATTTTCTCTGTCTTTCCTTAATATTTTAGGAAGTAAAGAGAATGCCACTTTGATCTGTGACTCATGTCAATCACTAATTTAGGAACAGTATGTGACATGGATAGAAATATATCTTGGGATAACTGTTCTGGCACAGTTCAGTGAAAAAGCAGTTAGTTCTAGGCTTTTTTCAGGTGATGTAAATAAATTTAATTCTTAAAGGTAGTAGCTGGAGTAGGCTGATGCAGGAAGAACTGTGAATGATGGTAAGTTTCTTCTATACAGTTTCTGCTTTAAGCAAACTGAGAGAGGCTGATTTTTGTTGTTAATTTAAATTCTACAACTCATATTTTACCTGGAGTTTCATCTTGTCAGTGTTTTTTCATCTGCCTATTCTTAAAAGTGTTCGAGGAGAGTACAATTTATTTAAATTTTAAAACAAAAAGGACTTTCTGATATATGCATTGTCAACTCCAGTTCAGTAAGGTTGCTTCAATTGTCAGGAATTGTAAAGGATGCATCTTTGGTACCAGTAGAGACGAGGGAACAAAAACACCAGAAGGAAAGTTTCTTCTGGAGGAGTTTGAGGGAGACAGAAAAGGGGGTTGTGAAAAGATTTTAATATGAAACCATTGGTGATGAATGGGGAGCTGATGCATGAGCCTGGAATGGTTCAGGGTAACGAGGCTTGATGGCTGAGACTCCCATGTGCTGGAAGAGCCTGTGTTTTTATTGGTGCTAGCCTAAAGCTTATCTAAATTCTGCAGTTTTGCTTTAATGGAATAACACATGTCACTGTTTTCTTCTGTACAGAGAGTGGTTACACAGATTACAGTGATGATGATTACCTGGAAACTAGGAGGAGAAGGTCAAGACGGAATCAGAAGAGACAAGTTAATTATAAGGAAGATTCAGAAAGTGATGGCTCACAGAAAAGTGTCCGATATGGGAAGGAGTTAAGAAGAGTTCATAAACGCAGGCTCTCCACTTCAGATAGTGAAGGTAAAATAAACAGCCCACTGTTTGCAGGAGCTGGTGTGTGTCAGCATTAGCGTGAAGAGAAAACTGTATGTAATTCAAGAGATTTTGGAGAGTCTTCTTTCTAGAGTTCCCTGATGTTTTCCAGAAACCATTTACTTCTGAAAGAGTCCACTGGTACTTTCTGATGCACTGTTGCAGCCACTTCTCAAAGTCATTGTTGTCCCTAATCCTGACTTCTAGGTCCAAATTTACTGTGTCTGGCAGGGAGTGCTGGATTCCAAAATTGGCACTAATGTAACCGTTTCACCACTTTTCTGTTGAGATCACAAAGTTTCGTCCTATAAGTCTTTAAAAATTCTTCTTTTCTAAGAGAAAGGATATTCCTTCTGGTGCCCTGATTGTATTTGTGGTGGTTAAGACTCATTCACTCTCCTGTTAGAAGGTGCTGAGATAAGCACAGAGGAAGCCTGCTCTCACTCAGTCAGACCATGAGCCACTGGTGTGCATTTTGATATAAAAATAGCGTTTACAGAAGCAACCGTTGACTTTGGGTGCTTTGCATTCTGGGTGCCCAAGCTCACGAGACCTCAGGTGCAGCTTTCAGAGATGCTGAGCGGTGTGGGTTGCAGTGGATGCCAGGCTTCCTCTGAAAATCAGCTATGCTTAATAGGCTGAGAGCCTCTGATTTGTAGGTAAGTTTGGAACTGCTGGCCCGAGTTTACAAAGTGTTAGCTGATCCTCTTAGACAAAGAGAAGCAAGTGTGTAACACAACCATATAGTATCTCAAAAACATGATCTTAGACTTCTTAGTCTGTTCTCGGAAGTACGATGTATAGGCTGTCTGCCATGCAGTCGCTGAATTTCTTGCTGCCCACACTTGTGACTTTAAACAGTGTGCAGTTAGTGGTGCCTTTTCTCCATGGAATCTCATTTCCTCAGGTATTTTTGTTACTGGCATTTTGCATATTAAAATCGGCACCATTTAGGACTTTCCAGTACTTTCCCAGAGTTCCCACAGTGCTTTATAAAATATGTAATGGCATTAATGGAAATGTAATAATGTTGAAAATAAAGGAACTATGACACGGTCTCAATCAACTTGAACCTACATTAAATAATACACTTTAAAATGACAATTCACATGCATTTCTAATGCAAATCACAAGCAGAACTGTAGCAGAACTGTTTGCCAATTGATTTTTTTCAGTCTGCATTGTTTCTCACCTACGAGTCAGCCAGCATAAAGGCTGTCATTGTGTAGGCAATATTCCAGTTTGCCAAAAAACTGGCCTCCCATTAAAATGCAGCAAACTTCAGGTGACAGGGAGTGTTCATATGCTTTGGAAAAAGCTCTATATAATCTGAGGATGGCAGGGGTATAGTATGGGGAGGGAGGGAATGTATATGTGTGTATGTGTATATATGTGTATGTGTATAAATGGGGGAATGGCTTTAAACTGGAAAGAGGAAGATTTAGACCAGACAAGGCGAAGAAGTTGTTCATGATGAGGGTGGTGAGGCACTGGCACAGGTTGCCCAGGGAAGCTGTGGCTGCCCCATCCCTGGAGGCGTTCAGGGTCAGGTTGGATGGGGCATTGGGCAGCTTGGTCTAGTGGGAGGTGTCATGCCCATGGCAGGGTTTGGAGCTAGATGATCTGGAACTGGACTGGAAGGTCCCTTCCAACCCAAACTGTTCTATGATCTTTTTATTATAGTGCAGCCATTATTTGGGTTTTCAGTTTCTGGAAGGGTGTAAAGGAGCTGCTGTGAGGTGAGGGATGCAGTCCTCACTTGTAGGGGAAAACACCTCCAAAGCCTCTGGTGTTCCTTACGTTGGAAACAGAGCATCAACAAATTGCTGGTCTTTGCCACTCAAGCAGTTTATTTGAAAAGTAAAAAGAATGCAAGCGTTGTGACATGGTGTGGGAATGTGCGGAAACAGAAGGAAATGTGTGAGGGGAGAGAGAGAGAGAGGGGTGGCTTTTTAATGAATGTGAAAGATGAAAAATAAATGTGTAATGGTTTTGGTTGCGCTCAGATTTGCTAATGGCTTTAAGTCTGCTGCTTATTCCAGAGAGCTACACATCAAAGAACTCAGAAGATGATGAATCCACAAAGGAGTCAAAGCGATTGATTAGAAAACGTCGGCGAAGTACAGATGACTACTCCGAAGAAGAAGGAGAAGATGAAGAAGATGAGGGGAGGCCTGTCCGCAAACGGCTGAATCGAATCGAAACAGATGAAGAAGATAACTGCGAAAATGCTAATGACGATGCAGAAAACCCCACTCCTGCAAATAAGCTGCCAGCACCACAAGCTCCTCAAGACAATGCCAAGAAGCACTGTTACCGGATAGAAAGTGATGACGAAGATGACTTTGATAATGTAGGGAAAGTAGAGAGCCCTTTGGACTACAGCCTGGTGGATTTGCCTTCCACCAACGGACAGAGCCCAGGTAAAACCATTGAGAACTTGATTGGCAAGCCAAGTGAGAAGACCCAGGTCCCCAAGGACAGCACAGCCAGCGCCAGCCTGGCGCCCAATGGGACGGGTAGTGGGCAGGAAGCAGTAGGGCCAGAGGAAGATGAAGATGAACTTTTGAGAGTGACTGACCTTGTTGATTACGTCTGTAACAGTGAACAGTTATAAGACTTCCATTTTTGTGCTAATTTATTCCACGGTAGCTCATACCAGCGGGCCAGTTATTAAAAGCTGTTTTATTTTTCCTAGAAAATTCTCCACTACAGTATCACTTTTTAGAAGCAAGAATTTCACCAGTCCCTGCAGTCTTTCTGTGAAGTGACCAGTTTTGAACTTTGAAGATGAATTGCTGTAAATTCCCTCTCTTACCCCTCCTTCTCCTTCCAAGTCCATGGTCCTGGGTAATTTCACTCACAAAAACCTTATAACAACAAGAGATTTGTATATTTTTGACTTTATATTTCCTGAGTGCATACAAATTTGTGAAAATGGGTGGCCTAAGAAAGCATTCCAAATCGGTCAGGGCCCAAACCGGAACTGGGTGGGTTTGGCTCAAGGGGGATGGGGGTGGGTTGCAGAAGCACTTGTGCTTTAGCTTTTTCATATGAGATATATATTATATTTAAATGTTCACAACTTAGATTACAACTTAACAGACAGTTTAAAAAAAAAAATTAATGTCTGTACTGTCGCATTTTGTGGGTTGTAGGTTAACATGCCATAGCTCATTTTAGTAATCACCTTCATGGAAGCAGTTTGGTTTAATACTGGAGGCAAAAAGAATTAATAGAGGCCAAGAGGTACCATAAACAAGAGCTCTGCTATCCATTTTGACTTGCAGACTTTCCTAATAAACATCCTTTAAAGTGTTTGTACAGTAAAGTGTACTGTAATGAAGTTTTTGACAGTCGAAACACACTAGCCATGGATTTATAAAGCTGTCTCACGCATAGTTCATCAGACAGTCTTCGATGCACAATGCCTAGGGGGAGGACGGATCAATGTGAAGTTAGTCTGTGAGGTGGATGGCATCTTGAGTTGCTGCAAGCTTTTACAGACAAAAGAACCCTGCGGTAGCTGCCCGGCCACTTGATTTCCACCATCTGCTGGAGTATTGTGAACGAGATGTGTTTGTACAAACAGCGTTGACCACAGAATGACAGTGCATCAGAGGATTGAGGGATTTTCAAATAAACCGTGACTGGTCCATTCATGTCCTTAATATCTACTTCAAATTGAAGTAAACAAATGGAACAGTTTTCCTTTTGGAGGTTTTCTGTTTGCAGTTTGTGTGTATTTTTGTTTTGATTTTACTTATCTGCCTGGATGTATTAGCAGGTTTTGAATGTAGTGTTGGCCTTTGGCCGTTAGAATTTTCTTAAAATACATTTTAATAATTGTCCTGTGACCAACTGATTTCAAGAAGGCAGTATTTCTGAGAGAAAACGCTTGACTCCAAGACATCTCATCAACTTTTGAGTGGGCATGAAGTGATGTGTGCTTTCATTCAAGGAAAAAAAAAAAAAGACTACAAAAGGAAAAATAAACCACAACGTGGGGCACATAAGGACAAGCAGAGCTAAAATTTGTTTTGGGTAGCATTCAGTTTTCTCTTTACTCTGAAATAAGATGCAGGCTGTAGCATTTGTTCATGTTGTAGCACACTGACAGCTCAAACAGATCTGCCAAACATGGAAATCCCAAAAGGTCACACCTATTAATCCTTTTGCTCTGAGATTTGGATTATTGACTGGTGTTTATGTCCATTGCCGGCAATGGATGCACCAAAACTGCTGCTGCCACCAAGGAGTGATTTCTCCTTTCCTGCCCCACCTGATTCCCTTCCATTATATTGTATTTACTAGTCAGTCACAAAGCACTTCTGTTTTCTTGTTAATAAAACCGGCATTAGGCCTTTACTGAATACCTCTGTAGAAAACCTAGATCAAAAAATTACCTACCTTTTGGCTTTGAAAGTCTTGGTTTTGTTTCTCCACATCTTTCTCCACAAGTTCTATCAGAACCACTCCATGACTCTTCCTCATTTGGGTTCTAGCAGTGCACGTATCCTGCTATAAAACTAAAATAATCAGAGCCATGAAAAGATGGAACTCTTTCATTACCTGCTGTGCTAAGCCAGCTTGTGATTTAAAAAAAAAATGAGAAACTGCTCTTTCTAAATGAGAGCTTAATTCTGTTAAACATTAGGTATTCTTCCACCGTATTGATGTTAACAGTTTTCATGAGCAGATACTAGAACAGGGTAGTGAAAAGCTACAGAAGTTTAGAATGCGTTCTTGAAAAGCGTATGTAGCATTTCGAGCTACTACTGTGTTTTTCTTTTGCCTAGGTGAGGGGTGGTACTTTGCATTTCTAACATACTTGTCTTTTAAAACAAGAAGGAACATACAGCTTCCGCTTTTCAATGTTCAATGAGCATTTTAAATATTTGCAGTGCAAACTGTCTGATTCATGTGCAGCAACACTGCAACCGATAGTTTCTCATTTGCTTTGGCTGTGCCATAATCTTTTATTGCTGCCTGATGAAGCCTTTTATCTGATCAGTGCTGTAGCAAGCATTCTTGCTTGGGGACTCAACCCCAAATGTTAAATACTTAATGGATAATTATGAATGTAGGAAAATAAGAGAGTTACAATACTGAATATAGCAACCAGGGAAAAACAGAGTATTGAGTTAGGAAGTGATGTAAAAGCAGGAAAGGCCAGGTAGTAGAATTGGATCATTAAAGCTTTACACTAGGAGCGTCAAGTTTTCAAAATGCAGAATGAAAAGCTCTTACCGAGTTTTCCTTTTCTATAAGTCACTTTTGAGAAAACTTTTCTGCCTTCTAAGAAGTCACCTTTTGTACCTGCAACAGCTTTATCCCTAGGATCCGGAGTTCCTCCTTATACCAGTGGGAATGTTGTGGAAGTAAAAACTGCAAAAAAATGCCCTAGAAAGCCTTACATTTTCAAACTTGTTATTTCTCTCATTTCTAAGGCTTCCTGTTGGCTGGAAAATGTACAGTCTCTTATTTGGAAAGATGCCATTTTCTGACACAAGGCCTGCTGGCTGTGCCACATAGGGTTTGTGCTGTTACAGTCTGTATATGTGATTCCAGAGTGAAAATGTCCTCCCGGTGTCCTTACAATCTTGTGCTCTTCTGTACTTATCATGAGTCCAGAAGTTAAATGTCTCTGCGTGGCTTTGGGCTAACAGAAAGCTCAAACCATGTGAGAAATGGAGTGAAAGAGAGCTGGCCAGCATTTTTTTTTTTAACGTAATGGATTTCAAAGTAAAAGAACAAGCAGTTGTTGACCAAACATATAAAGCATTTATTCAGCAAACTCTTCTTTGTTCCACACAGGTTGTCACTAAAAGCTTTGTCTTTTTTAATTGCAGTCTTCAAAGTATAAATGATTGGGAAGAAAGTGAATTGATTCTATATGCCATTCAGGTAGCACTGAACCTATAAATCAAGTGGAGGAATGGACGTTTTTGTGTCACCCAGATAAAGGAAGGCTGTTTGCTTTTTTGCATGCAGCTCATGTGATACAAAGTGCACAGCAGGTCTGCTCTGTAACTAATGTATGTGGTTTGTTAATCTAATCAGAGGGCAGTAGAATTGAGAACTCAGTTTCACTGTAGTTGTTATCTTCTAGTTGTTGAGTCTTCTAAACCTGAGCTTTTTCTTGTTTTAAAAAAGGATAATGACATCGCCAAATTACCAAAAAAACACGTCGTGTTGAAATCGTGTGGGAGGATCAGTGCTGAAAAATCAACTCTTTGATAGTTTGACTTTATACATGTTTAATTACGTTATAAAATTACTGCATCTTCCTGATTTTATTTAATGGAAGGATTACTCTGTCCAAACAGCACTTGAGAAAAACAGATGCTTTTTCCTAAGTTGCTCGTTTATGAAGTATGTCACCTTCAAGATTTTTTTTAGATTAAAGTCTCGAAGTTACTCTTCATAAAGCGGGAGCTAATGCCTTAGGTGAACGTGTCTTCTGTTCACTTTTCTTATTGCTGTGTCTGAACTCTTGGCAGAGATTTTACTCGAACCTCAAGGAGAAAGAAATCTATGTTCACAAAAGTGTATGGTAGTGGTACACTTGTTCTGATTTGTCTTCGTATCTATCATTGGAACTACGCTGGTATCCTGATGCCTCAACTGCGTAATAATCTTAATAGTTCATTGTCAGGGTGTCCATTTTATACCTCTTGTTTTCAGGCACTTAGAACTTGGTCTTCAGTGCTCTTCAATAGGAAGGCCTGGTCTAAACTTTCAAATTACATATTTTTACAAAATTCTGTTGTGAGAAGGAGGAATTTTTATGGCACCTGCTTTTTTTTTTAAATTCACTTTGTACATAGGAATTTAAATAAATTGTGGCAGTAATGCTAGCCCCCAGAACTGGACTGATGCAGAGATTTGTATCATCTCACTCAAAACAGCAACATATAGGCCTTGAAAACTGGGTACACATGCAGTGACTACTCTTCACGGGCTTGCAATGTGGATATAATTGCAGCGCACCCTAGATAAACAGTTAAAGTTGATGAATGCTTCTGATTCACTGGGCATATAAAAACATTAAATATATATAAATGATCAAATATCTTCAACCAAAACAGTTGCTTTCTGAAAAAAAAATTTATTGAATATGGTGGGGGAAACTCCAGCAATTCACGTGGAGGAGCACAATTGTGCAATTCATTAACTGTTTAAAACTCCTATCAAAGCATTTACGATATTGTCTGAAACAAGAATTTGCAGGATCATGGCCACATTTCCTGGTAGTTTTACTCTTCTTCCTTCTTCAGAAGAACTGGGATAGGGATTCTATCTTACTTAAAATGTTAGAAAGCAGAAAATAAGAAATCCAATAGAAATTATCCGTATTTTTTCCAGTACATACTGATGTAAGAAGAATTATATATGACTTAATTTTTGGTGCTTTTGAGTTGGGTACCCAATCTGAGACCTAGAGGAGAGCTCTGGCTTCAGAAATATTTATCAGTTGAAAACGATTTCTGAAGCTGGACACCCTGCAGCTGGGGTATCGAAGGTTACTAGTCACTTCTGAAAATGCTCATCACTTACCAAGCTCTTATTTTAGATCAGGTGTAACTAACTGAGATAATTCCAAACGGCAAAAGCGTTTGCTTGGGAATTGATTGTCCCAGTGCTTCAGAGTAATTTAACTTATTTTGTATATTGCAAAAGATGTATATTGCTTAGTGTGACACTTAAAAAAAAGATTGTGTACAGCTTCTGGGGGAAAGAATAGAACACTCTAAAGTAGAGAAGTTGTTTTTATAATTGAATATGTGGTATAAAGGCTTCAGATTTAACTGCAATTAAAAGGAAGTAAGCCCTACAATTTGGGTTTTTGACTATCATTTTGTAAATGCTGGCACCCCGCACCTGCTCTGAAGAGCAGGAGATGGGGCAGGATAGCAGTTGGAGGGGAAGCATGCTTAATTAGGCATGCATGTCCGCGTATATATCTGCTGTTGCTACATATAACTCCAAAGGTTACTACCGAGAACTGGACGATAGAGTCGCTCTATTCGCTCGGTTGGTTTACTTTGTGCACTTCGCAGCACTTTGTGTATAGTCGGTCTCACTGGGTCCCCAGGTGCAGACAGAGTCGCTTTCTCCTGCTGTGTGAATGCTTGTTCAAGTAACAGTGGGAGATGGGGAGAGGATGGAGGGACGTGGAATGGAAAAATGTGTATGCAAACCCATGCCATTTGCAAGACAGGTCTGGGACAGGCCTAAAAACTACTTCAGACTTGCCCTTTAAAGACTATTTCCAATTGAAGGTCTCAGTTTAGGAGAGTCATCCTGATACCCTCCTTTTTTCATCCTAATTTTCAAAGCAACAGGAAAATCTACGAGGTCTCCTTCCTTAAGGGAATTGATTATGCTCCATCAGTGCAATGTGGATGTAGGGAAAATTAGGATCAGTCCATCGAGTATTACAACAATGTTTGCCTCTGGGAATGTTGGTCAGAGTCCACACAGTTTGCTTTGTTGTTTGTTCCTGTGTCCCACACAACTAAACTGATTAGCAATGCCTAGATTAGTCTGTCAGAACTTGACTTAAATGATTGGACGAGGTGCTAAGGGGCATGGTTTAGTGTTTGATAGGAATGGTTGGACTCGATGATCCGGTGGGTCTCTTCCAACCTGGTTATTCTATGATTCTATGGGAGATAAAGTCCTTCTACTGAAACAGATGATAGGCCTAGTTACCAGTGCACCATTTGTTAGTTAGAGCAGTTAAAAGTCCTTAATAGATACTAACCTGCTACTCAAGTTAGTGGTAGAAAAGGAAATCAAATCATAAAGCTATATGCCTTGTTTAGTTTTCCATCTCATACTTGTTATAAGGACTCTAAATCTTGTACAGAATCTTATTCCTATACTTTATTCATTAAAATGGTACTCCTCCCCCTAACCCGCACTATGATGGTTTGTTGGAAATGCCAGTGTGGTCACTAGTTCCTGCCTGTGTTTCACAGCCCTCCTACAGCCGCCAGGAGATGGTCTCTGACCCATCCAAAAGCATAATGTTACCATTCTTGGTATGCACAACGGATGTCACGGAGGCACAGATCCTGTGTGTTGGACAGACGTCGGGTATGTTCAATGTCCCAGGTGACGCAGAACAGGTCACTTGTCCTCCAACGGTCTGTGACAATTAGCTCAAACGTGCCAGATAGGTCTCTTAAAATTTAAGATATACTTACATGAAATACAGTTTTGTCTTACTCCTGTGTGCTGTTCATATGTTTGCAGAGAAACCCTGAGTTCCTTTAAAATGGTCTCCTTCACAGTTAGCCTCGTTTTTGTTTTCTTTCTCTAAACAGTTAGCAAAGTTCCACAAGCTGAGCTCTTTAGGTAGCTTTTAACCTTTGCATTTCTTGAGTCCTGAACCTTGGTCTTTTAATCTCTCTTCAATCATGACTTGCCACAATATCAAAGGGAAGGACTGAGGGGACACCGACTGCGTGTGTGGGAGGGGAGGAGGCACACTGAAAAAACTGGAAGTGTTATTCTTGTTGCACATAAATTGGGTGGTGCTTTCACTGTCATTTCCCCCTCACCAGTAACATCACCTGCATGTAAAACACGATGCATTAAATCTTTAAAATGGAAGTCATGGTGGCCTCAGTGCTCAAAGGGTTAACTGCAGTTTATTAACAGCTAATGTTTTTAGATTTGCAGTACACAACTGTTTAAATACTGTATTCCTTGTAAATGAAGTAAAAAAAATGTTAAGGCTGGTGCCAATATTTTTGTTAATGAATTGTTCAGCGTTGTCTCTCACTACAGTCTGGTCAGAACTCTTTGTGTATAAGCTGGGCCTGAAGCCATTTTATAGCTTGTAGGCCTAATTGTGTAACTTTTCTTTCATAATGTTTTTGTTATAATATCTACTGTCATTTCTTTCATATAAATATGACATGTAAATTGTCATAATAAAAAAATGAAATAACTTGATGTACAAAGTATAATGTGTATTGAAGAAGCAAGTGCTTTTTGATGGTCATCACAGGTGCACTTGTGGGAGGGATTTCCTTTTTACTTTTAAAATAAGCAGAGTAATGGCTCCTGTGTATTGTTCCAACCCATCCCAGTGCCATCACCTGCTGCAGGAATGGAGAACTCGTGTTTTCTATTGATTTCATTGTGGCAGCTCAACTGACAGAGCTTTTTCTTTCTTTGACCAGCCCTGGCTGACACCGGGGAAGAGCCCATGGATTTATTTTTGCAGATCTGATGTTTTTCTACATATGTTCCGTCTGCTACATAATTTTTATATCTAGTTTTGTAGTGATGTTGCAATCATTTGACAAAAAAAACCCCAGTAACTTGAACAGGGTTCGGTGCTTGCCTTATGCTACAGCATCCATTTCATTTGCTGTAGGAGTAGCACAATCACTGAACTAGTGGTGAATTACTACAGATAGGGAGAAAAGCTGCCTGATGTATGACCAGGGTTTGTTTTCAGGAGTCATATTGCAGTCAGCACCACACCCAGCTAGGCTGCTCCAGCAGGTTTCCACGTGCTGCTAGCAGGAGAGGAGCTGGGTTAATTTAATTAGGCTAAGACACGTAAAGCCGTTAAATGGAAGCCTGCACTGAAGATGTAGATGTTCTGACACGTAGCTGTGACAATGGACACTAATAATGTTCCAGGACGTTAACAGGAAAAAGTCAGGGAGAGGGAAGTGAATTGAAGAAAAAGGTGATTTCTCTCTGTGTGAATCCCTGAACCCTTCAATCTTTTTCTTACTTTGAATGCGTCTGTAGTTATAGTCAAGCTACCTCGTGTTCCTGTAGTGATGAGAAATTGCTGTGGAATGCATCTTCTTGCTCCAAATGCAATGCCAGAGTCCTGCGTTTGCATTTTTGACAGATTCCAAGTGATTTAAGTCTGAAGTCACCACCTTACAGAAGGCAGTGCCCTGTGGTCTCCCTAGGGAGAAACAGTTTCCCTCAGGTGGCAAGTCCTACCTTCTGTCCTGAGACGACTTAATCATCCTGGGAACATACCTGCTGCTCTCCATTGACTCTAAATACAGCCCCGCTTGACTAAATCACTCTTGGGCATCCAGTGTTCAGGCATTGGTGTGGGAGTGGATCCTAACTTGCTTCTTAAAGGTCTTACAGCTGAGGAAAAGTTTTCAAATATTGCCATTCCCTTTCATTCATAAACTTACAGGAAACATCTGCCTACCTGCTCTGCACTTGTTAGACGCAACATTCAGTAACAGAGTATCAAATACCTGGATCTTGTAAACAAGGAAGATGTGGATTTCTCCTCCTCCTTAATGCTTCTTAAAAACCAACTTCCCAGCCTGGGCTTAAACCATCCTTTTATCTCTCTTCTTTTGGAAGAGCAGTAAGTAACACAATAAAGACTTGTGTTTGTATGCAGGAGGAGAAATTATAATTCTATGTCGCTCCACTGCAGTGGCTTAATTCAACTTCAGTGATTCAGAAATTTTAATTTAAAACAATCTAAAGGAGTTGTGTGATTTCCAGGTAACTGCAGAGGTGGTGAGGGCTCTCCGTGCCTGATGACGATAGCCATGTTAGGTAACAGGAGGGACATGAGCAGGAATATTGATTTATAACCGGTAAGTGTGGTAAGCAGGTGTTTCCAGGTATTTCCATCTCTTCCCACCAGCTGCTGCAGCCTGATCTGTGTTCACAGATGAATTGTAGATTTTTGTTTTCTAAGGAGCACTTGTCTTGGCATGGCAAGCTTGAAGATGGTCAAGAAACTTCCTTCTCCTTATCGCCTGTTGCCTCTGCTAGTTTTCTAAAGCTATTCCAGTGGTATTTAAATAACACTTAATTGTGGAAGTTGCTTTGATTTTGGTCAAGGTGATCATTTGTATGAATAATAATTATTTGCATAATTAGAATCCAAAATGGGTAGGTGTGGCTGAGGAGCCTTCTGTAGGATTTTGTAAAGTCCAGCCTGAAAGAACCGTTTTCTTTTTGCAGAATGTGCTGCTTCAGCTCTTCACTATTCAAGACTATAACTAGGAAAGTCCAGAGAGGGGAAAGATGGGGACCTAATTCTGTTAATAAATGGTTTGTGTTTGTGCAAACCTGGGTTTGCACACAGGTAGGTAAATTACTCCTTAAAAGGAAATTCAGACTGATGAAAGAGAAGACTAAAACTTATGACAATAGGGTGACAACCTCATGGACTTGTGGTATGTTGCATTTGCCAACCTGAAAAGTCAAGGAGATGTTTGCAGCACTGCTGCCCCACTCATGGAGTTATCAGGAGCATCCGCTGACAGAGACATTCTTCACCGGTGCAGATGGAATGTTACCCTTTATTTACCAATGCCGTACTGGTGCAATCCCTCCTTCTCTCTGCTGTAGCACCTGTCATAGAGAAAATTCCTGCAGAAATCATGTAATTCCAGGGCAAGAAGCAGGGCCGGTGCTCACAAGGGGACGGCAGCCTTCCCGCAGCTGCCATCTGCTGTCCCAAGATCTCCTCCAGCTCTCTGATGGCAGCTCAACAGGTAAGTGTAATAGCAGCACCAGGCTTCTGATCCCAAGTCCCTCACTGATGAGGGAAATCAATGGGATATCCTTTAAGCAATTCACACTTCAAGCAAGTGCTTACGACTTTCTTTTTCTTCTCCATGTGTATCTACCAAGCATTAGGTGGTGTCTGTCCACTGCAAATTCCCTTTCCAGCACTTAATAATCATCACTAGACTTGGCAATGTGAGGTTTGCAGTTGGACTTGATGATCTTAAAGGTCTTTTCCAGCCCAAATGATTCCATGATTCTGTGTGTCTGTTTTTCCCTTTGCCGCTCACCCCACAGAGATTCACAGCCACAACACGCCTGCTGCTCATCACCTGGCACCAGGCAACTCTGTCCATGACCACCTCAGTGCTCCTCTTTGTTCCTCTTTGTTCTCTTCTCTAGCTAATGAACATTTTGCCCCAAGCCTGTCAGAGTCAGGTAATGCCACGTCTCAGCTGCTCAGGCGAGAGGCCGCCCTTATTACCAAGTACCAGTACATAGAGGGTGGCTACCAAGAGGATGGAGTCTCCCTTTTTATATAAGTCACACGGAAAAGACAAAAGCTGATGGGTATAAGTTGCTACTCGGGAGATTCTGACTGGATTCCAGAAGAAAATTTTTCACCATTGAGAACAGCTAAACATTGGAATAATCTCCCCAGGGAACCGGTGGATGCCTCTATGCTGGACACTTTCAAGGCTATGCTGGGCTATCTCTTTTAAACTATATATAACCTAAAAAGGTTATACCAGGTGGTCCTTGAGGTCTCTTCCAACCTGGCATTCTATGATTCTACCACAGCATTGCTAGACAGTTGAGGGAGGCTATTTTCCTGCTCTACTCTGCACTGATGCGCCCCCACCTCGAGTATTGGGTGCAGTTCTGGGTGCTGCATTATACAAAGGTTATAAAGCTACTGGAGGGTGTCCAAAGGGCCACAAAATTGGTGAAGGGTTTAGAGGGGAAGCCGTGTGAGGGGCAGCTTGCCCTGTTCAGCCTGGAGCAGACTGATGGAGGGGACCTCATTGCAGTTTACCGCTTCCTCCCAAGGGAAGACCTGAGATCTGTAACAAAACGTTTGGCTACGGTGGTGACAATGCACAAGAAGTGATGTGTCCTTTGTATTCACATCTTTACAACTGCGTGGTCTGGAGTTCCTTTCCCTCATAAATTAAGAGACAGCATTCAATATAGAGACAGCGGTTTCTTGCTTCTTCACAAGGGGAGGAGGAGGTGCAGGTGCTGCTCTCTCCTCTCCGGTGAACAACGTGAGGACTGGAGGCAATGGCAGGAAGATGCGCCAGGGGAGGGTTAGGTTGCATTTTAGGGAAAGGTTCTTCACCCACAGAGGGGTGGAGCGCTGGAACGGCTCCCCAGCGGGACACACACCGCGCCGAGCCTCACAGTACGGCCTCAAGCCGAGCCACGGGAGTTCAGATCAGACGTCAGGAAACACTCCTTCTCCAGAAGGGCCATCGGGCAGTGCCACAGGCTGCCCAGGGACGCGGCTGAGCCCCCATCCCGGGACACCAGCAGCGCCTGGCGGCCCCGCGGGGCCTCCCGCTCGGGGCCTCCCGCTCGGGGCCTCCCGCTCGGGGCCCTCCGCGATGCGGGACCAGAACGCTCCGCTCCCCCGCCCCTCCCCGCGGCCGGGCTTCCGGTAGCGCTTCCGCTTCCGGTAGCGGTTCCGCTTCCGGCGGCGGTTCCGCTTCCGGCGGCGGCCATGGTGGAGGAGGGTGGGGGCGGTGGCGCCATGAGCTTCCTCAAGCGGTTCCCGCCGCCGGCCGAGGGCGTCCGGCACCGGCAGCCCGACACGGAGGCGGTGCTGGCGGGGCGCAGCCTGGGCGCCGGAACGCTGTACATCGCCGAGAGGTGCGGGCGGGGGCGGCGGGCTCTGCCGGGGGCCCTGGGCCCTAGGCGACTGGGAGGGGGCTCTGCCTCCCCCGAGGGGCTCTGTCCCCGGGGTGACTGGGCGGGTCCCTTCCTGCCCCGAGGGGCTCTGTCCCTGGGGTGACTATGGGGGCCTCCCTGTGAGGGAGCTGCCTGAAGATGCTGGAAGGGGAGTTTATAGATAAGAGGAGGCTGTTGTGTGTGGGAGGCCCCCAGAGAGGGCTGTGAGGGCTCCCACTATTCCTGCTCCATCATGTGGACACTGGATGTGCTCATAAGGCAGAAGTCAGGCTGATCTGAAAGATACTGTTTGAGCTCTTTATAATTTCCCCTAAGTTCTCCCTAGATTGTGCAGTTAAAGAAGAGAGATTGTTGATAACAGCAACATCGTTTTTTTTCTAGCTCTGAAGTGGTACCCTGTAAATGTAAAGTGTTTTTTGCAGTGGTAGACTGTTGTTGGAACAGAAGCACCATCTAAAACTTGCACCGAGGAAGGAATTGTCTTCTGAAACCTTTAAACTCTGAAGTGTTTATAAAGTAGGCAATATTATTTGAGGGGCTTTTCATAGAATCATTAGCTTGGAAAAGATCTTAGAGATCCAACTTGAACTTGTTAGTGATGTTCAGTTCCTGTTGGAGAGGAATCTCTGGCATTTCAGTTGCTGTTTTGTTTAGTTGTTTGGTTACAAAGGCTTCTGTTCTGCAACATTTGTTCTCCACAATATAATGTTGAGTTTTCTTGTAACTTGCTTTTTGTGTGAGGTGCATACAAGTCTGCCAGCTTCCTGCCAGCTTCCTACCAGCGTGTTTTGAGGGTGTTGCAAGAGTCACTTGGTGGTGGTGAATAGAAAATGCCAGTGTTTGCAGGAGTGCTGTGCTGTGGGAGAGCTGGGTAGACAATGTGGCCTTGGATCCGTGTACAGACTCTACAGCTGTCAACAACTGTAAACATTGAGAACTGGCCGGCAGAGGCTAGGAATAAATTCCTTGCTCCCACTTTGCTAGCTCTTGCTGTCAGCCTGATTTCCCAAAGCAAGGAGTGTTCTGTGACCTTTGCATTGGTTTTGTTCCCTCCACAAAAGCTTGTTAATGCTGAGTTTCACCTATCATGGAGGTCTTGCTTTCCACCCCTCAGTGCTTCTGTTTGCTGTGTGACCAACCCAAAGTTGGCTTGGGCTTAATTTCTTGGCTTCTTGAGAGATACGTCCTTCATATCAGAAAGATATGTATCAGCCCAGTGACAACAACGTGTGCTGTCTCTGGCTGTGGTTAGGGAAGAGAGTGAAAAGGGAGGAAGCGGAGGTTATAGCATGTAAGTTGTGGGGAAGGGGAGTCCATCACCTCCTTTGTTAACTCTGCTGATCACTGAACTGGTTGTTTCTCTACATCCAGGCTATACCCACATCAGATCTGGAATCCTCCAGAAGTTACCATCGTGACTCTTTATCTTGAAAAAAAGGAGAATGTATGGTAGTCTGAGTTATAAATCGCACTCTGGAACCTCTGTTGTTATCTTTAGAATGATAGATATCTACAGAAAGGAGTAAGCAAAGAGGTAGGGGAATAAATTCAGGCCCAAGTGCAAATGTGATAAAGGTGAAACGTGTTTAGGGTGCTCAGATTCACATTCTTTCAGGAAGGGTTTCTTTTACCTCCAGCCATCAGTTGATGTCGCTGCACGATCCTGTTAGGGCAGAGAGTAGGGCAAGTGTCTTGTCCAGCCAGAATTGCCCACTTTTGGGGAACTGATTGCTATTCTGGAGTCGTGTTGGGTACTTCAGATTCTTCTGTTAGTTTCTAACTTGTCTCTGTTTTTTTGTTTTTCCCTCCTTGTCAGTCGCCTGTCTTGGCTGGAAAACTCTGGAGTTGGTTTCTCCTTGGATTATCCCACCATTAGTTTACACGCTGTTTCCAGGGACCTGAGCGCCTACCCATGGGAGCACTTGTACGTTATGGTGAATGCCAAATTTGAAGGTACGCGTGGAGTGTTGCTTAGCGTTCCCCCACAGGCCTAAGTGGTGTGATTACTTCTTCACAAAGAGTAAATTTTGTTTTTAAAATATACTTCATTAAAGTAATTTTGTTTTCATCCCCCTAAAGGATAGTTATTTTAGAAATATGGCTTTGCCCTTGTTTCAAGTCAATTATGTGCTATTCTGCTCTCAGCGTGTGAATACATACAGCTGGAGCTCTGAAAACTGCTCCTCTGCTCTTATCTTGATCATTTTAAGCAATTTAGTTCCTCTGGAGTCTCCCTGTGATTCCAGTGTAGATACAGTTTTTTTCTTTTTTGAATTTATGTTAATGTTGCCCCCTCCCATCCAGGCTTTATGAATTCCTACTGTTTCACATCAGCCTGCATGCTTTCATTCATTTGCTCCCACAGCTTGCTTGAAAAGTATGAGAATATCTCCGAGGTGTAATGAATCTTTGTAGACTTCCCACAAAAACAACCTTTTGACCAGTCTTGCTTTGACTTGGAGAAAGCAAGCTTTCTGTTTCATTGTTTGTATGAAGATTTATTATATTTTTGATGTATTGTGTTTTTCCTTCTGACAGAACTGTTAATATTTTAAGCGTGTCATAAAGTGCCATCTCAATTTAAGAGTAGAGACTGTTAAGTCCTGTGCAGGTCTCCTCTCCCCTTTGTGCCTGTTGGTCCTCGTAGTTAAAGGATAAAATCTGGTATTGAAGTTTTCTTTAGGTAGTCTGTATACTGAAAGTACAGACAAGGCTCTGAGGAGGTAGAGGTGTTCTTAAGCTATTAATGCTCTTCACTGTTTCCTTCTCTCTTGTCACTGCTATTCTCTGATAGTCTGTCACTACAAATAGAGAATGTGTAGGTGCAGTCTTCACTCCTTTTTCCCCATTTTCTTTTGTGTTTATTTAGAAGTAAACTGAGCCTAGTTTGAAGAAAGATACTCTTTCCGGTTTTTAATTCATATGGATAATGGTGTTTGAAAATATGGACATCCTCTGATACTTTTATCTTTAAATCCCTAATAGACTGATTTTTTTGGGGTATTTTTTGTTAGGTAATATATGAACTCTGGCTACAATAATTCTTCTACAGAAGGCAGATTATTTTGTTTAAGTCTGTCCCTGGCCTGGGACTTCAGCTGCTGAATAGTCTTAAACCCAAACCTCTCGGCTGTAGGAGTGAGTTTTCATTCTTAGTTGGGCAGGGTACATGTTGTTCTTCCTCTGCAAGTTTTTGTTGTGCTCTCTGTGCGTGTATGTATCCTTGCCCCTTTTTCAGAAAACGCAGTTAGAGGTTGACTTCCCTGAAAACAGGGAGCTGGGCTCAGCAGTCACAAGCTGTGCCTGCAGCTGTCAGTTGGAAAAGGATTGGGTAGCTTCCTTGGACGCTTCCATTTTTGGGGGCAGCTGGCTGGCAGCTTCTTGGCTTCTTCACATTCTTGATGGTGCCAGTTTTGTATGTGACAAAAGCCACTCTCAGTGAAAGAGCCTTAACTGTATTCCTCTTTTTCTGTCAAAAATAATAATGCATTTTGAGTCTGTCAGTGCAGCGTCCCCATCCACAAAGCAATGAACTGTAGTCATCTTCTTTGGGATTTAATATTTACAGAAAGTAAAGCATTGTGTTGTTGCTTACTTATTCAAGTGCGAGGTGCACAGCAGTCGGGAAGCACGGTGTTGCCCACAGTTTTCATTGGCTCTGGGTGTACTTTCTGCCTCTGGCATCTTGCTGGTGGCTAGGAATGTCTGAAAGCAAGTAGGGGTCTGCTGTAAATGTCAGTCCTCTGTGAGAGGCAAAGTTGATTTCATGACAGCAGCATAAAGGATCCATAAAATTTGTGTAATTTAAAAAAACATATAAATAGCGTTGTGCAAATAAATGATACTGATTGTGAATTGTGTTTTTTCTGAGCACAGTTTGTTTTTAATAAGAATGAGGCAATTTTCCTGAAGTACATGGGTATATCATGTGAACATAACGCAAATCCAAAGTCCTAAAATTATAAATAGACAAGTTTCTATGCGCTTTGTAAGTGTTGTTGAGGTACTGTGATGGGACCTCATATATCTGTAAGGTGGATGGGAGTGGGTTGGTTTGTGACTCGCAGCCTGTGTCCAGGTTTCTGATTTGATTACCTGTGTGTTCCTGCAAGAATAAACAAATGCAACTTTCTTTGACAAAACAAACATGTTTCTTTTTAATCTTTCCATTTCCTAAAGAAGAGGAGACAAAAGAGGCTCCTGTGGCTGAAGGGGAGGAGGAGGACGACAGTGATGATGATGCCGAACCAATTGCAGAGTTCAGATTTGTACCTAGTGACAAATCAGCCTGTAAGTGAAGAAGGAAAGTGTTTTAGCTTAAAGTCTTGGCTATGTGTGGAAGAGCTCTCTGGTACAGAGATGTAAATGATGTGATACTTTACTGTCCTCTAATTACTTGATATCTAGGTGCTGAGAACAACAAAGCAAATTGTTTTAACTTGCTCGAAACTGGAGTATTTCAAGCAGCCAATCATCAAGGAAAATTCCAGTGTTTTAAAACAGAAACTTCTAAGCATAAACACATGACACAGATAATCTTATGATTTTACATTTGGAGAGAACTTGTATGGGAAACCTATTTTTAATTACAAATTCAGTGATATTTGAATAAGCAACAGTTCCATTGGGAACTTGCTAATGTCCAAACTGTACCACTGGAAAGCAGTTGTATCCTGTCCGGTGCAGAGCTTACAGTTGAATCCAAGTTATAGGACTCTTATGTCTGAGGCACTGCAAGGAATCCTGTCATAGGTAACCACAGGCTGAATTGTCCAGCGTAAGGCTTTGTCATCAATGAAATAATGGAAGAGGGCTCTTAGGAGGATAAGGCCCCAGGCTGCATCTAGGAAACCTGGCTTCTTTCTTGTGTGGCTGTTGGCTGCTTGGATGTTTTCAAGTGTGATTTCAGGGTTGGTACTTGAAAAGGAATATTCTCAGTCTCTCTGACCACTTAGTCCAGGATTTCTTGCCTGTTGTTGTGGGCTTTTGGTGGAGAAACAAGAGAGGTTTGTGTTTATTTGTGTTCCTACAGTGGAAGCCATGTTTTCAGCGATGTGTGAATGCCAAGCTCTGCACCCAGACCCGGATGATGAGGATTCAGACGATGATTATGAAGGGGAGGAGTACGACGTTGAGGCCCGTGGTTTGTAACAGTTGTTTCTTTTGAAATACCTACCAGCACATGGGTACCTGGAACTTCTCCTATGGTATCTGCAGTGAGAGTAGTTTGGTCTGTTAAGAAGTTCCTTGTCATCTTGCCTAAACATTCTTTATGCCATAGGCACAGTATAAAAACTCAGAAATCTGTAATTGAGCTGTCGCAAATACTGGAATTCAGCAAAAACATTGTTCCTGTTCTCAAAAGCCCAAAGACGCAAATACCAGCCTTTCTGCTCCCATTGGATGTGCTAGTGCAAGTTCAGTGCTTATTGCTGTGGTGTGGTCAATTCCCATAACTTCCATAGCTGATATAAGCAGCCTTTTAATCTTAGTCAGTTAATCTGAGGATAACTCTCATGGCTGTGGTCCTATTCCTTCACCCCTGCTTGATGCCAGCCTCTGCACTCGGGTCTGATAAACATAAACTTGTTTTTGCAGAGCTAGAACAAGGTGACATCCCAAGCTTTTACACTTACGAAGAAGGATTGTTGCATTTAACCGCAGAAGGTCAGGCCACCCTGGAGAGATTAGAAGGCATGTTAGCCCAGTCTGTCAGCAGTCAGTACAACATGGCTGGAGTGAGAACCGAAGACTCGATAAGGGAGTTTGAAGGTAAGAAATACTTTTACTAAAGAATACATGAAAGCAGTGGTTCTCCAGTCTGGCTAATCCACAAACTGAGTACTGAGCAAGTCTTGTGCTGTGGGTGATACCTTACGGCACAGTGTGTGTCAACAGTAGTTTTATCTTTGTTTGCAACCGTAGGTTTTAAAAATGCCTGTGGCCCTGCAGGCAGCATGGTACCTGTTGTGGGTTGAAGGCTGCTGTGTTCAAGTATGAGGACCACTGCCTTGAGACTTTTTGATTGTTACTGGTATGATTTCCTGGAGTACTGGTAGAGTGAAGTTGATTTAAACTTGTCAGTCTATGTGGGGATTAGGAATCCATTTCCACTCTAAAGAGGTAATAGTGTATTTCTTGAAAATACCCTAAATTTTATATTAAAACTCTTTACAGAGTTCAGTGTGAATTCAGAATCCTTGAAATAGACTGGAATAGAAATAAAAAAAAACCCAACAATCTCTACTTTTCTGAAAGATGTTGTGTCTTAGTGCTACTGATTGTTCAAACATGTATTTAAGGAGTAAGGTTCCTTTTCGTTGGGAAAAAAGTGCAGTGTCTCATATTTTGCCTTTTCTGCATGCTGTTTGCACTGGAGCGATGTATTACCAGGGAAGTAGCTTAGTGAGATTGCTTTTATTTTTTCTTCTTCTTTCCTGGTATAAACCTCAGTGTTTTAGTATGGCCTGACATTTCTGAAGCATGAAAAATGATGATGCTGTTGTGGAGTTCTAGCTTTCAGCTTGCCTGTAATAGTCACCACAATAATAACTGATCTATTCTGATCCACATGGATGATTTTTTTTAATCTATTTTGTCAGTTATTTACAGGTTCTCTTTGTTTCACAACTCTGAATAAATGTATATAATGAAAAGATAACTGTAGGGGGTTTGTGTCTTAGCAGAGCCTTTCATTTTAAAATTTTGTCAGGTTTTTGTACCTAGAAGTTTTTAAAATTAAAATTAATTGAACAGCAGTCATGTCACGTGCTTTAAACCCATCTTTATCAGTTTTATTTGCCTTCCTGATCTTATTTGCTGCAGTGCTGCTTCTTGGTTTGCGACAATTATTAATATCTCCAGGGCTGCTCAGTTTCAGAATTCTGTTATTTTTGGACATTGGAGCATACAGCAATTGTTCCTTCTATCAGCTTCATGATGGCCAAGAGTGGTTTCAGAACAGGATCCAGCCTCTTTCTGTTAAAGCACAACTAAAGCTATTAAAAGGAACCATGCCATTTTTTACACCAAAACTTAACTTAGAAAAATGAAATTGTTTAAATCCGGTGTTTAAGTCCTTTAATAAGATAGAATGAGGCGAGGTCATAGGAAGCGGTGATGTCTCTAACTGACAGACTGATAGAGCTGGAACACAACCACGAACTTGTGAGCACACTAGTTTTCTCTTAGGCTGCTTTCAGAAGTCCAGCAAAGGAGTTTTCTGTTCTGGCCATCTCTTGTCAACAGATGGCACTCGCTTTCTTTCCTGGACAGCATCCTCTGCTGGTGAGCTTGCCTGTTACCTAGTGTTGGCTGCTGTTGTTTTTCAGATGGGATGGAGGTGGACA
Source organism: Phaenicophaeus curvirostris (assembly GCF_032191515.1). Taxonomy (NCBI): domain Eukaryota; kingdom Metazoa; phylum Chordata; class Aves; order Cuculiformes; family Cuculidae; genus Phaenicophaeus; species Phaenicophaeus curvirostris. Next base: position 191,657,553 of record NC_091392.1, read on the forward strand.
TAGCACCGGTAGTTGCAGGGCAGTTTGAAGATGCAGAAGTCGATCACTGAGGACGACATATGCTACTGTAAGTTTTTCTGTCTTCTGACACTAGTGCTTTTCAGTCATCCAGAGCCTTCCATCTCTGTAGTTTGTGTAGTGCAAATGATCCCAGATCTCCCACAGTAAGTAGCTTGTGATATCAGGGTGATGATGATTTAGAGAAAGAAAGGTAGCTGTAGTTCTTGCAACTACAGGAAGATGTTCAATGATCTGTCCAAAATTGTCTGTTGGTGTAAACCATCACCCTGCTTAAATAACCTGCAGGGATGGGCCTGTCTGGAACCAGACAGATCAGCCATTTGATAAGTTGTGAACTGTCCAATTTCAAAGGCTTTTAGATGCTGATATATGAATGCTGGAGCCATTGCTGGGAAGTTACTGTCCTTAGTATCCATTACTTTGCTCGTAGTGTGCAGGATTTCCCAGGCCTTTCAAGGGAGCTGAACACTTCACAGCGCCGCCAAGTCCATCTCTTCCTTCACTGTAAGCGGAGCAGGAACAGTTCCTGGTAAAGTTTCTGAGCAATGTGGATGGGATTATTGTCAGAAGTGCACAACTTCGAGTTAATACCCTGTTTAGGTGGTTGTGCCAGCTTGCCCTCTTGTCTACCGTCACCCATACTGCTTTTCTCCTGCCAGAGGCATTACAAGATGTGCCAGCATTTCCTCACTGGCCTTGGGTGGGAGAGAAGAGGAGCTGATTCTGGGACTGTGTTCGTGGTGATGTAGAGGGGCTGGGATTCCACCCCTGCTGCTCATGCTGCACATACTGTTCAAGCAGTGCTGTGCTGTCCCATTTGTGCCTCTGTCAGAAGTGAGACTGCCAGCTCTCGCCTTGAAGTGAGCGCACAACTATCCCACGTGAAATGCTGGAGAAAACAGTGGTGGGGCAGACAACCAGAAGGTGACAGGGGAGGAAAGGGCCACAAATGGGAAGAAGAAATGCTGGGAAAGAAAAAAAAGGTGGAAATGGCTTACAAGTGTTTTAGTGCATTAGGGATAACAGAGGAGGCTGCAGTCCCTGTGAGAGCCTGTTGTGGAGGGGTGATGTGCACCTGCTTTCCTCCTCTGTTGTTTATTTTATGGTGTTCCTGTTAATTCCCCTGCAGGTATGACAGTCTCTGAATAGCCTTGGGTTCAGTTTATTGATCTCAGCCACTGCCACTGGTCCTGAATTTGTTTGGTGTAGGAGCTCAGACTTTTCTTCAGTTGCTCTTCTTAGCCAGGGAAAGACTTTGCAGTTCAGAGAGGAGTTCTCCCAAAACAAGTCAAGACAGTGGTTGCCCTGCCATGGGATGATTATCTGATTTGACAAATGATACGTTTTAAAATTAGGGAAAGCTCTTCAGCTATAGCTGAAGTGCCTCTTAGTGAACGGAAAGCTTGGCTCTGATGACTCTCTCCAAGACAGTCTATGGCTTATAAAACAATTAAAATTGTGCTGTTGAAAATTGAAATTTGAATGTTTATTGTTCTGTCTTCAACTTAAGCAGGATTAAGGAGAGTTAGTGGCTAGTAGCAGATTTTCAAAGAGGCTGTGAGTGCTGATGTAAGTGGTGTTTATTGATCTTGTAGCAAAGCACAAAATATACCCTGTACAAAGTAGTTTTGGTCAGTGGAATTTTTCCTGCAGCTTACTGAGTGCCTTCCATGGTGCAGCAGGTGGCTGTGGGAGGTGACTGGACAGGGAGTCTTTCTGCTTGTGCTGCTCAGAGCTGAGGAGCTGATCCCTGTCATGGCAGATCAAGTGATCTGCATGAGCAGTGTCAGGTGTTGCAGTGATGTCTCTCCAGGTAGCGGCTTGGGAGCTGTGGTGTAATGGGCCTTTTTAGAGTAACCACTAGCCTGGCTGCGGTGATGTAATTTAAGTAAGTTCAGACACTTAGGATGTACGGCAGCAGTAATCGCTGAAGGTGACGTGACGAGAACAGCTCTTGCAGGTCTGTGCTAATCATCCTGCTAACAAGCTTGAGCACGTGGTTGGCTTGGTTCTACCTTCTGAAAATAGGGGCAGAGAGGGGAGCACACCGTAATCTTCCTCAGTATTTTGTGGGGAGCTCAGCCCTTTTAACCTTCTGAACTGCAAAAAATGCCCTACAAGAATATCTTGTTTGTGATCCTTTAGAGAGCACTGTGCTGCCCTGCCTCTAAGGTGATGTCCTTATGGGATGCTCATGTTGCATGTCACTGCTCGTTACCCAAATGAGATGTGACAGTTGCCTGCTGAAGCCCTTGGAAGGCTTGCTGACAGTTGTTGTGGGACATTTCCACTTGTCTTGTAATAAGCGGTGTTTTGTCTGTCGCATCACGAGGTTGCGGTAATTGTTCCGAAGCAACTGGTGTGTCTGCGCGTAGCAGTGCAGCAGGGTGCGGACTGTGAGCGCATGCTGTCCTTAGCTGACCTGAGGTCAGAGCTGCTGTCCAAAGCAAAGATGCTCAGCCCTTCCAAAAATCAGAGGGTTTGCAGTAAAGTGCTGTCCTCTGTGGCTGCAAAGAACGGACAGCTGCTACTTTTTAAAGACTAATAAGCTTTTATTTTAATCCATATTATGTAAACTTGGTGTCTTGTATCTTTCAGATTCCTCTTGTGGCACTTCCAGAATAAGCTGTAAAACTGAAGGCATTGCAACGACTATCGGGAGTTAATATTTCTTTTAATGTCCTAAGCTTAGACATCTAAGTCTATAAATGCTTTTATAGATGTTTAAAACAGGGTTTGCATTTGTGACCACTATGGGGTTATTTAAAAAAGCAAAACAAACAAAAAACAGGAAAACCTCTTGCATCTAACACTTGAATGGGGCTAATCAGGGGCCATTGCAAAGAAGCCTTGGTAGGAATTCTAGGACTTCAGAAATAAAACTGTAAGTAGAACAGAATTTTAGATTGTCCTAGAATTTTGCATATTTTTATACCTGTTCATTGCATCAGTGGAGTAGAATGGAAATAGAAACAAGTTTGACTAAAAGGAAATAGGGTTGGACGAGGATTAAAAGTAAAGCTAAATTTAATGCCCCTCAAGTAACTGGCTTTATTGGCTCAGTGCTTTCCCTTTTTATTTCTCTGAGCACAGAGTTTGGGTGGTAGGGGAGATGGAATACAGGCTGTAAAGTCTTGAACAGGAGAACTGGTTTGTGTCTTTGTATTAAATGTTAACAACATTGTTAAATAAACTAAGATTTTTGTATCTCACAACCAACTGTATTGTAGTTCTCTATCCTTTACCTCAGCAAGCAGCTGGCAACTGACATTGTTTCAGTATTTTTGTCTCTTAACAAAATAGTCCAGTGAAGCCATTTTCATTATTTACTTCCATGTGAGAATAAAAAACCACAATATTTACCATGAGCTTAGTCCTGCTGGAGCTTTTACTGTTTTATCCCTCTGCATGGTATTTTTGCCCTGGGGCAACAGCAGCAAATTTCATGTTTTTTTTCCCCCCAATATTCACATGAAAGTCTGATAGTAAACTTCTCCCACTTTAAGTTAACTTGAGGATTTATTTTCACTATTAATATTTTGGCATATGAACAGTTTTCTTTACCAGTCCTACACTCCTGAAACTGTATGGAGTGGTCCTGCCCTGCTTAGCATGTTGGGATGTGGTTTGGTTTGAAGCTACATTAAAATTATAACCACTCTTGGTTGAACATTTATTACCAACACCAGTCAAATTAATAGTGTTGTGAACTAGTGACATTGCATTATTTAGCATGTTATGCAACAATATTATATTCTACAATATTCTACAAGTATGTCTTTCCTAGCGCCTTTATGTGCATATGTGTATATATTTATGTCAATGTCTGCATGTTTTTGTCAGGGATACAAGTAATAGAGTAGGGTACAGGTGTTGCTCTCATTTTTGCACTAGGATGCATGGCGAGATTTTTCAGACAGCTAAGAGGACTGGAACCACCAACACCATAGTTTACAAAACTAAGCTCATATAATTCTAAGCCAGCGTTCATGGTTAAAATAGCCTTGGTATTTTTAATTTTTTTTTTTTTTTTGTGGTGGATCTCTTTAATTGTTTGGAGTCTATTTTTCTATTCTTTTTAATCTTAAACTGTGCACAGCCTGTCACATTTCCTGGTAAATAGGCAGCTGGACAACCTACAGGGCAGATGGAGTATACTCTGCTTCTCTTGGTACTCTCATGCTACATCCAAGCAGTAGGACGCTCCAGGAGGGAGAATTTATTTTGTACTGATGCAGAGCTCCGGGAGCAGACATTTTGTGATGCTTCTAGTCAAATCAGTGGAGCAAGATTAATTTTAGTCACGTGGAAACAAACTTGGATGAGCTCTGGAGGTAGTTTTGAGAAGTGTCTTGTGTGGATTTACAGGTTTTATTTTTAATACAACTTCGTATTTAAGCTTGTGTCTTATTGTTCTAGGAACAAATACGGAATCATAGAACAGTTTAGGTTGTAAGGGACCATTAAAGGCTATCTAAGACAACCCCTTGCATGAGCAGGGACATCTTCAACTAAAGCAGGTTGCTCACCTTATGCATGCTTCATTAGCGATCATTACTTTGAATGTAAAATATTAATTTTTGTCTCTACTACTAAAGGTAGTTAAATCCTTCAGTTCCTGACAGTTTTCAATTTCAGTCTTTCTGCTGCTTTTTTTTTTTCCTTTTCTTTTGCCTTAACATAGTCCATTTAAGGCTTGTCTGTTTCTTGGTGTGTGTTTCTGTTTTTTTTAATTATTCTTCTAGTGGCTATAAATAGAGCAACTACTTGTTAAATCACCCAGATTTGCATCAGTTTTTTTAGAAACTATGTTATGCCAAAAATAAACAATGTAGATGTCCAGAGGTCAGATCTGACCTCTTTGCTTTTTGGACTTTGCTTCTGCAGGCTGTTGAAAGTGATGTGGAAGCAGGGCCTCTAATCCAACAAATCTTTGGCTTCCTGTAGTTTTGTATCTACTTTCTCTTTTCTATGGCAGCCTGGTTTTATGCTCTTTGAGGTTTGAGACCTTTACTCCTTGGGCCTTATGGGTTCAAAGGAGAAGAGCAAGTCACTTCATTATGTAAGGCTCATTTCCATAAGAAATGAGGCTAAAAACTGGGCTTAAGGACAGCAGTTAAGGGCAAGTCCCAGGAAGGGAAAAAAAAATCCCAAACTGTAAGGTATGGATCACTTGAAAAATAGGTAAAAGTGATAAAAAACAGTAAAGCAAGAAAGTAACGGGCAGATGCCCCCTAAAACACCTGTTTCAGAAGCAGTATGTGGTATGAAAGTACATGTTTTTTAGAGGTCAGAGGTCTCATGCATTGGGTTTTGGTTCCAGCAGCCTTCTGTGGCTTATAAAAAATCAGATGAATGTAAAACCAGCATGACTGAATACAGGGTCTTGGATTAAGACTTTCTTATATGAAAAGTGTGTCCAAACACTAGATTTCACTTTTCAGTATAATCTTAAGTGTACCTTGGAAAATTAAAACAAGGTTTTATTGCAACAAGTAAGAAATTACATGAAGATGTTTACTTCCCAAACCCTTGCAAAATGACAATTGACAACAGTAGCTATTTAAGACTTAGTTCATAATTTTACTATGAACAAAACCCTGTCCGATTACCTCCCTCCCTCTTAGAATATGTTCTGCAAGGTAACTTGGGCAATGAGGAGAGGGGCCTACTTCTGAGATCTTTGTAGGACTTGTTAACCATCTCTCCTTCCAAACCTAGCAACTGTAAAGTGAGAAACTGAATTTAGTCTTAAATTTGAAGAATGTATTTTTAGTGTATATAAAATCTAAGAAGCATCCAGAAGAAGAAACCTCATTCTAGAAACACAGTTTCAGAGGTTGGTACCCACCGGTGCTCTTCCCCACAGCCAATACTACTTATAAAGGGTGTGTTTGTGCCACTTCTGAGTACGTAGCATTCCTGTAGTTTTAGCTCTTTAGTTTAGTTTTGTACATTGCAAATTCATTTATTTCAAGAAAAGTATCTGATAAGAGTTACATAAAATCACGGACAAATCTAATTCTGCAATTAATCTCTATATACTGTGTCTGTTTCACTATGTGAAGAGGCAGCAGTGATCTCTGACAGAGCAGAGGTGTGGTTTTGTTTCTCCTAAATGCCTTTTGTGTCTACAGAATTTTATGGTAATTTATTATCATTTTTTCCAACCAAGATAAACGTTCAGCAGACTGTACTAGGACTGCATGGGGCAGAGCCTTCCCGAAAGAAAGCAAGGGGTTACTTACCTGCACACAGGTGTTACTAAACCAATGCTGGTCCTACAGACTTAATTTTGGTGTAGGGTACCTCTAGAATAGAGCTGTGGAGCCTCTTCTAGGGAGTAGTGTATAGCCTTTCTTCCTCTCAGGAGCATGTGATATTGCAAGAAGGAACATGGAGGTCACTAAGAATGAAATCTTCAGCTCCTTTTTTGCAGGTGCTGTCTATGGGAAGAAATCCAATAAAATCATACCTTGAAAGGACTGGGTATTTCTCTAAAATTAGTTTTGCATGTTGTTGCAATAAAGGTCAGCAAATGGCACTTCTGGCTAAAGTGACAAAGTTTCAGTGTTTTAAGTCCTTCACATTCACATGGCTTAACTGAAAACATTGGCAGATAGTCTCAAAATCTCAATGTGCTATTACAAAATAAGTATTTGAATACAAAGTTTCAAGTCAGGTATTTCAAACATGAAATTTGAAAATACAGCTGAAAGGTGGCGTGGAATGCTATGTCAACAGTCTTCTGGAAGCTGCTTGTCTGCTGATGTTGAAAGTACTTTTTTGATGTAGTGCTGCTAGGCTTCTGAATTTCATGTCTCAGGATACCCGAGGAAGGATTTTATCCCATATAAAAGCCACAAGTATTGTACCTGGAAAGAAAATATTACAGAAAGGACCTTTATTTAAATGTATTTGAGAAGGGCACAGTACTGGTACTGAAAATACATGTGATGCTAAAGTATTGGGGTGTCTAACATGCACTACACTCAGAAATGCTAAGAGGGAGACAGTACTTTTGGCAAACAATCTTTTTCATAAAGCAAGCAAATGATCTTTATGAATCGATGATCTTGGTTTTCTTTGATGTTTTAATTCTGATTTGTATCAGCCAAGCCAAAGGCAGAGCATTGTGACCAGGTGAATCCAAAACATGCACTTTCCTGTTGCTGTTTCAGCCCTCCTTTCTTGGTACCTGAACATATAAATGACTAAACCAGCAACTCAGCCTCCATTGCTCAGCTGATGGGGTAAGGCTGAGTCTGTTAGCAGTGTCTAAACCAGATACCCTCAGTGCCCAGAACGCGTAACCAGAGCAGTTTTAGGTGCTGCAAAGGGTTAGAGGGTAGTGAGGGTGTTTTTGAAGATCATTCTAGTTTAGGGTTTATTGTGAAGATGAAAACTGGTAGAGACTGTAGGTTCTTCACGAGAAGGGCACCCAACTACAGCATAAGACGACCTTTTTTTTTTCCTTCTTGGAGAAAAATTTGTATGTTCTGTTTCAGAAAGGGATTCTGGCTGAGAGCATTTCTCGCCTACTGCCTGTATTTTATGAAGCTTCCTAGATCACAAAAAGGCTTCTTGGAAGGGGTCTCTAGTCCAAGCTCCCACTTATAGGCAAGTCCTGCACTGCTAGATAGGTCAGTGTCCTGAGAAACCTCCACAGATGGAGACTGTATTGCTTCTCCAGATAACTTGTTCCACTGTTGCTGCACCATTCTCCTGAAGCTTTTCCTGGAGCCTAATCTGGACCTCCTATGGCACAACCTGTGGCACTGCTGTTGTCACTTTACCAGTACCAAGAACACTTAATCTCCCCATGAAAATGCTCTTCAAATTATCATTGACTGCTCTTAAATCACCCTTTCACCTCATCTTGGTCAGCTTAAACAAGTCCAGTTCCCTCAACCTCTCCTCACAGATCGGATGCTCCAGGCCCTTCACCACCTTAGTAGTCTTCTGCTGGACCCTGCATGTTCTCAACATTTATACTGAACTGGGGGACTCCAGACCAAGCATGTCCCAGATGGTGCCTAACAAGCACTGAGTAGAGGGAGACAATCATGTCCCCTAGTCTGCTTGCCCCAACTCTGTGAATCATGTGGCTTGTCTTACTTGCAGAGAGAACAAACTGTTTCAAAGAACTCTTATTCAGGCCACTGTTAAATGTACTGAGGAATATCAACTCCAGTACTGACACGAGGATACTCTGCATGTTCCTGGACATCAATCAACCCATCAATTATTACATTTTGAGGTCACTGGTTTGGCCAATTTTTATTCCATCTAACAGTGTTTTTGTGACTTCTTTGACTTTGAACCAAGAATGCTATGGGAGATGGTGTCAAAAGCCTTACTAAAGCGAAGGTATACTGCATCCACTGCTCCCTAGTTATTCCCACAGACATTAATTTCATCATGGAAGGCAGTCAATCATGGATTGCCCTTGCAAAATCTGTGCTGACTGTTTCTGATTACCTTTGTGGTTTTTACATGGTTGGAAATGGATTCCAAGATGAGATACTCTACCATCTTTCCAGTGACTGAGGTGAGACCAACTAGCGTACAGTTCCCTGGTTTCTCTTTCTCCTCCTCTTCCTTAAACAGTAGACACAGTATTAGCACATTCCCCAATTGTCAGGAAGCTCCTCCAATTGCTGTAACTTCTTGGAAATGATGGACAATAATTCTAGCCAAATCTACCTGCATTTTTAGGTGAATTCCAGCAGAGCAAATGAATTTGCATTTGTCCAGCTCCCCTGTCATTCCTACCCTGTTGCTCCCTTGCTATTTACTGCCTCCTTTCTAAAACCTTACTGTTTTTTATAGAGGATTGGGAGCAAGCTTTGCTTGGGAACACTGAAGGGGGTGGGGGAGAAGAGTTCTGCAGCCTTTCCCATGTCACTCATCACTAGGTTGTCTCCCCATCAACCAAAGGCCCCACATTTCTTTTTGTGTGATTAGTATATTTATAACCCTGTATGTCCCTAACCTTTGTTCCTGCTGAGCTTAGACATTCCTGATTTTGTTCCTAAGTACATGTGCAAAACTTTTATACCCCTCCTTTGCTGCCTGTCCCTGTTTTTTCCTCTTTACACATTCTTATTTGTTCAGAGGGAAGCTTCTAGCCATCGGGGAAAGGCTTTGTGTCAAAATTCCCACTCTAACTACATAACAGATCCTTCCTGCACATCAAAATGTGTTACTGAGCTCTCAGTAAGCTTTTCTGAAAAAAAAATCACCTTTTCATGGAATACTTCTCCCATTTCTGGCAGCTTCCAAGGTAATTACTACTGACCTAGCAATTCCCTAAACAAGTAGAATTTTGTTCTCCTGAAGTCCAAACAGCTCTGCTATTTACCTTCCCAGTCTTCCTCTGGACCCTGAACTCTCGTGAGGACTATAACTCGAGTGGACACATTGACCACCAGTTCTTCCCTGTTTGTGAACAGGTCAAATACAAGATTACCATTCACTGGCCCTTTAGTATTTGAATTAGACTTGATTAACAACAGTTCTCTAGGAAGTTCCTGGATTGTATTCACTCACTGCATGAGAGTTTTGCTCTGTCAGATGACGTCTGCAGAGCTGAAAACCCTTAGGAGGACCAGGGTCTGGGAGTAGAAGACTTCTGCTTGTTGTTTGCTGAAATCCTCCTTTGCTGCCAAATCCCCGAAGTGCTGATCGCTTCACTGCACACAGACTTCCAATTCTTTGCTAAGCTCCATCCTTAAGTTTACTGAACTTGATAGAGACCTCCAGATACCTTCTCCTCTGAGCAGAAAGGTGAAAGCTTCACTGGTAACCTTCTCCCTTGCTTACGTCCTCCATTTAAGGTCAACTGCTAAGCAACTTTTGGGGCATTATTTTTCTATCCTGATAGCGAAAAAACATTTTCTTCTACGAAACAGTAATAGCTGCTAAAACTGCTCTAAAGAAATGGGCATTGATTCTGCTTTTATAGTGGTAGAAGCCTAGCAGGACGCTAAACTAGCACCTGTCCAAGAAAGAGCATCCTCTTTTAATGCCCTGATGTCCAGTATTTTATCACCAACCCTTCCATTCATACCTGCCATCTCCCTGGTACTGAAAGAGAAATATTAACTCAATCATCATAGCCTGGACAACTAACATGAATGCCTTCAGCCATAAAACAGAAACAATCTTTGTTCCACTGAAACATGCTGCTTCTGTGTTCTTAGTGCGGAATTTAGGCCTGCCTGTGCTAGGTCACAGAAACTTGCTGACATCTGTATTTACTACAGGATTAGCTGTTTTGATGCTACCAGAGAATCTCCTTCACCGAAACATCAGAGAAGGAATTTTGAAAGATGAGTTCTTAATTCAAGTTCCAAGATTATCTTCATGCAAGACCATAAACCACCATTAGATTTGATTATCCTAAAAGAAAACTTCCACTCCCTTCTCCTCTTCTGAAGGTGATAATCAATTTTCCTCTTGCGCTGTGTCCCTTCTAAGGAGATTGTTTTAAAGCTGATGACTAAGAACTGGCTTATGGCTAGATCAGGGTATCCATTAGATACTGAACAGTCTCAGTTTCCTTGTCCTCTTGGGTATTTACTATGCCCATAAATGAGATCACATTGCACTTTGCACAGGCAGTTTGAGGGTTCATGGTATGCTGGTCCATGGTTCTGCATACAGTAGTTATTACAGCAAATCACAAACCCCCTCCTATTAGTAGACTCCTAGAAGAATCCCACCAAATAAAACAGAGTAATTTAACCATCTAAGATGCTCATGCTAGGAAAAGCAAGGTATCAAATTAGCATATCACTAGGACTCTGCCAGTTTCTAGGAACCCTGAAACAGTATTTCTGCTGACACGTGGATTCTGAAAGGAATTGTTACAACAATTTCAATTACCAGTTCCCTCACTATCAGCTTTTATGATTCTGCTTAGAGGTTCTTTCCAGAAGAATTTTATTATCATCACGACAGGTCATTTTCTTAAGTGTCTCATCATTTGGTCCAATTTTGGAAGAAAAACTTCTAATCCTAATATTTTCTTATTTTGAAAAAAGTGTCAGGAGAATTTCATGTCATGTTAGATTTGTAGAGCTGTGCGCCTGTATCCATCAATTCAGTTTGAATGGACGGATATCCCCTCTATACTTCCACCTCAGACACCGTATGCATGTTCACAACTCTTGGATAAGGTCTCTATGTATCCATGAAGCGTCCATATTTTATAATGTGTTTATAATTGCTAATAGACTGCACAGCCCTTCAGCCCATCCACAGACCTGAGATCTGTAATAAAATATTCGGCTACAGTAGTGGTTGCACAAAACGTGATGTGTCCCGAGTATTCACATCTTTACAACTACTTGGTCTGGAGTTCCTTTTCCTCGTAAATTGGGAGACAACATTCAATATATTCTGTATGTATTTTCTGGACATTAACTAGACATAAACTGCTGTTCATGCATTTTCACAGAAATCTAACATTACTCCCTAATCACATTCTACATTCCACAAGCTTAAGTTCCATCTGCTCATTTTCTTACTCAAGCTGAAATCACTGGAAGGCTTTCTGCAAAGCAGTTCTGCAGGATGCATCTTGCTACATAAGTATAACATGGTGACTCAAAATGCTTCCTGTTTCTTTAGATCACCAAAATATTAAATCCCAAATACCTGCAATCTCAAAATGGCTATCAGGTAGAAATCAGTTAATGTAACAGAAACAATTTCTCAATTCCGAGAAATACCAGGTGTTCTGTTAGAAGCCAGGTGATGCTCATCAGCTTTACCTCAGACTTTTCATTAGCTACTAACTGGAACAGTGCATGGGCTCTCATCAAACTTACTCTGTGGTTCAGTCACCCCGTTTGGATGTTTAATTTAACAAACTTTTATTAAAGTGAATTTTAGTTACACTCAAAATTCTGTCTCCATTTTTGACTGACTGAGAGTCAATGCAAGTAGAATGCCCCAGGCATAAACTCAAGGAAGAAAAAGAAGTTATTTGTTGTAACTGGCGCCCTTTGAGATATTTGCTGTATATGTTTCACACGCTGTTGTTGTACCTTCTAATAGGATTAACAGTTGTGAAAGAACTCTGGATTAGCAGACTGCTTCTTTACCTACCCTGTAAGCAGAAAGCTCAAGATTTGTAGGGACTAACTGTAAACAATCAACAGCATGGAAGTACTACATGGAGCATTTTCATCTGCATACAACTAATTAAAACAATTTAAATTGAAAAAAACATCTGGTTACTAATATTCCTCAGTCTTAAACTAAGAACAGATTGTTTCCAACAGTTACTGGGGGAAAAAAACATAGATAGGAGCTGCGAAGTTTAGTTATTATGGAGATAAAAAAGATTTTATACTATAATAGTAATAATTGAAAAAGTATTTTTTAAGTACTTGTCCTAATACTTGTGGGGTTCTTATTTTAATTAATCATCCCCGTGTTCTTGCACACTGTCACAAAGCAAGACAGAAGCTGCACGTTAACCAATATGTTTTTCTTTTTGAACTTAATCAGCTCATATTCACTTTCAGGGAGCCCCTTCTCCTTTTTAATATTCTGCTAGAATCTACAAGTGGGCCTTTGGTCAGTGTGAGAAAACACAGCATACCTCGAACAGGCTGGATTTTAACACCAAGGCATAAAGTCCTGATCAACAGGCAGCTTCAGAAGGATCAGGCTCCAGAGTAAACAGCTGTTGGTTTATAGGTAACTAGTTAACCCTAACCTAACACTAACCTTTTTTCCCTTTAGAATTGTCCTGTTCTGGTTTTTGGGTAGGCACGTTATCTTGCTCAAAGTATCCTAAAAGTACATTAGACCTTTAACATGACACCTAACTTAAACAATTCTATTACCTAACATGGTTGTTTCTTAAAATAAACTGATCAAAATAGTAGATGCTATTTTGTGAATAAAACTGGTGTTCAAAACTCAGTATTAGATCCTTGATTCACAAACCAGAGTGTACCGGTTGCTCTACATAGAGCATTAAACAAGTTCAGAATATGTAGCTTACATACGTGACACAAAACTGCGGTTCTGAGTAACTTTGACACAAATTATCATCGACTATTCTCTGGATTTTATTTAAAAGACAAAACAAGCAGGCTATCAAATAAAGAATACCCAATTTTAGAACCGTGTACTAAATAACACTTTCTCAACTACATGAAGCGTTAAGAACTTACCTAGGGATGGTGCTATCCAATATACTAGTGAATAACTCAAAAAATTGTCATAGAAACAATTTGGATGCAGTGAAAAAGCCAGTGCTGGGTTAAATAATGCTCCTGTGAGATTTCCACCTGCAATAAAATGTAAACAATATGAAATCAAACCATCTTTCCTAATGTTTATTTTAAATGACTATTGAAACATACGCAACACTACAAGGAATACACACTGCAATAAAATGCATTAGCAGAAATCACTTCAACAGATTAACTCTTCTGAAGTTATTTACCAGATGATATATATTTAACTGTTTAGCTGTTTTCTAAAATGTTTTAAAATATTCAAAGTGTAGGCTGTAACTTCCTTTATCTCTTTCTAGCAAATACTGTTTGAAGGGAGGGGTTTGGCTTATGTTGAATGTTCTTGTTGATAAAACTATAAGCTGGTTTGCTAATAGTCTGTATCATGCTTGAAGAAGAGACAAAAAATATACAAATATTAGTAAACAAACACTGAGCTTTCATTACATCCCCATGTGGCATGTAACACAGACACAAGAGAGTGGTGAAAAAAACCTGTCAAGCGCTGTTCTTGCTAAACCGACCTTTATGCTTTCTTAATGAAACACTAATATTATCATATCAATTTCTAGAACCCTAAGATTATTGTACGGTAATAACTTGAGGCAAAGCCTTCACAATCATGCTACATGTTACCTGGAGAAAATAAAAGCAAGCCCCACTGCACTCTCTTGAACAAGGAAGTTTAAAGAAGCCAAGCATCTCTCCTTGCCTCTGAATTCAGATGTAAATTAAGTTGCCTAAACATTCTCTAAATGACTAGATCTAAACAAATTATATTGTGGTGTCTAAACTGTAATTACACTGCAGATGAACCTGGAGTTTTTAATTCTGACATATGTTCTTCCTCTCACTGCAATGCTGCAGAGAAAACATTACTCATTGCAGCATTTCCTGTATTTTCTGTACTATTAGTTACTAACTACCCTGTATTTGTTCTACTTATTAATCTGTTCCCATAACATATTAAATAATTGTGTCTACGTAGTTTCTTAAAGCTTCTTCTTGATTTTCCCCAAATAAGCCGGCCTGAGCTTTGAACTTACCCTTTGTACAAACACCACACTGCTGTTCTACTGCGGTACACCTCATTTGTTATGCATGCAATCATTTACCAAGTTTTAGGGAGGTCTTTGTCACTCTCTTCTTCTGTATTTCTCCTTCTATAGACTCCATAGCTCCTTTACCGTTATTACCATTTGGGAAGGTTTTAATCTTTGTTGACCTACTCAGTTTACTTTCATTTTACACTTGTTCTCAACTGCAACTCAGATCTACTGTGCAGGCTGTTACTCTGCACACTGACACATTAACAACTTCCACTATTGCCAGGAAGGCCATCTACAATAATTTACCTTGCTTTAATCTATTTATAAATTCACCGCTTTTGCTTTTCTACCCACAAATGCACATTCAAGAGTAGAATTTCACTCTCAGGAGGCAGTTGCTGTTTCTGAACGTTAAACATTAGACAGTTTTGACTGCAGTATTTCTTCAATTTTCATTTCTAATAACTACAGGAATATCAACCATAGGCCAGGCTCCTACTATAATCCTATTTAAAAATATTTATCAAATAACTCTGTCTGCGTATCAAAAAAGATAAATGATTTTATGGCAAAAGAAGTGTAATATCTTTGCTGTTATGCACATAAAAACTTAAAAAGATTAAGTAATGTGTGAGCCACACAATGTGTGAGAAAGTAATTTAACTTCTGAAATTACTAAAGGCAATACCAAATTAGGAAGAAACATGGAATTAAAACCATGTATATAATTTCTGCCTTGATATGTTAGGCTTAGAAACACCTAACCAACTTCATACAATTCTGACTTTATGGCAAGACTGCCTGAAAATGAAAAAGCCCTCAAAAGGTGTATTTTTTCCCCCCCTAATTTTCTGAAAGGAAACATTCAAAAATATTCTTTACCAACATGTACATGGTCAGCATCCTTAGCTCTCGAATAATTCCCTTTATATGCAAGGACATACTGTTCTCTTTTTCCTTTCATTCAGTAGAAGCAGGACAGGGAATGCAGCATTGGAGCTTTTGTGTAAAGCATGCTCTATTATAAAAATTTGCTTTGTGTAAGACTGAATTTAAAATAAAATCAAAATACTTTTAACTATAAAAAAGTAAAACTAAAGGAACAGCCTGTAATTTTGAAAACAGTGTGTGACCTGATGTTGTTTGTTGAAATCAGTTGCACGACAGATCTGAATTCCTTTTATGAGGTACCCACAACAGTGATCCATCATTTATTTTTTCCAACAACTTAGTCACCCGTGTAAATACAACTTAATGTTTTTGAGCCCTGGATGTGCAGCAATATAGTCAGTTTAAGCCACAGGGATACAACTATCCTTCAAAATTTTACCCAAACCCAAATTTGGTATGGAGTAAAAAGATACTGCTTCTTGCAGTTCCTTTTTATACTGCAATCATTCCTCTTATACAACTTTCAAACATAAAGCAGAACATGATTCATGCAGTGAAATGTAATATGGACAAGATATCGTTTCCAACATTTCTGGTTCATTCATGACTGTAATAAACACGAATCTTGAAGGCACAATTAATTTGGTTTTTAAAATCAGAGCATAAAAAGAACTCTTTAGTGCAAATTTTATATTTCAAATATAATGCGTCTTTCTGAGTTCCTAGCTAGAACGTTCTATCCATCAAATTAAAGTCTGAAAAATCCTTATTCACACAATAGTCTGAGCTATTTGATATTTTTGTAGGAAAATGAAAGGTTACCAGCTGCCTAAATTAGCATTGCTATACCTAAATCTGTGCTGGATGAGCAAGAAAGATCCATTACTCTTAAAGAAATGCTCAAGTTTATTACAGATAGAGGTGCATTTCCTCAGAATGATCCAGTCCAGCCTGTAGGAGAACTTGGCTCACTGGAGGCTGCCAGCCCTAACACCTACTTTGGAAGTCGCTCTTCCTACTGCATGTACGAAGCACGGTTTCTCAAACTGGAGGTGGAACAGACATTGCTAGGGCCACAGGACATGCTGTGGGTTGTACGTGTGCACCAGACAGAGGTCGTGGCCACCTAGCAGGCCTTTCACTATTGCCTCAGCTACTTAGCACGCTGTCAGGAGGCTGTGCTGGGTGGCTGTGGGAAGGGGGTTCCTATCAGCAACCCTCAAAGTGCAGGGGGCAGGAGAATGGAGGACAGATACCCTAGGGAATGTCTGTGAGCAGATGTGGGCAAAGCGGAAGAGACAGCGAGAAAGGTTTGAGAACTCTAAGTGTCCTACAGGTACCTTCCACTAGAAAAAAGATCTGTCAGAGTGCAAGCTTGTGACCCTTCATCACAGAAAGACATCAAAAGCAGGAGCCTGCCCCCACACTCGCTGTATAATAGCTCAGTGACAGGAATCTGGGGTTTTAAGCCCTCCTCTACTTCAAAAGGCTTCAAGCCACATCTGAGGAGTGCACAGTGAACACTAGGCTCGGGAATACTACAGGGGCAGGATGACACTTTTCACCTTTCCTTTTGAAACAGAGCATATAGCAAAGAATGGAAACCTTAGGAGCCTTGGAGCAGAGTGAACAAGAAAGAATTACATTTTCCACTAAGTAGAAGACAAAACCAGGTTCAGGATCTGCTCCCTGGAATGCAAATATATTTTTATAGTAGACTTGATTAAAAAAAAATAGAAAGAAATATGTCCAAATAGCACAGGGTGTTCTTCACACGGAACAGACAAACTGTGCACGTGAAAGGGGCTGGGACACAGTAGATCTGATTTTTCCTAGAAGTGCAAGCAGATCGATTGCATGGGACAGTCATAATGCATCCAAGGAAGGCACCCTGGTATGCAGCCTTCTCTTGTGAGAAAAAGGAGGCCAGCAGCTTGGCCAATGATGCTGGCCATGAAACCTTTGCATGATCTAGTGAAGAGAAAGGCAATGTGACACGTATTATTTTATATGACTATTTGCTAAGCAGGAAAAGAATGCTAAGAATCAGGAATCCAGCATCCGGAAGAGGGAGGATAATATTTGGCTACACTTTCACTGAGCAATTCAGAAATATATTTCATGTGCTAAACTGCAGTGACCTCTGCCTTCAAAAATTAATTTTAGAAAGTAGTTCAAATTGCTAAATTAGTTCTCAAAATTCTCCATAGACTTCTTTTAATCTTTCAGGCATTAGCTCATGTCAGCTAAACATAATGAGTAAAGGTTTCCTTATTAGTAAATCTGAAAATTTGACAGTACTTTATTCTGCTATATGCTATTATGTTAGGTACTGTTAATACTGTTAACTCTTTTGGACAATATGCCAGCGACATCCCAGATGTTTGCAGATAAAGGAGTGATTTCCATCTCATAAACAGATTTTATCATTTCCTAGATTACTTCCTCTGTGGTGGGGGCTGAGGCACAAGCAAAGGGCTCTGTAACCATGTCTCACTCATCTTCCTGTATCCCAAACTATACAGTTCCCTTTCCAGTAGAGCCCAGTCCCTGCAGGGCAGTCCTCAAGTGACAGAACTCTGGCACCTGTGGGGAGAACAGGCAGCAGAAACCAGTTCAGACTGACTCCTCTCACCGCCTCCTCGCTGGTTCAGAGAGGCTGCACAGGGGACTGTGTCCCAGCTCTGGGAAGCAGGAGGTGACAGTCGGGGAGGGTCACGGACACCAGCACACAGGGCATCACAGAGTCAGGAGACTCTGGAAAACGCCATGACACATCAGACACCTAACTTTTTTCTTTTTTTTACATTTGGTTTTATGAGGTATTTATCATTTCTGCATGAATTCTACAAATGACCATTTCTGCTTCTGATTTAAGGATGTGATGTAGTTAAATGAACTGTGCTGTATGAATGATGCAGTATTTAAATGGCGATCTTCCACGTGAGGGCTCTGAACCTGCTGTTGCACAACCAGCATCTTTGCCTTGGCACAGACAGCAGTGCTCTCCTGCAAAGCCACGTCGAAAGCACAGCACATCGTGTGAAATCTCCCACACTCTATAGGGTTGGATTACAAAACAACGCTTCACTGAGATATTTTAACAGTGTCCTGGGAGACTCTTAGCTGTATTTATTCATAGATATGACATTGATTTAAATTCATTACTCATTTAATTCTTAACCCTGCACCTACCTGGAATCTATAAATAAACTTTACATAAACTGCAAATGAACTCTGCATGTGTAGGACCAAAGACTTTCTCTGATGAATTTTTTGTAATCTAAGAAAATAACTTTACATCCTGTTTTAAGGCCAGGTTGGACGGTGCCTTGGGCAGCCTGATCTGGTGGGTTGTGTGCCTGCCCATCGCAGGGTGGTTGGAACTGGATGATCTTTAAGGTCCCATCCAACCCAAACTAGCCAGCAGGTCCAGGGAGGTTATTCTCCCTCTGTACTCGACACTGGTGAGACCGCACCTCGAATACTGTGTTCAGTTCTGGGCCCCTCACCACAAGAAGGATGTTGAGGCTCTGGAGTGAGTCCAGAGAAGAGCAACGAAGCTGGTGAAGGGGCTGAAGAACAAGTCTTACGAGGAGGAGCTGAGGAATCTGGGGTTGTTTAGCCTGGAGAAGAGGAGGCTGAGGGGAGACCTTATTGCTCTCTACAACTACCTGAAAGGAGGTTGTAGAGAGGAGGGTGCTGGCCTCTCCTCCCAAGTGACAGGGGACAGGACAAGGGGCAATGGCCTCAAGCTCCGCCAGGGGAGGTTCAGGCTGGACATCAGCATAAAAATTTCGCAGAAAGGGTCACTGGGCACTGGCAGAGGCTGCCCAGGGAGGTGGTTGAGTCACCATTCCTGGAAGTGTTTAAAAGACAGGTGGATGAGGAGCTGAGTGACGCAGTTTAGTGCCGGATAGGAATAGCTGGACTCAATGATTCATAGAACAGTTCGGGTTGGAAGGGACCTTAAAGATCATGTAGTTCCAACTCCCCTGCCATGGGTGGCGGGGACATCCCAAGAGGTCTTTTCCAGCCTGATGATTCTATGATTCTACTGTAGGATTCTGTAATACTATTGTACAATTCTACGATTCTACGAACTTTGTAGCGGGAATGGAGATAAAGACAAAGGCGACTAACCTGCATAGACGAGCACGGTGATGAGAAGCGCAATCAAATGGACTTTGTATTTGGGATTCACCGCCTCCGCTCGCAAGACGGCCAGCTGGAAAACGGCGGAGAAGAGCAGCTCGATGCAGAAGGCGTGCGCCTCGGTGGTGCGCATGGGGTTCCCGCAGCCCCCCGGGAGCGGCTCCGCCAGGCCCAGGCTCCACACGGAGCGCACGAAGAGCCCGGCGAGCGCGGCGGCGGCGAACTGCGCGGCGATGGCGAGCGCGGCGAGGGCGGGGGGCGCGGCGCCGGCCCAGAGCAGCTGCAGGCAGCCGCAGGGGTTGCAGGCGCAGCCGCTCAGCGTGGCGCCGTGCAGCACGGAGAAGCCGTAGGTGAGCGAGAGCGCGGCGCGCGGCGCGGCGGCCGCCAGCAGGCACAGCTCCCCGCTGCAGGCGCACACCTGGAAGGTGCCCAGCAGCTCCAGCGCCAACCCGCGGAGCCGCCCGCGGAGCCGCCGCCGCGCCCAGCGCCGGCACAGCCCCACGGCCGCCACCACGCCGCCCAGCAGCAGCAGCGACGGCCAGACCCCGCCGGGAGCCATGGCGAGGGGCCCGCGCCGCCCCGCCACAGAGGAGGAGAGCGGCGAAGGGGCGCCCCGGGCGGGCAGGGACCCGCGAGCCGACGGCTCCGCAGGTACCGCGGAGCCTCCGCCCCGCGGGCGGCCCGAGCTCCGAGCGGGGCTGGGTGGGAGCGAGGAGGCACCGCCCCCGGGGGAGGGCACGGAGAGAGCCGGAGGGGAGAGAGGGAGGGAGGGGAGGAGAGATGGGGGAGAGACGAGGAGGGAGAAGGAAAGGGAGAGGAGAGGAGAGGAGAGGAGAAGGGAGAGGAGAAGAGAAGGGAGAGGAGAAGGGAGAGGAGAGGGGAGAGGAGAGAGGAGAGGAGAGGAGAGCAGAAGGGAGAGGAGAGGAGAAGGGAGAGGAGAGAGGAGAGGAGAGGGGAGAGGAGAGGGGAGAGGAGACGAGAGGAGAGGGAAAAGGACAGGAGGGGAGAGGGAAGAGGGGAGGGGAGGGGAGGAGAGGAGAAGGGGGGAGGAGAGGAGGAGGACGGAAGCAAAGGAGAGTGAGGAGAGGGCAGCGAAGGACAGAGAGGGATGAGAGGAGGAGAAGAGGGTGAGGAAAGAAGGGAGAGGAGGGGACAGAGAGGGGGATGAGGGGTGAAGAGAGGTCGTGAGAGGAAAGGGGGGCAAGGGGAGTGAGGAGAGGGGAGGAGAGAGGGGATGAGGGGAGAAGAGAGTGAGGAGAGGGACTGAGGGAATGAGAGGAGATGAGGAGAGAGGTGAGAAGAAGAGAGGAGAAGGGCAATGAGGAGGGTAGAGGAGAGGGGTAGTGAGGGAGAGGAATGGGGGAAGGAGAGGGAGGAGGGGAAAGGGGTCTGAGGAGAAGCTGGGAAGGGGCTGTGAGAGGAAGGGGGAGTGGGAGGGGAGGAGAGGGAGAGTGGGGAGAGGAGGTTGAGAGGGGCGAGGGGATGGAGAAGAGCGACGCAGGCCACTCAGCAAACCCTAGGTGGCTGCTACTGACCTCAAGTGTGGCTGGAGGCTTTTGGAATCGTTTCCCTTGTTCTTGGGAACCTCGCTGCATGGGAGGCAGGTGTGAGGGTTAGTTCAGTTTCTTCCTCCCACTCGCTTGCTGGGAGAAAGGCGTTTGGCAGAGCAGCAGGAGGAGGCAGGTGGTGATTCTTGGCCTTCTTCAGTGGAAGGAACGCTAAAAATAGGCATCGCCCTCATGCTGCAGAAGGTGGTATCAATGGCTTTCCCAGCAGCCCCCAAATGGCCTTGGACAGCCCTGAAAAATAGGCATGGCCTCCTTTAGGGTAGTTTTTGTGCTTGAGAAGGGTGAGCCCAGAGAGTTAGTATCCTAAATGCCTCTGTCCCATTAATCCAGGGCTGAGTTTTCCTTTTTTTGCAGTGCTGTTTGGCACTTGCGTGTCTGGAGGAGGTTGCTCCTCTCACCATTCCGCAGAGGGGAAGGGAGGAATGAAGATGTGGGCTCTGAGGACAGGAATGGTTGTGCCGGGTGTCCTTAAGATACTGCTTTAGTCTTTACCAAGTGGAATGAATAAGTGCATTTTGCAGTGCTTTCTTTTTATTATTTTTTTGTCCTCTCCCTTACTGTCTGGTGTTGTGTTTTTAGGAATGCCAAAATCCGGGTTTTCTGAACTGCAAATCTGAAACGCTGTTGGCAGCAGTGATCTCTGTGCTGCAATGAAATGCATCTGCAAGGAGGCACAAATACTGGGTATTTCTAGGAGCCACAAGGTGGCATCAAGGGTGACAGTTTTATCAGACTCGGTAGGAATGACTTTTGCCTGATCAAGGTCTCCACGGAGGCGATACACAAATTTATTGCTTTGAAGCAACAAAAGCAAACTCTTACTTTTAGTTGAAGGTCAGCCTACCATAAAGATCAAAGTTGCAAAATATGGAATCATTTCTTTATAAGTGAGTAACGTGACAAGCTCTTCCTTACTTCCAGAAACGTAGGACCATCGAGACATCTGGACTAAAGAAGTTTGGAGACAAAATAGCATTTCGAATGCTTCCAAGAGGCTATGAGAAATAGGGAAGTTTTTAACAGGAGGGTAAAAAAACCCCAGCAGTTGAACAGTGATAATGTAAAAAGAGAAAATGAGAAAATGGCACAGTGGTTAATATTTGGCTTTAATTGTTTATACAAGATTAGATGTCAAGAAATGTGAGTGAGGAAAGGCTGGAGACATCATGACTGTCATTACATGTCCCAAACCATCTCCAGGAAAAGCCTGAACTGAAGCAGCTGCTTTTCTCAGCAATAACGTTCTCTAAGTGTAATATGGAAGAAAAAAAAACAGTTATATTCATTATGCAATTAAGATTTTGGATGAATTTAAGCAATGTCCTCTTAGAAGTAAGGAACAGAATAAGAAAGCTGGCTTTTAATATGTATATATAGGCTCCTCTGTGTCTTTTTTTCCTCTCTGACCATAGCTTTCTGCATTTTGTTTTGAATTCACTGGTGAAAATGTACACAATTATGGATGTGGTCAGCTCTAATTTGGAAAAATAATCTTCCATTTTTCTTTCCTACAAACAGTATTTTTTTTTTTTTATTAAATGTATTAAAGTGACATCTAGAGACTGGAGTCTGTTGATCTAGGAGCCCTCTTGCACATGCTAAAAGTGGATGTCAGTTCTGCAGAGCTTGTTTTCTGAAGAGCTAAAGCAGCAAACTGATAGTAATACCTGTTTTATTTGGGAATAATTTTGGAATTTAGTGTGCTACTTCCTTTCCTTACATTGCTAAGCACAGCCTTGTGTGTTGTTCCTTTTCTTGCAGGTTGCCAGAGAACATAAAAATTATTGCTATTCTGTTTCTGAGCCTCAGATGGTTACAGGTGCTTACGACCAGTCACGAATATGTCATTTTAAATGACTA
The DNA here is from genome assembly GCF_032191515.1 of Phaenicophaeus curvirostris. Lineage (NCBI taxonomy): Eukaryota > Metazoa > Chordata > Aves > Cuculiformes > Cuculidae > Phaenicophaeus > Phaenicophaeus curvirostris. The sequence goes on from NC_091392.1 coordinate 191,680,359, forward strand.
GTAAGGTGGATATGTCTCTTAACAGCATGGTCTCAAGGTGGATTACTGAAGCGTGGATTGGAATTCAGTGCATTTTTTTTCAGGTATAGTTTATGCCATTGACCTGAATAAGGGGTCAAACAAGCCACAGTTATCTGTACGACCAAGTCCAAATGTTTTACCACCTCGGTGCATGTATAACTGTATTTTTTGACCACCAGAGGGTAGTGTCATTCCAAATAATTACTTCTGGTGTGATCCTACTGCAGCTTTGTGTTTTGCTGCTGATGGATGAGTGTGATCTAGCTACAAGTACAAGGCCTGAATTTCATGATTTGTAAAATACATGTTTATGCCCGAGATGTCTTTAAAAATTCATTTTACAGCATATAGTTTCTTAAGACTGAATGATTTGAGCTCATCAGTGTCTTCTTCCTTGTTGCACTGCTGGCTCCATGTTTCATTCCAAGTTGTCCTTGTGTTTGCTCTCTCCTCTTCTCCATGTTCCCTCATGTTCCTCCATGCTCTGTACCAGGACACACATTTCTCTCCTTTTCTCTGATACTCCCTCCCCACCTTCTCTTCTATCTATTTCAGAGTCACCTTGAGTCCTTTTCTCCCATATTCCTTGCATATAAGTACTTGTAAGTTACAGAATCACAGAATTACTAGGTTGGAAAAGACCTCCAGGATCATCGAGTCCAAACATTCATATCAAACACTAAACCATGCCCCTCAGCACCTCATCCACCGATCTTTTAAACACCTCCAGGGGTGGTGACTCAACCACCTCCCTGGGCAGCCTCTGCCAGTGCCCAGTGACCCTTTCTGTGAAAATTTTTTTTCTGATGTCCAGCCTGAACCTCCCCTGGCGCAGCTTGAGGCCATTCCCCCTTGTCCTGTCCCCTGTCACCTGGGAGAAGAGGCCAGCCCCCTCCTCTCTACAGCCTCCTTTCAGGTAATTATAGAGAGCAATGAGGTCTCCCCTCAGCCTCCTCTTCTCCAGGCTAAACAACCCCAGTTCCTTCAGTCGCCTCTCATAAGGCCTGTTCTCCAGCCCCTTCACCAGCTTTGTTGCTCTTCTCTGGACTCGCTCTAGAGCCTCAACGTCTTTCTTGTAGTGAGGAGTCCAGAACTGAACACAGTACTCGAGGAGCGGTCTCACCAGTGCCGAGTACAGAGGGAGAATAACCTCCCTGGACCTGCTGGTCACACCATTTCTGATGCAAGCCAAGATGCCATTGGCCTTCTTGGCCACCTGGGCACACTGCTGGCTCATGTTCAGTCGCTGTCAACCAACACCCCCAGGTCTTTCTCCTCCAGGCAGCTTTCTAGCCACTCTTCCCCTAGTCTGTAGCACTGCATAGGGTTGTTGTGCCCCAAGTGCAGGATCCGGCATGTGGCCTTGTTAAACCTCATCCCATTGGTCTCAGCCCATTAGTCCAGCCTGTTCATATCCCTAAGTTATTTTCTATGTCTGTATTCCTACTTTCCTTCTCTGTCCAAGCTCACATACTTCCTGCTCTTTCTGTAACTGTTAGGCAGTTAGCTGTTCGGCAGTTAACTGTTCTTAGCTCTGTGAACGGTTTCAGAGCCTTTCCTTCCTAAAATTCCCCAATCTGCTTCCTTTTCCTTTGGGAGGCTGAGTCATTCGGAAGGTATCGTCATGCCAAGAATTCTTGGATAGGTTTTGCAGGAGTGAAATTGGGCTTTATCATGCTAGAAGATGCTGGAAAATGCTTCCAACCACTTTAATGCTGGTGAACAATTGCAAAGGAGTTGAATTTGTAGTTCAACTCACTATATATCAGGAAATTCATATGCTCCCATTTTCTCTGTTGTGGTTTAGTTAGTTTTACCCCAAATCATTGGCTTTTCATTGACATTTAAAACCTTGCTGGAAGTCAGTTAGATGCAGAAACTAAAAGTAGTCATAGTGCCTCCAAACAGAAAAACTTTGTCGAGCACAGGCCCTGGCAAGCTCAGGCACAGCTCCAGCACAGCTTTTCTTAGCAAACAGCTCTGGAGGTTTAGGACATTGCCCGTTTCCGGCTGCTTTTCACAGTAGTTGAAGGATGGTGCCAGGCTTTGCACCAGAAGGCACTCAGAAGCTTTGCTGTGCCTACACTGCTGTGCACACAGTAATCCTGGTGCACAGATGATAGGAAGGGGCCAGGGATGATGATATTAAAAGAACTGCTCAGTAGATATGAGTGTGAACTTTTAGGCAGTATATCCAAGGGTGCTTGACATTAGGGCACAAAATGCTGCTGCATGAGCTGGCTGTTGCTGTGAGGACCTGGTATTAGCACAGATCAAAGTGTGAAAAAACTCCAGGCTCTTTAAAGCTCTGCCAACAGCAGCAAATTAAACAGTATCAGGATACTCCTGAGCACTGGAGCTCTGTTGTTTCTCCTGATTGTCATCAATCCTTCCATGGTTTTATCCTGGGCCAATGAGCTGTTTCTCAAAATACTCCAGGGCGCAGTCTAGGGGGTACATCCTGCCATCGCCAGCAGGCACATTGTGCACTTTCACTGACTTTTTAAGGCTTTAATAGGGTGGACATTGAATGTCCTGTACCAGTTGGCCTCAGGGGCAGAGACTGGCCCCAGACTTGTTTAACCTACTAATGCGGATGTAATCACAGGGGCTGGGCCCAACCACTAGACTGAAAATTTAGATTTGCAAAGCCTGTTTGGTTTAGGCAGCAGTTACTGAAGGGAGTAACCGTTCCCCAGCTCTGCTACAGAAGGTTCCTGCCTTTTACAAAAGGGCCAGGAGGTTTATTTGCCCTTTAGTCATGACTGGCCACCCTGCACAGTAAATAAGTGCTACCAATGAATTTTCTTTTCTGATCATGCTGTTAGCTTTGATAGAAAGCACTTTTTTTCCTAAACATATGACAAGCAATGTTATATGATGAGGTGAATCATGGAGAAAGGAAGTCACCTAGTGTTCAAAATCCCCAATGCAACAAGACTTACACAAGCTAACATAAATAAAATTACTATTCCCTATTATTTCACATCTCAGCATTATGCAAACCCAGATATTTTGTTGTAGGCACTTATCTGTTATTACTGCAGTAGTGCATGCAGAATTAGGATTTTAAAGAAAAAATTTAATACAACTGGAGCAAAAATAGATTCATTTTAAGTAAATGATGATTTGAAGACAGGCCCTGTTGGAAAAAAAAGACCCTTGCGTTAACTGATGCTGCCAAAGCTCTTGATTTTCTTATGAGCACTACAGTGTTTCTCTTTCGCCTCTAAGACCAAGACCTGAATTCAGATGATTATATGCCAGTTTTGGTTTAAAAACAGAAGGATCTAAATTCCTGGGTTTGAAGACAAACTCTCATAATCCAAAAGGCTAAAAACTAGAACATACGAAATGCTAAAGGCAGAGAACACAGCTTTGCATTTTGTAAAGGCTCTTGTTTTTAAGCCCATTTTTTGGTGGGTTTGGTTTTTTTTTCTCCCCTCTGGGTTATGCAATACAAAATCATCCTTAGCTTTGCCTTTCTTGAGTTGCTGTTAGCTGCCACAGCCTCATTCATGATAGTAAAGTGACACTTGGTAACACAAATTGCACTGTGTGCAGTCCTTCCTTCCATCTTTTGTTCACATCGTGTTGCTTTCCATCTGTTTGAAGCTTGTTCCAGAATCAAACTGCTTGCCTTAAAACATGTTCCTATATTGAACAAGGAGTCCCTGAAGCAAATGTTTGTTGTCTCAATGTCTGTTGCACCCAGCTTTCAAAATATTTTTCCAAATTCCCGATCTGCAAAACCAAGCCAGGCCTTTAGGGTAGTGTGTCTCCTCACTGGAGATAAACCTCCTAAAGCCCAAGTGGTTTCTTCAGGATCATCTGCCCTAACTCATCATGCTCCTGTGATCACTATTTTACACTTGTCTTAGGCTATATATGCATTTAGAAGTAGGTGGTGTGCCTACTCATGTGGCCTCAAAAGTCTATTTGCTAATGAAATTTCTTCAGGCATGCATGTAGTGTTACTATGGTGCTCTCTGTATCCCCTTTCCAGTTCCCTCTTAAGTAGCTTTGGTACTTCTGCAAGGACACCAACAGTTTGAAATAATATTTTAGTATTAAAAAGTAAGTTGTACCTGACAGAAGTGTAAAGATGTCCCGAAGGAGATCAGTGTGCAATTTCTTTAGTTCCTTGTAAGCATACCTTAATTATGCAACAACTTAGAAATTACTATTTTCCAAGTGTATTTAGAACAACAATCTCCAAAACAACAAGCTGAATTCTCTGTTTCTGTTTATTATGCATAGTGCCATAGATCAACAAAAATTATCATTGATTTGTTATCTTTTTATCTGTTTCCAAGAAAAATAATTACATAAAAGCAAACCACAATATTCTGCTGAATTTGTAGAGAGATACATTACTGAATTCCAGTTGCTGTCACTGATAGTTAGCTTTCTCTGACTTTGTAAAGTGTGGTGGAATAAGACCAATGAATAAAGTGCCACTGCACCTTGCAGGAGCTCCAATTAGTATTTTTGTACAAATCTGGTTTTGAGGCTAGAAAGAAGATTAAGAGGGACTGACTGTATTTTCTCATGTAGCACTAAAATATATTTAAATATGCATTTCTGTTTTACTGGGCTGAGTTAGAGACTTGGAGTCCAGTAGTCTTTTTGCATGCTCCCTTGCTTTAACCGAACACCTAAAATCTGTGAAAACTTCTTAACCTTGTTCATATCCACTTTTCACTTTCTCCTTCATGGATCTGGGATGTGAGTGGCATTCACTATACTGTGTGAGCAGGAAGGCTTGTACTGGTAGTGTTTCCTTACACACTTGATGCGAAAGCAGTGTTTTGGCCCAGGCAAAGCTGTTCTGAAATTGAAGTTTGATTGTAGATAAACTGCATATGAAAGTCTAAATCATGTCACTGATGTCAACATACACCGGTCAAGTGCCCTTCTGAACCTGCTGTCAGACATCACCCTTGACAAGTATGAAAGCATTTTTAAAAAAGGTATGTTAGCAAGAGTGCTATAAAGTGTTTTGTGGGAAAGAAGTGAGTTCTTTTGTTCTCTCTCACTCAGTTGTTACTGATAATGACTCGTGTTGCTTATAGCCTCAAAAATACAGTAGCAGTAGTTCAGAAAGCAAATGGGACCTCTGCTTTTCTTTATGAACAGGTGATGAAAGCTTTTAAGAGGAAAAAGGAGGCAACCAGTCTTAGGATTTGGATTGAACTGCTGCAGCAGCAAGCTGGACCAAAGGTGTGTGAAGGAACGGAAATAAAAGGAATGATCACAACTTTTAGTTGACTCTGACGTTTTCTGCTTATGTTGCCAAAGGAAAAATGGTGGAACTATGGAAAAAGAACGTGACTGTGATTTATGCCTGGCTTTATATTTACGTGTTCCCTTTGAGCTGTACCACGCCTGTGTCCTTTGTGGTTTCCTTCAGAGAAAGGATTTTGTAAGCTCATCCTTGCTGGAGTCCCTGTTGATAAGATGCTTTTGTTCATTGTCTGCTTCTGATGCCATGAAGCTGAAGCAAGGGGAAACTTCACTGTTAGACAGAAAGATCAATTTGAGTGAGTGGCTCCCTGTGGCAGAAGTTTATGTTAGTGAAGTTGTTGCTTCTAGCGCTAGGAGACATCTCACGCCTGTTTATCATTGCGTTCACGTAATTGCTTTGAAAGTTTAATAAGATTAAAGCTTTATTAACACAACTGTGTTTCTTTCATTTCACTCGGGCAGATACAGTACTTTCCCTAGGGGGATTACGACATCTATTGTTTGCTTATATCTCACACTTCAATATTTATTTTTTCCAGTGTAAGAAGAGGTGTTGAGTGGACTGCTTTTATATAGTAGTCATAATTTAGTGGTGAGAGATGAGGTAATCTGGTAGCAAAGCATTTGTGTTAGTCAAGAGAGATGCAGTCTCACCCTTTTTGCATAATTACCTGTGTTGTGATCTTGATGTGATTCCTGCTTTGCTTATCTGCATCTTTTTACTTGTCAATTTTCAGTGTAAACACTTTGATACGTGGATCATCATTGCAGCGTGGCATGCAAACAGATCTCCGATGGGATCTCTAACCCTAATGTAATACAAATAATTATTAATAACAACGATCTTTGAATATTACATGAACATTAGAGGTATGTTTCACAGCACTGTTAAAAGATACAGTAAAACACTACTAACTTTACTGGGCAGTAAATCAAGAGATAGTCAAATGCCTTGCCTGCAATGACGGGAAAGCTGTGGATTATATGGAGCACCATCTAGGCCTCTTGGCTCCCAAGTTTGTGCCATGATCACAAGATCAAAGGAAAGTATGGACACCCTCCTCCCCCAGATGTTCCCTCCAGCCGCTCCAGGTTATTGGTAGACTTGAGAACTGTGATATCAGAAAGCTTAACCCTGCTCATGTATGGAGAGCACACAGTCTGTGCTCAGGTGACTGGGTGTGATTTTGTTGGTTGTTCTTCACCTTGAGCTGCTGCTGCTTGGCTGTTTTTGGCCTGAAAGTGAGCAATGGCTTTGGTATTTGCTGTGGACATGCTGGGCCCAAGCGGAATCAGCTGGAGCTTTGAAAGCTTTTGAGAGGGTGAGATCAGAGCACCTTTTATCAAGAAACTTTCTTTCCTCAGTAAGATGTTAGTCATCATCCTTCAAGACAGATAATAAGAGATAACTCGAAGGACAACATTGAGGTACTAGATCTTTGAAATTACTTCTGTGTCAAGCCTGCCACTTCTCAATTATTCTGTTTCTACCTTTGTATCAGTTTTAGCCTTTTGAAAGATGCCATGTTAAAGTCTCTGAAGCCTGAACTTCTGTGTCACTTCTAAACAAAGATTGGCTTGGGGTTAGATTAAGCCAGCACATAACTACAGACCATTGCTAATTTTCTGTAGATCCACTAATTTCCTACAGTTTAAGCTTTTGTATAAACACCCGTTTCCTTCCACCTTCTTTGATTTCTAGCCTTCAGGATTTCAGAAGACAATTCAGCGTGTGACTGAAATGAGGTTTCAGAAATCTTGGGAAAAATAGTTCTGAGAAACATGAGCCAATGCCTTTCTTCTCAGTGGGTAATATTTCTGATCTTAACAAACGAGGTTATTTCATTTTAGTTGGAATGTCATTGAGAGATCAGACTAAAATGCCATCACAATTTCCCAGTCTGCCCAGTGGCCAAGTAACTCTGAACAACGACAGTTCTAAAGTTGATAGAAAATCTTTGATGGAAAAAGTGACAAGAGCAATAACAACTGGGCTGCTTAGGTAAACACCTTTTTTATTTACATCTATGTGGTTATAAGCTTGTCAAGTGTTTATAATGGAGACTGAGAGCAACACAAACAAAACATATGAAAACAAAAATTAACAATATTTTCAGGGCTAAATTTCAGGCAAGAAAGAATCCGCTAATTAAATTTATTGATGACATATAATTGGAAGGCAATGTCAAAACAAATGAGGGTTGGAACATCTTATAGGAAGCACTGCAGAACCTTGAGGACTGGAGTGATAGTAATGAGGTGACATCTGATAGTGTGAATCACAAAGTTATGTACAAGAGACTAAAGAAAAAAATGGAAAGAGGAGATGTGCAGAAACAGTAGATGTAAAACATCAGGATGCAGTTGCCAGCTGCTATTGTACTATGACCCAGCACTAAGATTGCCCAGAGGAAGGCAAATGAAATCTTAAAATGTCTCTGGTTGCTGTCTCGGAATACATGGAGCAAGTTAATGCTCAACAGAGACACAACCTGTTTAATGTAAAAGACAGTGTTGACACAGGAACGAATGGAAAGATGTAATCATAAAATGCAAAATAGGAGAAGATTCTGAAGCAAAATACCAAACGCATTTATTTTAAGCTTTGTTTCCCATGCTTTTATTAGCAGAGAACACAAATTCGTCATTCAAATCTTCCTTTCCAGTCACGTTATCAGTTATGTTCCTAGAATCAGGGCTTAAATGTATGCGGGCTCATTTACTGTCAGTAATACCTTTCCCTGCTAAAATGTAACAACCTCCAAGAAACCTGGGAAGCAATCTTAAAAGAAAAGCCATAGTCAAGTTAGCAATTGTATCAAGGTTCACTAGTGCCGGAGCAAAACTGACCCTGCATAATTTGTCTAAACAATGCATTGAAATGGGAAGATTGGATTTTAATTAAGCTGAGAATCATACAGAGGGCCTCAGAAATGCAATGTCTCTGTTCTGTCAGAATCTTCAGCCCAACCTGGAAAAAGTGAAATCAGGCCCAGCTAGGATACCGAAATCTGACTCACATGTTAGAGCAAAACTGAAACTGAAGGTCAGTAGAGGGACATAAATGTATGTGTTCTTTCAGAAGCAAATACACCCTAAAGAGACAGAGCTAGGACTTAAAGGAGATCTTGGTTGTGTAGGATTCTGCCTCAGTGTTTTTGAAAATGTTTGCTTCAGTCCAGTCCACAATCTCAAACTGGTAAACTACCAACAATAAGGTCATATGTACTAAAGATTCCAAGACACATACTTAAAATGAAACAAGGAACTAGACTTGGTAAAACTGCATGGAAAATGAATCCTGATGGTTCTGATGAAAAGATAGCGTGGAGAAAAAAAGAAAAAAAAGTTAGCTTTTGTATGCTAAAGGATGCAGTGCATTCAAATAATATTTAAATGTATTTGAAACATAATAATTAGCTGCATGGATCCCCTTGGGTGAGGTATTCAGCAAGTGCACGTGAAAACCTAATTCCCTCTCTTGGTGTTGACAATCTGAGATGATACCAATGAACTGATGTCAAGAGTCAGTAGACCATTACTTTCCAAGTTTCTTCAGAAATGCGACTGATACCTTACCAGGGTAATCACAGCTCATAAAGAGACCATGAAAAAGCATTATTTGCAATAAAAAATATTATTTTCCATTAACCAGTTGAAATGGAGCCTCTGTTTGAAGCTACCTATTTAGTTTTAATTAACCCCTATATTTTTCATCTATCTTGGGTTGACTCATCCCTACTTCCTTCTGAAATTCTAGCCAGAGCTGTTCAATTGTTTCCCAGTATGAAAAGAGAAGATAGGTTGCTTTTCAGCATTAAAACAGGATGGACTATGTGTGAGGACTGTGCCTCTTGTGCCTGTGAAAACTGACCTAAATTTGGCCAAGTCAGAAGCCTTTGAAAAAGAATCTCACTTCCCGTGTTCTGTTGAGACATGCTGAACTTCAACACTAAAATAAAACAGTGGGTAGGAGAATGACAGAGACTGGATGAGGAGGTGGTGGGGGACAGGGGACATGAACAGGAAACTAGAACTGGCCTTATGAAGGTGTTGGATTGGCTGTCAGGGAGTAGAGACAGATTTACCTAAACAGTCTGGTGTGTGGGGTGACAAATATATCAGACAAACAAAACAAATGACAGGATGTATGGGAAGTGAGAAAGTGAGACTGAGCAGGAGCTGTTCCCTATAGGACTGGAAAGATTACTTCTCCCCCTCCTATGGTGTTACAAAAATAAGAAAGAAATGCCAAGGTGCTAATATGATGAAAATAATAGAAAAATATAGAATAGATTAATTCTAAAATAAATTAATGTTTTCTAATATTTTTGACCAGCTTACAGTGAATAATGCATTGGAACACGCCTGAAATAAAGGAAAAAAGGAATTGAGCTGCTATTGCTTTAAAGAGTGGATTACTGAAACATCCCTGAGATATCTAAATGATGGTTTTGTACAGTCATCATGGTAAGATCTGTATTTCAAAAAGAGATTTCGTTCACTTAAGACTCAGACTACCTACATTTGGTGCATAAAAACAAATAACATCAATCTCCCTTTGGAGAGCGATGTTCTTTTTGTGAACCAAATGAGGATGCAGGGATCTGAGGAAAAAGAGCACCAACTTGGATAATTAAAATCCATCATAAGGTATGGATGCAAAGGACATTAATTAAGGTGCCGCAGCTGACATTCACTTTGGCATTTCCTGGCTTTTGAATGCTTAGATTTGCTAATTTCATTAGAGTTCTTTTAGCATTCTTTATGTGTGTTTAATTAATGTTGTGTATTGTTCGAATAGAGTTAAAGCCTGGCAGCCTTAGGCAAGTATTGTAAGGCTTTGCAGTCACAACACAGAATAGCTGTCAGAAGCCCAGATTTTTCAGTTGCTACTGAGTTGGACTAAATTTGAAAAAAACCCTGAGATATGCAAACTTTGTTTTGGGAATGCAAATAGCAGTGCATAGCCCTTGGATTGCCTGTTTAGAACCCCTGCTTTCCAGAACAGGAGACGTTTTCTCTCTGTACAATTTTTACTATCCTGTGTTACCACCTTAGGACTCCAAATTTCGAGGTGATAAAGATGGTTAGTAATAATTTGTAATATAAAACCTTTAAAAATCCTTAAGCCTCACTGGTGCATGTCTGATCTCCTCAGCTGGATGTGCCAGGCTAAATGCTGTTTAACAGACAAAAGAGATTGTAATTTTGTTTCATTGCAAATACTTGTGGCTTTGAAGACATCCATTCTTCTCCTTTGCACAGAGTTCAGAGTGATCTGGGTGTGCAGTAGTGGCCATGAAAGTTTCTGTGCCTTTCTTATTGTATTAGATAAGCTGCTTGGCTTGAAACAGCTAGAATCATCTTCCCTGAAAATGCCTGAGTGACCATCGCTCATCTCCTCAGGCACGCAGGTGGTCAAGGACAGCCAGGCTCTCTTGTGCTTCATCCTACTGTCCCTTCTGACTGAGCTGGGAGAAAAGAGCTTTCTCAGGTCAGGAAGCTTGTCTGAGGAGCTCGCTCCCTGTGGACACCAGCCTTCACTCTGCTGCAGCAGTTTTCAGGTCTCCAGATGCAGATCTTCAAAGTCAGTACATTTTTTGGCAGCTGTCTCCCCCTTCTTTAAACTTGTTTGGTATGGATCATACAGGGAGGTTGTTATGTCCACTTGGGTGTCTACCATATCCTAGAAGCCTGGACAAAAGATTTAGTTAAAAAAAAAAAAAACAGTGGGCTAAATTTGTCATGGTCTGATTGTGTGAAATTCTGCGGAGTTACATCTGGGAGGACTCGGGTCTAATGCACATGGCAAACTTGTGACTGACTGGAGAATTTGGCTCTGTCTGCAGACATGTGGATGAACTGCAGGATAAAACTTTCCATTCTAATTGAAATAACAAGAAAATTCATCTCATGCCTCAGACAAACTGTGGTTTCATCAGCTGCCTTCTTTTGATCTGCAGTAAGTGCCAGTGATCACACCTTAAATGATTACTTTGTTATATAAGGGAGAAGTGCTAGTGTAGATGTTCCTAATGGTATCTCCCACCACCACAGACAGTGACAACAGAGCAAACAAAAGTAAGGGGCATAGCTAGCAAAACCATTCTCTTGCGATGAAAGTGTAAATAACACTGACGTGGTGATTTCACTGCTATGTAACACTTTCTTTGAGATGGCATTGCAAGAGAAAAAGCAAATTACTTTAAAGAAAACTCAAATCTCTGCAGAGCAGAGGTCTCAAGCGTGCTAGTTCTTTGTTGGCCATCCTGCAGAGCAACCACCAAACTGCAGCTTAGCCAGTAAGCCTCTCAGAGCCACTAATCTGGGCTTGATGGAAGTGGAGGCTTTACAATAAAGCTGGAGAATTTAGAGGCAAGTGCAGACCAGGTAAAAAGTAAAAGGAGCTAACCAAAATCAATCGTATGAGAACAAGGGTACATATTTATTTTATAAAATAACTGATTTTTTACAAGAAAAAATATGATCTCTCAGGACTTCACTGAAGTAGTTGGTGTGCTGCCACAAAGAGAACTGTGTCAAACAGGTGAAAGTCAGGATTATGGTGAGAATGGTGACATGAACAGGCGAGTTCAAAGTTCCCTACTTAGTTGGGATTTTTCATGATTGTGTCCCATGAGCCCATTAAACTGGCTGGTTTGTGCCATGTTATCTACATCAAACTAACAAGTTGTGAAAGAAAGCACTCATGGAAAACATTCAGATAAACAGCAAAGGGGGTGAACCATATCCTGGGTTTACCAAGCTCCATCTGGGCTGATGACTAGCAGATGCTGGGATGGCATCACTGTGTGTGTGTAGGTTGTGCATGTTTTTGAGGCCTCTGTGATTTAGATATGCTAAATTGTCTGTGACTGGATGAACTAAGTACTTGACGTTGCATGCTAGGCAAGTGCAAATTCCCCTCTCTACATGGTGTCTGCAAGTTTTCAAAAGGTAGTTTTCTAGTATTAAATGAAATAGACCAAGATTTAATAGCTTGTTTGGAAAGTGGTTTGTAGAATGGTCCTAAAAGGGAAATCTCTCTGCCCATCTTGGCTTTACTTATCTGATTTGTGTACTGATACCTAGACGTGCCAGCCTGATGAACAGCAGGTGAAGCTGGCAGAATGTCTTTCCCCGTTCCTCTAGACACACCATTATTCTCCACTGAAGGGCGTTCACTGAAGGTGGAGATGCTGCAGCTGCTAGACAGCTATTTCTCTGATTCACTTGAACAAGAAAACGTGAGCACCAGCCCACAGAGATTCTCATTTTGTGACTGTAACTTACATGATTTGGAGTTTAGCTGTGTAGGTTCATAAGCATGGAACTCCAAAATTACCAGCCAAGTGACTTCTTTCTGACTGGCAAAGTTTCTTGCACTCGGAATTTTCCTTCTGCACGTTGGGCTGGATGCTGTCTTGGCAAGCAGTTCAGCTCCTGTATTTCTTTTAACCCTCTGCAGGATCCTCAACACAGGCATTTCTTTGTCTGCATCGGCTGAGGATTGTGTTCTGGCAGCTGTGCTCCAAGCACACCTGCCTCACAGGGGATAGTGCTGAACTAAGCACGCATCACAGCAAACACCACCACTTACAGCAGGAAATAAATAAAGAACCGGGTGTAGCAGCTTTGTGATTAAGTAGTCAAGAGAGCTTAGGCCAAGACTAGAGTTCTCTTTCTCCTGGAGTGCGCTCTGACCCTTAGGCTCCATCTTTCAGGTCTAGTAATTTCTAAATTGATTGTTGCACTGTGACAAAAATCTAGTAGAAATTTTCCTGTCCTTATTTCCTCAGGCACTTTCATGCTTATTCACAATTCTACTTTCATCTTAACTTCAGGCATTGATGGATACACTCTGGTGAGTATTGCTACAGCAGTTTAAGATGTGACTGCTGGTTCTGCCTGTCTGGTGTGGTTTACTCCTTCACATTAGACTTGTCAGAAAGAATGTGTGCTGAGGCTTCTACTTGACAACAAAACCAAACTTGTAAACAGATGATAAAGGTGCACAGGCTGAGAGAGTTGGGGTTGTTTCAGCCTGGAGAAGAGAAGGCTCTGAGGAGAACTTATAGTGACCTTCCAGTACCTGAAGGGCCTACAGGAAAGCTGGAGAGGAACTGTTTAAAAGGCTTGTAGTGATAGGATGAGGGTCAATGGCTATAAACTGGAGAGGTGCAGATTTAGATTAGACATAAGGAAGAATTTCTTCACTATGAGAGTGGTGAGGCACTGGCACAGGTTGCCCAGGGAAGCTGTGGCTGCCCCATCTCTTGGGGTGTTCAAGGCCAGGTCGGGCGGCGCCCTGGGCAGCCTGATCTAGTGGGAGGTGTCCCTTCCCCTAGCAGGGGAGTTGGAACTAGATGATCTTTAATGTCCCTTCCAACCCAAACTATTCTATGATTCTATGATCTCAGTTAAGACAATGGATTTTGGAGAGGAGAGGGCAAAATGCAGACACATGTTTCCTTCTGCTGGCTTTGCTGGAGCGGTGGGGGCTCCAGCCCAAGGTGACAGCTAACAGCTGCAGAATGGAAACATCTTAAACTGATGCAGCTGTTGCTAAGTGACTGAGCCAAATTTATCATTTTAATTTAACAAATTTTACAAATTAATTTAGTGTACAGGTGTTAATTTATTACCTTAACTATATATATGTTCATTTTTTCCTCTTTGCATTTGAGACTGCCTGGCAATAATGGGAAAAAATAATTTGAATCTATAATATTGTCTGGTTTCGCCATTCTTTCTTAGCTGATCCTATGGTATGATTTATATCTTGCCATCTGATTATTTAATTGCAGTTTGCAATGAAGAAAGCCATATAATACTTCACTTGGAAGCTAGTTTCTGTTAGAAGCAAATTAAATAATTATTTGGAAAACCAATCAGGAAGCATTCAGATCTTCCTTGGTGACATGCCTGCTTTGGTTGTATAGTTCCTCCTAGATCACAGACATCAGCATTAAGATTAGCTTCACGTTATGAAAGCACTTACTCAGCATATTGTCATCAGAATGAATGCTTCTGGATTTTGTGATACTGCTTCTCTGCCAATGTCAAATGGATTTAGGCATAGCAGCCCTCACTTGCTCATGCTGAAATCTGGTCGGTCCTGAAACAGCATGTTAAAACAAGAGCTTACAGTTGGATGCACTTTGCTTCGGGGATCGGCTGAGAATTCAGAGACTGATACAGACACCTTGCAACTGGATACCCATGAGAATTAAAGAGCTGAACTGAAACAGATTAAGCAGCTCTTTGTACATTCTCCCCTGTGAAGTGTAAAGAACTGAGAGCCTCATTGTTTTGGAGCCACATAAAAATTAAAGGGGAAAAACAATTACTTCAGCACGGTCCTCTTGAATATGGTTTTATTAAATGTGTTCTTTCCAGAAATCTAAGCATACGCGCAAAAATTAAGAAATCCTCCATACATAGTTTTCACAACAGAGCATTGTCCGTCATGTAACTTAAATGTTTCTAACCCCAGTTCCCCTGAGCAAGGAGCTTTCCCACACTGTTTCAAACACAGTCCACAGACATCACCAGTTGGCTCACTTTCTGCACTGCTCTTTGAAAATTATTTACCTTATGCTTCTAGGCCCTTTTTCTCTATAGAGCCATTTACACCTTCCTGTCTCAGTGGGATAAAGGCCACTGTTAACAGAGAATAAGTTCCAGTATCATGTTTTTCTGCAAGGCTGCTTTCTGCTAAGACAAAGCCTTTGGACAGAGGCTGCCCATCTGATACAAACAGCAATATTAAATCTTTCTTCCCTGTAGTGCCCCTGCCTGCTGAAGATTAGTTCTCTGTATGCCTGCATTGAGTCAGGTCTGTTCCACTAGGTTTATGTCTGTTGTAATTGGAAACATTAAGAAGCAGTTTAAAGGACTGGTCTAGTCTGAGAATGGAACTGGGAGACAGGAACACCTGAATTCAAGAAGCATAATTGCAGAAGTTTTGCTGCGTGTCCTGAGGCTACTGATTGAGCTCTTAGCTCATTGTACCCATCTGCGATATTGCTTATAGGATGAGTTTCTTGAAAAACTTATTTGATAAGAATCTCTGTGTATCCTGGAAAATGTAGCAAAAAGGAAACAGCCAGCCCTAAACCTGTTAATTAATAAACGCAGACAAGGTAGTGAGACTCAGATCAGAAACCTCATCAGAGACATTATTGCCTGTTAAAGTGGTGCACTTCGTTTAAACTGAAGAGCCTAGATGAAGTTATTCTTTCACGACCAGTGCAGCTTGATATTCCTCTGATTCCAGAGGCAGCTTGACAGGAATGTAAAGTTAGAGAATGACGTGTTCCCAAAACCTCAGTTTTATCCCAGCAGTTGTGGAAGGTCCATGTAGCGTACTAAAGCAACCAGTGAAAAAGCTCAGGGTGTTGTATGTTATTATTCTGCAGTTCCTGCAGGTACGCACTAGGAAGCAATTGGAAAGGATTATACAATAAAATGAATTTATTAAGATTTCCTGTGTCCTGCAGAACAATCCATGACTCATCAGCAATTTGGAGAGCACTGAGATGTACATCATATCAAAGGAATTCTGCAGGGCCAGCTCTCTTGGCAGGCCTGAAGTGATCTGTATCTCCAGTGTAACTTTGGTTTTAGTGTGACCAACCAGTATAATTAAATTACCAGCGTCACTGTCTGCAGCCAAATTGTCCATGAGCTTTTATAGCTCCCTCTATTGGATTAACTTTCAAAACAGCTTTTTACTTAGCAGAATGGGTGTTCTCTCTCTCCAGCTTTTTGAAGAGTTAATGTTGCTCACAAATTTGAATTATTTTATTGGGTTTATGATACTTCGTGTTCTCTGGATCACTACAGATAGTATTGCTGAAGACAATGACTTTGCATTTTAGTAGAATTTAACTGCAACGGTGTGCAAAGCTGCCATGAAATATCTCAAATTCAGTGTAGTTTTCCCAAAACATTTAAAGTCAGCTACTCTGTAATCTTTGTGTTATGATCTACTTAGCCTATCTTGCATGCAATGCAAATAGATAGAAATGTAGGATGATGGTTTCATATTTTCACAGCTTGCCTGTAAAGCATCTGAAATGCCCAGAGACTGCCTGTCTGTCAGTGCTCTGCAGTTTTTGGTTGCTATTCATGTAACCCAGTGAGGCAGAATAGCAGAGGTAAGGAAAGAACAGGGGAAGATTTCTCTCTGCAGTGTATTCTCCAGGGTTTTGTTCAGTCCAGTTTTAAATGGCTTGAGCTACTGAAGTGATTCAAGCTATGACATTTTGGCAGGGCGTGAAACAAAATCTGGCAGAGGTGCTATGACTGAAGGGCTGGTTTTGTTCTCTCTGAAATGTGTGGCAAATCTTCTGCTGGCCTCAATCAGAACAGGATTGGGTCCTCAGAATCATTCAGTTTGAATAAGCTCAGCAAAACCAGCCCTAGCATCTAATTTTCTTATACTGTTACACCGTTACAATCTCTTTGGGGCTCACCCTCTTTGGTTTACAGTGTCTTCCAGTGAAGCCAAGACTTTCTGTGTTTCTGCGAGCTGCTTTTGTTAGATTTTGAGTAACAAAGTATCTCCAGATTAGTAGTCCTTGTTTGATGTCTCATTCAGAATGTCTCTTGCATTCCCTAGTTGGTTGTTTGGTTTTTTTTAAACCCTGATACTGGAAGTGGAAGCTCTCCAGAGGTATGCTTTAAAAAAATCAATAGAGAGGAAAAGGTAATTGATTTTAAAATTATTTTTATTATTATTTCCTTTAGAAGATAGTCCATTAAACTTGGTCAGTCCCTAATGAAACGTAAGTTTACTGCAGTCTGTTTTACCACACTTCCAGAATCATTTCCCTTGTTGTCTTGATGTTATAGCTTTCTTTTTTACTTCTCCCCACTTATTGGTAAAAGGACATTTAAAACAAATAACATAGTTCAGGATAATTTGGATTAATTTCACTTTCAGAACTGTTATTATGGATTTCTTACTGGTTCAGCAAGAGTTGTTGAGCTCAAGTTATGTGTAAATCCATCTCTATTGTATTCTTCCACAAGCTCACAGGAAAGGATTTATCTCATCTCATGTCTGTAGTAAAATAGACAGAATAAAATCAATAGAAAATTATAGGATAGAAAAGTGATGCTGAATGTGTATTATAAAATCATTGCAACTCTGCAAGCTGTATCCTGAAGGAAAACCAGTCACAGACTTGTCTGCTGGAAATACTGTTTCAGACAACAAATTTACATTTTGGACAACATTGTGTTATTTTCTTCTGAAATCTTTGTATTGAGGAGGGAAGATTAGAGTAATCCTTCCTGGCCAGTGAGAGAACCTCTTCATACCTCAGGCCAGGACAGTCACCCAAAGGGGTCTGAGAAGGCTCTGCCACACGATATCGCAGGCCAGGACCACTTGCTTGTACTGTCAGCTGCGCAAGAGTCAGCAACCACAGCTCATTCTGTGATTTCTGCAAGTATTGGACCAGTCTGGAGACACATTCATGTGCTCGGGGTGTTTGTCTGCCTTCACCATGCTACTTTCCATTCTTCCTGCTTTGTCAGCAAGTTCCTTCATGCTCCAAAGGACCAAGTGAATAAGCAGTATTTACGACCTCCCTCTTTCCCTCTGCTCCTCTCAGTGGTGCCCCTCTCACTCTCCCTGGGTGCCTCCTTCTTACTTTGTATTGCTGCTGTAAAATGCTGCCTGTATTTTACAAAGCAGATTTGCTGCCATGGTTTCCAGTCAGGACGGAAAGCTGATCACTGAGGGAGCATCTAGACTGGATGCCTATCCTTGCCTTAGGTTGGCTACGTAGGATCAGAAAGGGAAGGCACCTTTGAAAATTAGAAGAATGATTAAGTAAAACTAGGGTGATGAATGGAAGAGAAATGGGAAGACGTAGGACTAGATGTTTCAAGAAACAGCTGGGGGAGAGTAGAGGAAGGGATAGACTTTTTGGACTGCAGGCAGAGGGAAGTTCTGATGCAGGGAAATATAGCTCTGGCTGTAGTTGAGAAGTTAAAAGAGGAAATTCTGACTGGTTTCATGCCTACTTTTGGAGCACATCAGTACTGTTTTTAATATCTCAAAGCAAGCTTTTCTGTTATGGCGCTCATCTCTACAGTTTCTTGCACACTGTAGGATTAAAATGCAGATGGTCAGATCCTGGTGTGAATTCACACAGCTCCAGTGACTGAACCATTGTGCTAGAAGCTCATCCCCCCCAGTTATGATATTTGAATATGGTTTTTACCTAAGATTACCAGTAGCTAGTCATATTTTTCCAAGAAATAAAACTCTTCAGATCATTTAGAAAACCTACAACATCTCAGTCAAAATCAGGCTCTATCTTCACAGAAGCTTACAGTGCAGGGTAAAACTCCCCCATCTTTTTAAGCTTGAATTAGCAGCAAGCCTCAAAACTGGGATATATGTGCTTAGATTCAGCCGTTAGCTAATGAATCAAAGACTGACCTCATTGTTAAGCCATTACCCATCCGTATTTTATGACTTCCAGAGATACAAGAGGTTTCCAGAATCAAACAAGTCACTTGTGGCTTCCCTAATATTCACCCTAACTTGCTGACTGCTCACTAAAGCGCCGAGTCTTTTAGCTGTCTCTGTGCAATTTCCTGGCTAAAGGAGATCTGGAATGTGAAAGCGTATTCATTACTAGAGGTTTTGCCAGATTCCAGGACTTCAGTGAAGCAGTAAGAGATGATTTAAAATTGGAATGGCATGAAGATCCCTCTGAGATTTCAATCAGCTGTAGGGTAACGATCAACAAGTAAGTAACCCTTAAAGAGAACCTAAATTATTTGGGATTTAAACAATTAAAAAAATATTAAGTTGTAATTACTGTTATACCTGTACCAGACATATCCCAACTCTTTACTGTGAGTCTCTTGATACGGAAATGAAGGACCAAGAGGCAAGTGGGAACGTGTTCAGTATGGTGCTCTAACAATTCTTGCAGAATGAAAGAACTGGATATAGCCAAACACTAAGAAATGATAGTGTGTTTTTTTATTTCAGTTGATAAAACTGAAGACAGTGCTAAGATCAAAGAAGTGTAACCAGAGCCAGCTTTGCTAAAGTGGCACCCTGGTTCTCACCCCTGTATTTGAACTCATTCTAGGCAGAGAAATCTTAGCCAGCCTTTCTCTGGGATGGTAGGAAATGCATACCAATGTTAAACACGCACCAGGTATAATGTGCTACTTGCATACATTTTGGAACTGAGTCTAGCTTCCTTTGTGATGGATGTAACACACCATTTAACATCTGGATATGTAAGATAGGAACTGGGTGCTGCTCTCCACCAGTCAGGTGTTCTGGCCCTTTTGTTATTTTGCTACTTTGCTTTTCTGGCACAAGAACACCTTAAAACTTACTGAGGAAATGAAAGATTGTTGCTGACATGCTTTTGTGTGTTTGTTTAGAGAAAACATTTACTTTTGTGCATCATGGATTTGTGTCCAGAAACACATTCCCCACCGCTTTATTCTACTGTGTTACCTGGACAAAGTAGAATGAAAAAGAGTTCTGTTTTGGAAGCATTTTAGGTACACTTTGCAGAGCTGTACAAGCTTAAATTATATGTAGGGCAGCGATGAATCATAGTCTGTCTTCTTCTTCACTTCATGCCACTATGATAACAATATTTTTCTGGATTGACTTCTGATTTACTGGGTAAGAACCCCTCTGGCAGTAGTGTGCTGACCCACCATTGCCTTCAGTTTTGCTTGCCACTGCTTGCTGATTCTACATCTTCACATTGATACCTTTGGCTAAGGAAGTTTGTATTTGTCTTTTTTTCTTTTTCTAATCCTTGCCTGACTATCGAGACTTGGAAACAATTAGTTTTCAAGTCATTAATGAACTCTGGTTTCTTCCTTGTAGGCTGAGGCCACTTCCTCTCTTATTGCTAGAGCAGATTGAAGGAGTGAATGGATGATTGCAAGTGACTAAGTTAGTACGTCATAACAAGTTACTGTCCCTCAGCTGAAGTGTAGCTTCTGTGATTTCATACGCTCTTGTGTTCCCCCACTTTATGTTCCCCCACATTTGATCTGGCTGAACCCCGCCCCCCCCCCGGAAAAATTTTAGATGGACCAGTTCTTTGATCCCTTCCATTTCAGAGCTGCACAAATGGTAGTGCTGGCACAGTGCAGGGAGTAGCTCAGGAGCAGAGATGCTCAGCAGAGTAAGAACTATTGATGCTGGTACTGCTAAGACAGAAAAAAAATTTGTCAGGCCATGCCCTGCAGCAGCCGGACTGCTCGTCCTGCTCTATTTCTGACAAGGAGGAAAATGCGGTTCTTACACGATGCCTGTAAAATCGATTGTTCCACAGAGCTGGTCTTTGAGGCTGGGGCCTGGTGCCAGGCTCTTGCCCACAGAACACAAGAGACCCTTTAGAGGTGTGAGAAATCCCCTTTTCCTGCCCATGCTGGAAAGGGGCCATCTGACTGTCCTGAGTACAAGGCAAGATGGAACCTTTCCCTGAAAACTCCCTGAGCGCTTTTTCTGCTCTGAGTGCTTAGAACACAAACAAAATAATCTACATTTCACTCATTCCTTTCTCAAGAACCAAATTCTGATTTGCAGCAGTAGTTCTATATCCCATTCTGATGTTGTTCATGGACACCCCAAATGCCTCTCCCTCCCTCGTTTTGTTTGGGAACTCTCTCTGAAATACCCAGCAATAGTTTCAGACAAAGGGGCCTTGAAATCTGGATAAATTCAGAAAACAGTAAGTATCGTAATCCCAGGATATCCCTTCAGGATATCTCTTCAGGATTCCACATTACTACAAAGTAAGATAATAACAAAACAAAAGAATACAGTTCTGAATGTTTTGGTGAGTTCCCTTGGCAGTGAAGATATAAAGATGTAGTTGAAGCAACTTCTGAACTGAGTTAACCTGTGTATAGAGAAAGTCTTTTTTTTTATCTTGAAGTGGCTTTAAAAGCACCTGTAATTAAAGTCCAGATTATTTCCTGCTGGTTTAAGTGCCTTTGTACAGATACAAATACAGCTATAGGAGGGGCTGGTAGAGCAATACACCAGCTGTATATGGGCCAGGCCTTAGGTCACTCACTGCTATTACCTTAAGCAGCCATTCTCCAAGACGTCGAATAAGTGTATTTGGTACAATATCTTGTCAAACAAAGCGTTTATGAGTATTTCAGAAGGGTCTCTTTCCTAGCTTCAAGATTTATTTTTCAGATTATCAATGTGCATCCATGTTTTTTTAAAAGGCTTTGTGGTGCAAAAGGAAGCTGCTCCTCAGGTCTCAGTTGAGGGTTGAAGGGTAACTGTTTGGTTTTAATTCCAGCTTTGATGGTGCTCCCTTTGTGGATCTGGCATTCTAGCTGAATGCTGATTTTCTCCTCAGTCCCCCCTTCCCAGCAATCACAGAAGCACATCCCTCATGTAACTGTGGGATTCTTGGTACAGGCTGATCACAGCTGCCTTTGAGGTGAAGTGGCAGAATCCTGCACTCTACTAACATAAACACCTTTATGTTGCAACCAAATAACAGACTATGGACAGACCATGCTCGGGGTGAGTTTGTGCAGTCAGTTAGTCTGTGTATGTGGTTTTGAATCCGATTTTAAATGTAGCCAACAGAGGGAAGTAATTCTAAGTGTGCAATTCCACAACAGGTTACGCTGACTGAAATCAGCTCTGTTGCACCCTCTCTCCAAGCCCCAAACTCACATTCTTACTTCCTCCATTTGTTTATTTTTGCAGGGTTAGTTTTCTGCTGCTTTAGCTCTCGAACAAGCTTATCACAGGAACTGATAAATGTTGGTACAAAGGGGAAGGGCGAGACTGTGGCAGCGCTGTCTTAACCTGTCGTATAACGCTGTCTTGGTATAAAAGGCAGATCTGGGGTGGTGACCTGTGTGATTTGCCTCCCTCCTGTCTGTACGTCTCGCTTCACTTACTTAGCATTTTACTTTTGTAGGTTTTACTTTTGAAGGATGTTGAGGCCCTGGAGTGAGTCCAGAGAAAAGCAACGAAGCTGGTGAGGTGGCTGGAGAACAGGCCTTATGAGGAGCAGCTGAGAGAGCTGGGGTTGTTTAGCCTGGAGAAGAGGAGGCTGAGGGGAGACCTCATTGCTCTCTATAACTACCTGAAAGGAGATTGTGGAGAGGAGGGTGCTGGCCTCTTCTCCCAAGTGACAGGGGACAGGACAGGAGGGAATGGCCTCAAGCTCCACCAGGGGAGATTTAGGCTGGACATTAGGAAAAAATTTTTCACAGAAAGGGTCATTGTGCACTGGAACAGGCTGCCCAGGGAGGTGGTTGAGTCACCTTCCCTGGAGGTGTTTAAGGGACGGGTGGATGAGGTGCTAAGGGACATGGTTTAGTGTTTGATAGGAATGGTTGGACTCGATGATCCGGTGGGTCTCTTCCAACCTGGTTATTCTGTGATTCTATGACAGACAGCACACAGCCTCCCCACACCCAAGCTCTGCTCTAGAGAGCGGTGCAGCCGGACATCTGCGCAACCAGACCCCTCCCCTTTTTCTCGCTCGGCAGAGCACAGACGCTGCGCCCCGAACTCCTGTGAACTAGGGTGACAAGTTTCCAGCGAGCTTTGGATCGCAAGGCGAGCAAACACCCGTCTCCCTGCAATATAAGGTACGGCCGCCTCGGCTCGTGCAGCCCAGGAGCAGGGCAGAGCCCGTTTTGTTCTTGCCTTTTTTGGATCTGCGCGCACACAGCCCTTAGCACAACGGAGCCGGCTCCGCGATAGCACCGGGCGATACCAACAACAGGAATAAAGTCAGCCCAGCGCCGCCTGCCAAGGCTGGAATCGCCGCGACTCGGACGAGTTTTACACCCCAGGCCGGCGCCGCTGCCTCCCTCTCTCCCTCCCTCTCTCTGCCCCGAGAAGGTGCGGGGCCCCGGGCGAGCTCCAGCTCTCCTGCACCCCCAGATCGCCACCCGGGCCGCCCGGCTGCGCTGCGCCGCCCCAGCGCGGGGGATGCTGCGGGGGAGCAGCGGGGATGCTGGGGGGATGGTGCGAGGGAGCAGCAGGGATGGTGCGGGGATGCTGGGGAGATGCTGCGCGGATACAGCGGGGGAGCAGCGGGGATGCTGGGGGGATGCTGGGGGGATGGTGCGGGGATACAGCAAGGGAGTAGCGGGGATGCTGGGGGGATGCAGCGGGGGAGCAGCGGGGATGCTGCCCCTCTCCCGGGCTGTCGGAGCGGGGGGCGGCGGGGCGGAGCCAGTGGCAGCGGGAGGGGCGGGCGGGGAGCCGGGGGGCGGGCCGGGGCGCCGGGAGGGGCGGCGGGAGCGGAGCGGGCAGGGCGAGAGCCGGCAGCACCTTGCGGCGGGAGGTGAGTCCCGAGCGGCTTCGTTTGCGGACGGGAAGTTTGCAAAAGGGGTTGAGCGGCCGGGTTTTTATTTCTTTTTCCCTTTCCGCGAGCGGGGCGCGCAGCCTCCCTCCTCCCGGGCTCGTTCCTTTAACAAAGGGAATCGTCTCCAGCCCCCGGGGTTTGCGAGCCGGGAGCCGCTCGGGGTCCCGGGCAGGGGCTGGGGGGGATCGGGGCCAGCCCGGAGTTGCTGCTGAGCGGCTGGGGGGGAGGCTGCTTGGGGCAAACACAAAGCACCGAGGAGCTGGCCCCTGGCTGGGCGATGGGGTGATGCGGCCCCGGGCTTTTGTGTGGCTGCTGCAGGGAAGGAGAGGTGGGAGCGTGTCCTTTAACCCCCACTCCCCGTCCCCTCATCCCCCGCTCGTTTCATGTGTGTGAAACCGTGGCTTTTTTTTACTACTAAAGTACTTAAAAGAAAAAGCTGAACTTAGGATCGAGGGATAATTCAGGTTAGAAGGGAGCTCAGGAGGTTTCTGCCTGGGGAGTGGGTAGCAGGGAAGCGACCTGTGGGATGGGGGCATCTCTGGGGGCTCCTGAACGCTTCTGGGAGCCCGAAGGAGAAGCGGCACCGGCAGGACGAGCCCTCGGGGGCTGGGTAGCGCTTCTCTCTTCCACCGTGCGTGGAAATGCCCCGATCCGCAGCTCTCCCATGCCTGCGGTCCCAGTTCTTGCTGCTTTTGTTACCCGGTGGGCTTAAAATTCATGACTGTTGGGAGTAGCTGGCTCCATCTGTGTGTGTCACGGTGCATCTGCTCCTGCTGAGCATTACTTGATCCTTATTACGACATTACCTCCAGGAGTTTTACTTCAGAAACAAGGTTTATATATAGACGTCAAGCTCTGGCTCTTTACTGGGACCTGTTACTGGCTGTAAGGCATGTACTTTATGCAGTGATTAAATATGAAACACACGCATGCATATATATGTAAAAGCAACTGTAAAAGCTATTTAGTTAGCCAAGATTTCGAAGTGAAAGCGAGTTGTAGATGAGTGAAATGGCTGTGTCGGGCACAGGCGGAAGAATGCTTGTTCTCTTTGCTTGCAATTACTCTTTGTACAGTGACTCATGGATGCCTTTCACTGAGCTGCCTCCCCCTTCTCCACAACTGGAGTTTCCTGGTCTTGCACACATTACCTGGCAGAGCAGGGAGCATCTTCCTGTCTGCTGCTCTAACATTTCTTGTGTGGGTGTGTTAATTTAGTTCACAGATTTTTAGGATAAGGCTGGAAAAACTCTTCCTTGTGGAACAATTTGTGTGTGTGTCCCTGCTGTATGTTTAGAATTTGCTTTTCTCTGTGCGTTTTCTGTGGATAAGTTAGAGAAATAAAGTTTATCTATGCACCAAGAACAGAAAGTACAGTAGAAATTTAAATGTGTTTAACTACTGGAAGAGTTTAACTATGGATTGCCCCTGTCTTGTGCCACGGGAAGGAATTTGTTCTTTAACTTGCAAATGAAAGCTGAAAATAAAATTGAAGAGGAAAACGCTCTTGTAGCATGTCAACAGGACTGGTTTTAGGGAATATTGTGTGCTCTGGATGTTGCTCAGAATAAAAAGAGTAGGGAAATATAAGGCTTTTGGTTCATACTTTTTCATGCATCACAGGGATATTAGAAGAAATGTGTGATAAGTCCAGCATAACTTCCACAAGTGAAAATATGAGGAGATGCTGAGTGAGCTTGGTCTTTTTAGCCTGGAGGAGACTGAGAGGGAACCTTATCAATGCTTATAAATACCTAAGGGGCAGGAGTCAAGAGGATGGACCAGACTCTTCTCAGCAATGTCCAGAAACAGGACAAGGGGCAACAGGTACAAACTGGAACATAGGAAGTTCCACCTGAACATGAAGAAAAACTTCTTTACTGGAGGGTGGTGGTGGAGCACTGGAACAATCTGCCCACAGAGTTTGTGGAGTCTCCTTCTGTGGAGATATTCAAAACCCGCCTGGACATGTTCCGCTGCAGCCTGCTGAAGGCGAACCTGCTTTAGCAGGGGGTTGGACTGGATGGTCTCCAGAGGTCCCTTCCAATCCCTGCCATTCTGTGATTCTGTGAAATATATTGCTTGTTTGTTGTATTTTTGATGTTAGCTCTTTTTGCCCGAGACTGTTTAATTACTGCTAATTCTTGCACATCCTTTTGCAGGTCTGTGCAGACGTTTTTCTTTCAGCTTTGACTACAAGTTCATGAATTTTACCTAGCCTGCTAAGTAGAGATTTGTTTGTTTTTAAATATGAATGAGCTGCATTGCGGCTTCTTTCCTTCTTTATCCCTCTTGTGCACCTGTCTCACTTCCTCAATATGGGAAGTTTTGTAACTTCAAAAGCTAGTTGTTATGGTTCAGTTCCCTTATATTCTTAAGAGCGTACAGAATCACCTAGAGCTGAAATAGACTTTTCTCAGCAGCAAAACACAGAAATGATCTAGAGCTCCACCCTTAAAGTGATCTGGGTTTACAGTTCATCCCGTCAACAGCAGATAGAGGAAGCAAACAGGCTTTGTGAGGGATCTGAAAAACAACCACTCTGTGAGGAGGTACAAGAAACAGACTGAAACCAGGCAACTAAAAGCAAAAGTCACATTTCTTTAAACCCTACTCAATAGTTAGCGCTTTGACAGGTACAAGAATAACTCTTGTTGGCTTTTTACCTCTATGGAAAGGCTAAAGAATATTGTGCACCAGAACTGTATTTTGCGAAAGAGCCTTTTTTCTGTGCCTGGCAAGGAGATGAACTCTTTTTCTCAGCCTGATGCCTTGGCGTTTATAGGAATATGCGGAGAATGTAGACAAGTTCTGCTTGATACTGAGGGCTTGCTCTTGTGGAGAAAATAATTTGTCTAGCATGTGGCTTTTATTATGCACTTGCATGGCCCTCACCTGGGAAGAATGGCTATGCTCCCCCGTTCTTAGAGTGGTATATATGGTGCTCCAGTAGGTGTTTTAAAATAGGTCAGAGTTGCACTTTCAAAATGCTGATTCCTCTTTGTAGTCACCCTGGTCTCCTCCAGTTCCCATGCGTTATGTTGTACCTGGCAGCTGAGAGGAGTTCAGTTACTCCTCTCACTGTGGGGATGCAGACAGGCAGTTTTGCTTACAAATCCACTCCCCAAAGCACTATATTAGCACAGCTTTCATGAGCTCCACTCATTTTAGTGCCTGTTTGTTGGGGTGGGGTAAGGGAAAACAAAAAAGCCATGTGATTAAGCGCATTTCCAGGGGAATTTGAAGAAAAGGTGGAAGTATTCAGTTCTGGTTTAGGTACTAATATACTTCTGCTGAATTGTCTGGGCTCTAGAATACCTGTTGAGATTGGCAGTCTAAGTGTCCTGGCTTCCAGTTGTACAGGTAGCTTTCTCTATCTCTCACATCTACTCTGAGATGCAGGTTAAACAATAACTTCTTTTCCATGGTTTCTTTACTTCTTGCGATCTGTGCTCTTTGGACCTGCTATATAGCTGGTTTATTTCACTGATATAATATTATCACTAAGCTGATACAACTGCCCTAAAGTCATTCTGTTTCCTACTTCCTGTCTAGAACCAGTGAAATAAAGTGGTGGAAAATCAGGCATCCTTTATCGTCTTAGATTTAAAAAAAAAAGAGAAGAAAAATGTTAATGGGATAGAAGAGAAGTCCTAATTTGGGAAAATTGGGCCAAAACAGAAGACTGAAGAAGTAATAACCAAATGTACTTTCTGAAAAGTAATAATTTCTCCTACAGTAGCCCTTTGTGTTCCCAATTACAATGTAGAGGCAATGCGCATAATACATTGTGACTGCCTTGCTGTATGTGACATCTAGCTGCAAACATCTTGATTTAGGTGGGCCTGTAGCTATTGGACAAGAAAGTCAAGTGGCAAGTATGTGCTGCATGCAAGTGGGGCATAAAGCCTTGCTTCATGTCTTTTGCTCTCTTGTTTTTCCGTAAAGTCAGTCCACACCTGTAATCTAAATGGAGAATGGGGGAAGAAAATAATTACCGTTCATGTTGTATGTGGTGTTGGGATGGTGGGAAGTCATCCAAATTTGCCGAAGGCATCGTTTCCTGCTCTTGTGAGCTTGATATGTGTAGTTGGAGTGTGTCTGTCCACGGTTTACAGCTGATAGCATTTGATGAACTTTGCAGGTGGCATTGCAGAGAAGGAAAATCAAATACAAACGGTTGGGACATGATTTGACGGACTGGCTTGCTAAGGTGTCACGGCACCGCTTTGGGACTTTGAGTTACTTTCTCTAAGTGTGAGTAGGGCTTCGAACTATCTATTCTCATAATGACTGTAAGTGGTACACAAGCATTTTAGACAATGCCTCTTACAAAATGAAGCCCATATCTCAGGGCCTATGTTATATTCATGAAATAAGAGCTGGAGTGAGAAATAGTTTTATTTGAACTGGTAGCTCGCGTCATGTGTTTTCTTCTCCTCATTAACATATAGAAAGCTTACAATAACGTGAAGTACCTTATCGCTGCTTTAGCATAAAGAATTTCCAAAATAGATTATTTTCTGCACCTCCATATTCCCAAACGCACATTCTCTGCTGATCTTAAAATGTGAGTGGCTTAGCTGCTTACTCCAAACTCCGCTGCAGAAAGAGCAGGGAAGTGATTTCTTTACTAAAACCTGAATTTGATTTCCCTAGATGAGTGTGAGTGAACATTATGCAGTTTCACCAACAAGTTCAACTGAAAGGCTTTGTGCCAAGATGAATCTATCATTTGCCTTTAGTAGGTATTTCAGGCGTGTCTTACTTCAGTCGTACTTTGGAGAGGCTGGAAGTCGCAGCTGAATGTAGAATTCATGTGTTTCCATAGTTCAGACATGTTTGGTATGAAGGAAAAGCTGGTTTCCTTCAGTAGCAGCAGGAAGGAATATTTCAACCTCTCTTTCCCAATCCTATATATACTACTGAGGCTGTAGGATTCATTTTAGCTCAACGCCCTGTGCTAACCTCTGTGTACGGTGCAGTGTCTGTTCGAGGCCATTACCACGCTCTGCAACCCCCATGCATGGGGGGGGGGAAAGAAAATGAGGCCAGGCTCATAATACATCCTTTGCTTTTCTAGTTCATTAAACTGCTCATCTGTGTCTGAACTCTGGTGTCCCTTCAATATAGAAGGTAGATTTAACACGGTCAGGTAACAGCTGCAAAGACCAGGACCAGCTTTCATTGCGCAAAAAGGAATAAGCTGGAAAACGGACACATTGGGATTTGTTATGCAATATTGATTAGCCCATTAAAATTAATAAGATCTTAATTATAAAACTCCCATTACACTTTGCAGTTCTTCTGGAATAGAACAAGTTGTATATCCTTATCCTTTCAGGAATGCCTTACTTGAGACAAATTTTAACCTAAGTTCCTTTGCAAACTGCAGAATGTGTTCTTAGTGGAGCGTAGGTTTGTCTGTGTTGTTTTTTTTAGTAAAACATCGTTTTTTAGTAGACAGGAAGACTTAATCATAGTATTATGTACTAGAAGTTGCTTTAATTGAGAATGATCTATATCAGTGTATAAGTGGACTAACATCACTGTAGTTAGGGTCAAAAATTAAAAGGCAGATATTCACATAGAATAGTTTGGGTTGGAAGGGACCTTAAAAATCATCTAGTTCCAAGCCCCCTGCCATGAGCATGGACATCCCACTAGCCCAGGCTGCCCAAGGCCCCATCCAACCTGGCCTCAAACACCTCCAGGGATGGGGCAGCCACAGCCTCCCTGGGCAGCCTGTGCCAGTGCCTCACCACCCTCACTGTGAAGGAATTCTTCCTTATGTCTAGTGTAAACATACTGGCTAATTTTTAGCAAATCAGACAAATCTGTTTCAAAACAGCATATAGAGGGGAAAACCTTTCATTCAACTTTAGGAACTCAAGGAACAAGTTTGTGAAAGGGGATATCGGTTCATAAAAAGGGTAAGTGTCACATTAATTCTTCAGAAATGTGCGTATGACCTCCCTACTACAGAAACGTGATTTTTAGGGTACAGATCTAATGCCCTGTGGAACCTGAAGTGATTTACAACTGGACTTCTGACGTGAATCTCTATGCCCTATGAAATATTGTACTTTGTTAAATAATATCTTTAATGAGAGATTTGCTTGAGAGAGTTGGACCTGCTTGACTCATGGTATTTTTTGCTGAAATGAGAAATTGCTCTAGGAATACAAGAGGCAGGCTAGAGGAAAACAGAGGTAAAATGAAGATCCTGGGATGATTGTTAAGTAGATGGCTCTTCTCATGGATGCGGTGACTACGAATTTTTTTTTCCACAGATTTTCTTGTCACACTGGCCAGGAGAGCTAATTCTCCTGTTTAACCACACACTTCTAGTTCACATCCTTGTTTTGCACTGCCACTATGTTCATCTTCAGTCCCACTTTGGAATAAGATGAGAGCTCAATGCTAGTGTTACTTTTCTGGCATCACAATTACAGCAGATTGTAGGTGGTAACAGAAAAGCGATGGGAGCGGAACTCGAAGGAGTGGCCTAGAAATGAGTGGGGATAGTGCCAGATAGCCCTTCATCAAAACCATTCGCTTTCTGATAATCACAGTAGTTGGTAAGGTTTTTTGGTAAAATATGTGTTGTGGGTGTGTGTTAAGGTGTTTGATGCTTTCTGTTAAGCTCCAAGATTCTGGAGATGTGAAAGCTATGCAAAAATTTCTGTCATATAAAAGAGACTTACTTCACTCTGATCTGTTGAGAGAAATGACAGAATTTGATTCCAATGCACCTTGAAGGCTTTAATAATGAGGTTTAAGCACACAGAGGCTTTGGTTTGAGCTTTCAGTTCCTGATTTTGGGGGGAAGAGAGGGTATCTACTGAATCTTAACAGTACGTTTTTAACATTATAACTTAATTCTCTAAAATAACTGAACTCTTCACTAAGTGGTTTGACAGAAAGCCAGAGAAGTTGTTGGAGTAATGACAAGTATTGTATCACAGCTATGTTGATCTAATATAAAATCTGTCTTTTAATTTCTGGCTCATCAAATTTCTTGTTGTTGCATCAGCCTATATGCCTTGATAGTAAGGTGTCTGGTAAAAACTGCACTCTTATAAATTGTATGTCTTATGAATTCTTTCCATCATAATTTTGACTCCCTTGGTAGCAGAGAGAATGATTAAAAAAGCTTTACAAATTCACTGAAAGCAGGATGAGTCTCATCTACTGCTGGGCCAGTGCCAAGAGTCTGAAAGAGTGGGACTAAAACTAGTTTTCCAGGCCTGTTTTAATCTCATGTTTATGTTCCAAAACCAGGTTTTGAAGAGTGTGAACGATATTAAACTGACACATTACCTTGATTAAGCTGTAACCTCTAATGTCAGACTACTGTCTGTCTGTCCGTATCTAGGAGCCCTGACAGTCATACTGAACTTGACTTGCAGCGTGTGTATGTGTGAACTAACTTTTGTATTCTTCCTGTTTAGTTGTTTTCTTTTCTCTTTCTCCATGCTTTACCTTATAGATCTTAAAACCTTTTTTGTTTGTTTGTTTCCCTTTTGCCTTTCTGCTGAATCATTGTTCATCTCCTGTCTCTCTTTTACTTTTCCTGACTGTCCCTAAGATTGATGAGAAAGAGTCCTCATTCATCTGTGATTCTGAAGACACAGGATAAAGACAGATGAGCAGCTGAGAGGTGAAATATTTTGTCCTCCACACCAATAAGAAGCTGCCTTTTCAGAGGAGGATGAAGGCTGGATAGGGGAGGAAACCTTGGACTCGTTGCCTTCCGTTGTGAAGCAGACACTTACTGATGAGATATCTGGGAATACTTAGATGTGTAGATTTTATTTAGAAAGGCCGAGGAGGTGAAGATAAGGCTGGGAATGGTGAAAGCAGAACTTGCTTCAGGAAGAAAAAGAAAAAAATCCCTCAAGATTCATTCAGGTCTCTCTTGAAAGGCAGAAAGTAGAACACAGCCAGTATATCTTTCTGTGCAGGCTGTCTTTTAACAGAGGCAGACGGTCATAGGCGGTGTTTGAATTCTAGGTTCAATAAAGGCACATCCTCCAGTTAGACAAGGCAAAACAGTGCCATTTGTTACAGTTCAAAACCAGTATCTAAATGCCTCAGTGACTTGTCATCAAGTGACTCACTGCACTGTCATAGTAGAGCTTCTGGCTTTCACATGAAAGATATACTTGCTGAAACAGCATCCTGCCAGCTCGTATTAACAGTCCCCCCTCTCAAGCTTGTCTCCCATTTACTCACGGTGATGAGGGGGCTTGGGGAGGCAGGGCAGAAGAAGGCAACACGGCTGGGTTAAATGATCAGAAATCTCATAACCTCTTCCTTGTAGACGTCCGAGTGCCAGCTTTTTCATTTTGTTCGGTATCTCTCTGAAATGCGTCCTTGAGTTGCAAAAACCAAACCAAAACCAAAACAAAACATTCAGAAGTGATGAGCTGGCCCTATTTCTAAGAATTTAGTCATTTACTTGATCCAGCCAAAAATGTCTTTTGTGTGCAGTGTCTTCTTTAAAGTTATTTGCTACTTTAAAAAATGCTGTTGTTGAAATAATCTCAGCTTGATTTCCTTTACCTCCTACAGCTCATGTGGGGTTCATCAGGATCATGTTTTGCTTTTTTTTCTTTGTTTAAATCACAACATCAATTTTATTTTAGATGCTCTTTGCTTTCTTAAAAGCCTGGCCTTTCTGATACTAGGTACATCCTGCAAGAGCCGTTCCTGTCTTCTGATCCAGTGCTTATTCATCCTGGGACCTAGTCCCTATGCCACCAACAGGGCTTGTGTGGGCTTTTTTTGCTTGTCTCAAAAGCATTTGATCACATGCTGACATGCGAGCTGCATTAAATGCGTAAGTGTGCAGTTCAGGTGGTAAATGTAGATTACAAGAGCCTCACCTGAGCAGCAGGTGGCTTTCTGCTCTTAACATCGTACTTGTTTTGTATTATATCAGATGTATATTGTATCTGATCGTGTTCAGTTGCTCTTTGAATCCTTCTCTGTTGTTTTGTCTTAGTATTGAGGAGCAGTGACTATAACAAGATGATCTCATCCCATATATGGTGTATTTGTGTCTGGTTTTGAAGACTTGAGATCCTGTTCCATCTGCACTTCCTGCAGATATAGGTAAATCATCTGAAATCCAATAAGATGCACATGTATGATCTCTGTCATCTGTCTTCATCCTTTCTCATGAATTCATGTGCTTCCCTTCTGTGGCAGGGCTCTTGTTAGCATTTTTTTTCTTTTCACGGGGATGCGGATTGGGTGAGCGGTGAAACGCTTCTGTATAAAGCATAACCTGTGCTAGTTTTAGCATAAAGACTGCTTAACCTCTCTATGAGGGCTCTGATCCTAAATTTCTAATGAACTAATGACAAATTTTGAAGGAGAGAGTCTGCGGCTGACTTTGCATTCTTCTTGACTCACGTATGAGAAGCTTATGTTTGCTTTTTTCCCAAAACCTAGTCACCCCCCCATCACAAAACTATAAAGCAAGGATGTGGGTGTTGGCAGCTGTTTTCCTTTTGATGTGGCCAACTCAAAATTAATACTAAACATATAACTCTGAACTTGCATTTTCTTGGAGACTGAATGCAGGATGAAAGGATAGGAGGGTGCTCTCTCCACCTGCTAGGAGCATGCTCTTTGCTTGAGATTTTCTGGAAGGCTCTGATCAGTTGGTGAGGCTTGACGTAGCTTAGCTCATCATGGCATGCAGCCATCCAAAGGCAAGGGTGCTTTTCCCTTTCAGTGCTTGACTGTGAGCTGACCTGGCAGAAAACTTAACAGAGCACTACGAGTGAACGTAGCTGTGTTTTAGTATTAAAGATCCTGGAGCTCTCTGTAGGTTTGAAACCTGGATGTAAGAACTGTAAGACATATGGCTAGATCTGGTGGTTTCTCAGGATTAGCACACAAGTAAGTGCCTTTTTACTCTTTAAAGATCTTTCTGTGTCATTGTGGTACCTGCTGTGTACAGCTTTTTATTTTGATTATGTTTTTCTTGCCTTTCACTGTCCCTGAGCTCTCTGAACCTCTGGTGTTTCTGCCCAGTCAGCTCTTGCTGGACCTGCTAATTCTTTGTGTCTGCAACGGATTTTGACCGCTCTCTAACTGGTTCTTTGTATTTTAACAATTCTATCTGGAAGAAAGAACCTGACAGAAAATGGCAACTGGACGATGTATTTATCCCGATCCATGTCGTTGTGCTGCTCTGGATCCTCCTTTGATTCGATGTGAAAGCATGATGCTTGCAGTTCCTGCCATGCCAGGGTCTTCATGTAATCTTGAAAAGATGATTCAGAATTGGAAGGATGTTTTCCTTAGCAGGTCTTAAGCTGTCCTCTAGGCTCAAACACCTTGCTGGTGTTCAGCTAGAACTATAGTTTTAATCCAAGGTGGAATTAAGTTGCTAATGCTGCTGCCAGTCACACTAACATTATTAAGTAATACTCCTGTTTTGCTATGCCCTTCCCACCTTGCAGTCCTTCAGTTCATAGTCGAAGTGCTATAGTGCAGGAGTAATGTCGCTTGATGGCTTATTTGGGGAGGTGCTGAGAGTCTCTCACCTTCCACCTGAACACTGTCCATAAAGGCTCGTAATTAGCATAAACCACAACTGTGCTGGAGAAGTAACACGTTTTCTTCTGTCACGCAGATGTAAAGGGCAAACACAGAAGCAGCAGGCACAGGGAGGAGCAGGGAAGCATGTTTCTGGTGTAGCATGATGTCGCTTTATCTTTGAATACCCTGAAATATTAGGTTGCCAAGGGAAACTGTGGCTGCCCCATCCCTGGAGATGTTCAAGGCCAGGTTGGATGGGGCCTTGGGCAACCTGACCTAGTGGGATGTCCCTGCCCATGGCAGGGGGTTGGATCTTTAAGGTCCCTTCCAACCCAAACTATGATTCTATATGTACAGAAAGACTTTGGTAACATTTGTGCCTCAGAATTCATAGCCAAAATGAAAACAAGATGAGAAACTTTGATGTTGTAAGGAACTGTGCAGCAGGTCAGTAAGATCTGCTGGGCATGAAGGAACAAAAAAAAAAAGTTGTGGGTTTTTTTTTTTTTTCTTCCCCCCCTTCTCCGTGTTTTTTAGTTGTTGGGTTTTGTTTTTGTAACCTTGGGACACAACTCTCTCAGTAGCCTATAGGTTTCAGTAGGAACGTTCAGGGACTGCCTTAGCAGCACTTGGAGAGCCTAACCTTGACAACAGAAGTAGTTTTTCATGTGGTTACATCCTAAAAGATACGGGTAGGCATCTAATGGGAAACCTGAAAGCGCGTGGGCGCTTGATTCCCTCGGAAACTGTTGGGATTTGGCACCTAAGCTGGTAAAGTATTTTTAAAAACTCCTAAATATCTTTCTGAAGATTTGGTCTGGTGTTGCTAATCAGTGTGAGGGGTGGGGGGATTTTTTCTGACATAATTGCTGCCTTTGATCCTTGTTACTCTCTAGCAGATAAACAGGAGGAAACTGAAGGAAAGCAACAGAAATGACTTTGGGGCTGGAGGGTTTGACGCAAAAGGAAGATAAAAGAGCTGTATACTAGTGTAGTTTTATAAACTGTGGAGGAGGGCAGGACTGTTTGTGGGATTCTGAAGGGTATAAATGCCAAGGAATGGAGGGTGTGGAAGAAGGAAACTGTTTTGGTTTCCTCTCTGCAAGTGCTTGTGCAGGCAGGTAGTTTCATACACAGCTTCATCTGAAAGGAGCATTTTCATTGGATTTGGGAGTGTTAAGGGACGTGCAGGTGAAACACTTTGTGTGGCCACAAGGAAAGTGCCTGCTTTCAGTCACAGTAAAACCCAAGTTTGCACGTTGGGCTTGCCTGCCACCTATCAATGTTGTCACATTGTGTAAAAGTTACCTTCCATTTGTGCTGGACTTCCCGGTGAGGAGAAACCCGGACAGAAACCCCACTTTAGGCCTTGATACCTCCCGTCCCAAACTTGCATTGTTAGTGCTTGGATCCTCAGTGCTGTTAAAGCAGAGCTGGCTACCACAGCTACTGATCTCTTTGTGGTGTCTGAATCCTTCACCAGGAAGGAAAGGCAGGGTGACAGTGGTGCCAGGGCACAGGCTGTTGTGAAAGAGTGGGGACAGCAGGTAGGTGGAACAGGCTGTTCTGGGACTGACTATTCTTCTGAAACTTTAGGACTTTGGATTTTATATCTCTTAGGACATAAATATTTTATCCATCAGGATATAATTCATTAGAATTAGGGTATCTTAGGGAGTACTTAGTGACAAAGGTATAAAAAAGTCACTTAGAGTTGATAAAGCCATAGCACAGGATATCAATCTTAGCTGCTGAAGGTATTGAGAACATCCCCACAACAAATGCACTTTTTTTTAGCTGCTAGATCAGAGAAGCTAATTTGAGATAAATACAAAATGAAAAAATAGGTTAAATAGATAGGTTAGATGCTAATAAATCACTGGGGACGAATGGTGTTCAACCAGGAGTCCTGAGGAACTTGAATGTGAAGCTGCAGAACCTCTGGCCAAGCTGTATAATTTATCACTACAGACGACTGCTGTCCCAGAGGACTGGGGAGTTGCCACTGTAATTCCCATCTAAAAAAAGGGCTCTAGAGGGGATCCTGGGAACAGCACACCATAGAGTCATGCTGCCAGGAATGGGAAGGTTTGTAAGAAGGCTCTCTGAATATATAAATCAATGTTAACTGTTGGGTAAGAGTAAGCGTAGCATCTGAAAATGAAAATCTTGCTGCTCTCCCCCATAAAGTTCTGTGGGGTGTCAGTAAGAAAGCATTAAAATGGATGAGGTATATTTGAATTTTCAAAAAACTTCTGTCAAGATCTTAATCTCCTACAAGTTTTGAGGGAAGGTTATTTTAGAGTTTGAAAGCCATGTGAATAATAGGAAGTAAAAAATTGAGGATGATTTCACTTTTCAGGATGGAGAGGGAGATATCACTGGAGTTGCAAGCAAAAGCATCCTCATTAGGGAAGGGTTGAAGTGTATCATTTTGCTTCAGTATAAATGCTTGATGCACCTGCATCTTGCATGTGAAGTGCCGGTCTGGTCTCTTTGTCTCCAGAAGGACACTCTGGCGTTGCGGAAAAGCAGCCGCAAGGATCAAAGAAATGGCCTGCCTTCCAAGAAGAAGCTAAAATCCTGTGACTCTTCTTTTGATAAAACAAGATGGGCCTCAGAATAGGTATAATTTGGGAACAGGCTTTGCAGCTCTCACCTGTGCAGAGCAAATCCCACCCGCAATGCCTCTGCAAGAGAGCCTGCATGACCCTTCACTTTACCCAGAGCTCTCTTCTACAGCTTTTCATAGGAAGTGATTATCCAGGTGGCTGGCAAGTGTTTGATGCTCCCTTGTGTGCGCAATGAGGTTTATTTTGGTTTAATTATAAGTGACTTATGCCTCATACAAATGGCTTTTTTCTTTAAATGCTGCCTTCAGCAGGGTGTGCATGTGAACTTTATTTTAATTAAGGATGAGGAATTTATTTTACATAACTATATCCCAGATTCTCATGAGAGAGTGAAAACAGCCCTGAGGGACTGATGAAGAGGCCAGCAAAATTGGTTGCTTCACCGATGGGAGGCCTGATTCCGATCTCTTTTAGGTTCTCTCTACCTGTGGGACTTGCTCCAGTCTTGCTGACAGCCAGACAGGTTGAACTGATGGAAAGGGAGTTCCTTCTTGTTGCTTTATTTTGGGCCACTAATTTGTAGTTCTGAAAAAATACAGGGGTGGCAGGTGCAATTCTGCTTGAGGCTGTTGTCCCTGTAGTGGGAGTAGCCAAATGGAACATGAATCTGCCTCCAAGCCCTTTCAGACAGGGCTTGATGCTAGCTCAGATGACTTCTACCACTATGCCTGGTGCCAGGGGTGACATTACAACACTTGATTCCCATCTCCTTGGAACAGGAGTGCCTGTTGAGATCAAAGTGTGGTCCCCACCAGCCAGTAGAGTTGATTTGGATGTAATAGTGATGCTAGCAGGATTTGGTCAAGGTGGGTCTCTGAGTCTTTGAGAACAAAACCAAATTACAGTGGAAGTCACAAATAAACATTTTAGAGGTGGTTGAGTATTTCTTGGTTTTGTTCTTTTTTAAATGCTGTCAACTAAAATGTGATTTCCGTTGTAAATCCTGAAAGGGATGATGAGTAAAATGCTTCTTGTACCATAATCCAGGGTGCGTGCATGGTGGTTTGCTTGCTTGGTTTTTTGTTTTTTCTTTTAAGAAGAAAGAAATTATAAAGGTGTTAAAACTTAATTGCTTCAGTACTGGAAGCAGGGTATGTAAATAAAATAAGCTTTCTTTCACTGTGCACAAAGAGAAAAATGAAAAACAAACCACAAACTCTGTAAAGATGCTAATGAAATGTATGAGTCAAACCTTGCATGTAGTTAGTGTCTACTGCTTGTTTACAGTGGCTGAAGTGAGCGTCCCTTTCAGAAAGTCTTGCGTACTGAAGGTAGTTTTACTACCACATTATTAAAATCCCACTGTGATGTTGAAGCTAAACCATTGATAAACTGCATAGTTGTGATCTTAGTGTCCTGCTGAACCTGGTGGTGGCTGGCAATTATTTTTTCCGAAACCAAAACCCTGGAGAGACTTGGCATGTTTGTTTATTGCATCCAGTGGTATAAAGGGC
The DNA here is from genome assembly GCF_032191515.1 of Phaenicophaeus curvirostris. Classification (NCBI taxonomy): domain Eukaryota; kingdom Metazoa; phylum Chordata; class Aves; order Cuculiformes; family Cuculidae; genus Phaenicophaeus; species Phaenicophaeus curvirostris. The sequence goes on from NC_091392.1 coordinate 191,718,645, forward strand.
AGACACCTTTCCTTTTTACTGTGTTAAGCCAGGCTCAAATATTGATGCCACTTAGTGAGGTGTCTCTTGCTTTTGTTATATCTCTGTTCTGTGCCCCAGGAGCTGTCTCGAGAGAGTGTCTAGAGATTTGGGTTCTCTTGTCAAAATAAGTAGTCATCTTACATGAATCAAAGTCATCTTACATGAATCACTCTCTGGGATGGCCGGGCCCAGAGAGTGGTGGTAAATGGTGTGAAATCCAGCTGGAGGCCAGTGACAAGTGGGGTTCCCCAGGGCTCAGTGTTGGGTCCAGCCCTGTTCAATGTCTTCATCAATGATCTGGATGAAGGCATCGAGTGCACCCTTAGCAAGTTTGCGGACGGCACTAAGCTGGGTGGAAGTGTCGATCTGCTGGAGGGTCGGGAGGCTCTGCAAAGGGATCTGAACAGGCTGGACCGCTGGGCAGAGTCCAATGGCATGAGGTTTAACAAGGCCAAATGCCGGGTCCTGCACTTGGGGCACAACAACCCTATGCAGTGCTACAGACTAGGAGAAGTCTGTCTAGAAAGCTGCCTGGAGGAGAGGGACCTGGGTGTGTTGGTTGACAGCCGACTGAATATAAGCCAGCAGTGTGCCCAGGTGGCCAAGAAGGCCAATGGCATATTGGCTTGTATCAGAAATGGCGTGACCAGCAGGTCCAGGGAGGTTATCCTCCCTCTGTACTCGGCACTGGTGAGACCGCTCCTCGAATACTGTGTTCAGTTCTGGGCCCCTCCCCACAAGAAGGATGTTGAGGCTCTGGAGAGAGTCCAGAGAAGAGCAACAAAGCTGGTGAGGGGGCTGGAGAACAGGCCTTATGAGGAGCGGCTGAGAGAGCTGGGGTTGTTTAGCCTGGAGAAGAGGAGGCTGAGGGGTGACCTCATTGCTCTCTATAACTACCTGAAAGGACGTTGTGGAGAGGAGGGTGCTGGCCTCTTCTCCCAAGTGACAGGGGACAGGACAAGAGGGAATGGCCTCAAGCTCCGCCAGGGGAAGTTTAGGCTAGACGTTAGGAAAAAATTCTTTACAGAAAGGGTCACTGGGCACTGGAACAGGCTGCCCAGGGAGGTGGTTGAGTCACCTTCCCTGGAGGTGTTTAAGGGACGGGTGGACGAGCTGCTGAGGGATATGGTTTAGTGTTTGATAGGAACGGTTGGACTCGATGATCCGGTGGGTCTCTTCCAACCTGGTTATTCTGTGAAAGGAGGGGCTTGATGCTCAACTTTTCTTGTTTTATTGAAGTTGCAGTTCATGCTGTGGATCCTGAAAGTGTTTAGGGCTTAAGGTTGGTGGGAAGAAACTGGTGATGCTGGGGCTTTACGGACACACAGCTGGTGGGCCTCTGCAGTCAGTCTCCTGTGAAAGGAGGAAGCGCTTTGGAGAAGCAGATCAGCGAGGAAGTGGGGCAAAGATGGACTAGACAGGGGTTTTTCAGCTGTTCCGCAGAGCAACATACACGAGCATGCTTTAGTCAGAAAGGAATCTGATGGTCAGGTCATAGCTTGGATGTGCTTTGCTGTGGAGTGAGTTCATAGGTTGGAGCATGTGCTTCAAGTGGAGGGCAACAGAGGTGCAGCCTTGGGTCAGATCAGGAAAGTGGGGAACAATATCAGTGTCAGTTGTATAAATCTGAGAGGATGCACTGAGAGCTTTAAGCACCTCAGAGTGCAGAAATTGTAGAGAAATTCCTGTTGGTGAAATGGTTTTCCAGAGAGGCCTGAAATGAAAATGCCATCCCTGACGCAGGTGGTTAGAACAAGAACACCATTAGCTTTGCCAGGTGATGCAAATCTCTGCTTCTTACCCCTTGTTCCCTTTAGGGAGTTGGGTAGAGTGTCATAATCTCCTGATAGTTTGAACCAGGAACAAACCTGTGATGTTCACTCAGTGGGAAAGGAAAAAGACAGTGCCGATGTCCCCAGCTGGGGAAGTTACACAGGAGGCAGGTAAGGATGAACATTGCTAGCTCCCGCCCTGCTCTCTGTGCTGTTTTCATTCTGAGCATGATATTAGACCCATCAGCTTCTGCCTGGCAGCCTGCCCCAGCTGGCAGATCCCTTATCTGTGCCTTACTCTGGAATTGCTTGCAAAATTAGCAGGAATTTGGAGGGTGGAAACAGAAAACCCAGAGCAGGACAGGAATCTGGAAACCCGCATGGTGTTTCTTCTCTGCTGTAAACTTGTATGACTTTTCCCAACTTGCTTAAACCGTGTCCTTGTTTTATACATGGGTAGCAAAGCTATTGTGCATTTCAGATATTCTGTGTTACCTGCAGAAATTGTTCTTTCACCCGCTTTAGTAACATTTTGTCACTGCGTAGTGTTTTATGGAGGGATGGTTTTCTCTGCATTGCTTAAAATTTACAAAAAGATCCTGAAACTTTATGAGCCTCTAGTGTAGGCAGAAAGAGCTGGTCAAGGAGGCAGGAGACACTCAGTAGGAGCATTATTCTATTCTGCAGAAACTTGCTTATTTTCTCTTCTAAATCTATTTGAAGGTATTCCTTTATTCCAAACATTTGCTAATTCATTGTGCAGTGAAACAGCAGTTAGTTGGGTTTTTTTTGAAAGATGCACAGATTAGAAGATGCTTGAATACATACTCCATAAGCAAAGAAATAAAAACATCCTAAGGAGTAATACAAAGTGTGATGCTTCCTGGACTGCTGCGCAGCTGTTAAGTGATGGGTGAAGTGAGATTCTACCTGCTGCACTGATCTCTCAAACCTCAGTACTTCAAGTTTTACGGTGTTTTCTTTGGCTTCAGAGACAGCCAGTGTCTGGAGCTGAGGCACTCTGGTACTTCCCAGGTCTTTTAGGGACACTAAGCAAACTTAGCCAGGCTTTTGAGCTTGAAAGAGATGAACTTGAATTGCAACTGGGTGCTTCTAGTTCTTGGAGGCTGTATTGGCTGTGACCTTTTGAAACCTTGTTCAAACTGGTTTTGTTGCACTAGGACAGGAGTATTATGTTTTTTATTCTACCTCCTAAAAGCCAAACCTTTTTTGTATAGACTGCTTGCAGCTTTTATAGCTTGATAATATATAGCTTAGGTCAGGGAGGGAAGCAGGCATAGTCCGTTAAATGTTTTCAAGCTGCTGAAAAGCCCTTCTGAATGCATGAAGGAGGATTTAAGTTCTCAGCTGAATTTTCGCAAATAACCTTTGTTTTGATTAGGAACAGAAATAAAGCCTCAGATTTGAATTGTTTGCAACTTCTGTACGCATAAGCAAGTGGACTAACTCTTCTCTAAGACAGACCTGTGTGGTGAAGGGTTCCATGTTTAATTCTGAACTGTTTGTTCCCCTGGAAGGGAGCATCCAACATCTCAGTTAGCATCACTGAAAAGTCATTGTTTTTCAAACAGAATAAAAATGTGCATTTTGTAGTTACAATTAAAGTAAAGTTTTGCACTGCCTTTTGAAACCATTGAAAGTGCTCTTCTCGATAACTGTACGTGTGAAAGCACACATTTCACAGAATCAAGCTGGTTAAGGTTGGAAGGTTCCTCCAGAGGTTTGCTGGTCCAAGCCCCTGTGCTCAAGCAGGGTCACCCAAAGCCAGTTCCCCAGGACAGTGTCCAGATGGCTTCTGAATATCTCCAAGGATGGAGACTCCACAACCTCCTTAGGCAGTCTGTGCCAGTGCTCTCACAGTAAAAAACTGTTTCCTGATGTTCAGAAGGACCGCCTTGTGTTTCCATCTGTGCCCATTGGCTCTGGTCCTGTCCGGGACAGGCAATTCAGCCAGTTTTCAATTCATATCACTATTTATCCAGTCTGTCTGTGAGGATCTTGTGGGAGGCAGTGACCAAAGCTTTTCTGAAGTACAGGTAGACAATATCCACCACTCTTCCCAAGTCTACCAGGCCAGTGAGTTCATTGTAGAAATTTATCAAGGCGATCAAGAGTGACAGCTGCTGATAATTTTCTTGTCATTAATGTGCCTGGAAATGGTTTCCAGAATTAGTTGGTCCATCACCTGCCCAGCAATCGAGGTGAGGCTGACTAACCTATAGTTCCCTGGGTTCTCCTTCTTGAAGATTAAGAGTGACATTTGCTTTCTACCAGTCTATACAGACTTCTCCCAAAAATTATTGAGATTGGTCTCACAGTGACATCTGTCAGCTCCCTCAGCACTCGTGAGTGCCTCCCATCAGGGCCCATAGACTTATTTTGATTTCCCATGTGTAGGTGTGAACAGAAACTTCTGGAGAAGGACTAAGGCCTTGAACCGAATCTGTTCTTCAGTCCTTTTATCCCTTCTCTTCCTCCTTTGCCTGCTGACCTTGGTGCTCAGTTATTGCAAGGTGCACTATACTTGCATGACAGGGCTACTGTGGGGTTGGTTTTAGATTTAAAGTCTACAGGCGATGTGGCTTTAAAGCCAGGAGACCTCTCTTGCAAAGGTTTTCCTGCTGTGTGGAGCTTTTCCCAAGGTGGTGGTGTCATCCACATACACAACTGGGTGTGTGCAACCTGTGCAATGCGTTTTCTGTTATGCCTGGCTGAGGGTGCAAGTCTGCTGCAAGGACCAACTGTGCCACTTCAGCACAGCCTGCCTTGACTTGTGCTATTTGCTTTGGAAATTATAGTTTGAATTGCTGCTGATAACACAGCTGATTATTATGTTATACACTTAGCAGTCTTTTTTTTAGTTCTTTCCTTAATTACTTACATAAATAGTTTTAGATTTAGCATTAATTTTTGAGAAGCTGGCATATCGAAGGCTGTGAGGCTAGCAGCAGGTGCTGTAAGTAATCACTCTTCTAAATTAAGCAATGCTTTCCAAGGCAGTAGGTTAATTTCTGGGTAAGCAGCCTGCATGCAGATTCTTAGAATCAGCTGGATCATCACCCAACAAGTGACTTAAGGCTGTGTGTAGATTTAATGGCATGAATTGTCTCCCTGAAGCCTTTAATTTTCAGAGGAAAGTGGGGCTGCATTTAAGCTTTTGTTGAAACAGCGCTATCGTGTTGAAATCTCTGTCACCTGGCTCTGTGCTTGTCTTCATAGCTTGGTCTACATGGCAGTCGGAGGTGTGTTTGGAGCATGGGCAGCCACGTCAAGCTGCCTGGCACCCAGGGTATGTACATGAGTGGCTAATATTTATGCCAAAGTTTGTGCTGCTGTGGATTTTCTGTAAGTAGTATGAGAACAAGTGAAGTAGTGTTTGAGAGCTTTGTGCCCTTTCCTTCTCCGCCTTTGTGCGTGCAAGTGGATTTCTGCATAAATATTTCTTCTTATTTCCAGTGGAGCTCCCTTGGGATCCATAAGCAATAATTGTTGTCCTGTGGGACAGATTCTGCTCAAGGGACATTACTGTTAACCTGTTGCCTTTGTGTTGACACAACAGTGTTCTTGCTCAAGGCTAGTTCACCTGCAGAAACCTCTCTGAGCGTGAGGCTCACATCAGTGGCGTTTGTGACTCAGTCGCTGCATGACTTTCATAGACTCTGCAGGGCTCTTAGGAAACTGGTAAAATCTTTATTATGTCACTTCATTTCACTTGTGGAGCAGGAAGCTACTGTTCTTAGAAACTCAAGTTCTCTTTAAAATACATCTTCCTGCATGAAAATTGTGCCAAAAAGTAAAGGGTAAGAGGGAATTTCTAGTTACAAGGAATCTCATGCAAAGTGGAATAGAGCAGAAATAATGCCCTTCTTCCAGAGAATAAGAAAGGAGAGAACTTCAGAGAGTTATGGGGAAAAAAAATGGATCTTTGATGCTTCCATGTGACTCTAGGCTGGGACTTATCCCTCCTCTGCCTTATGGTTGGTGCTTCCAGTGTCTGCTCAGCCTAGTTATCAAGGTTGTGCTTGGAACCATACAAAAGAGATCTGAAACCACTTTTCACACTCCTTAGCTTGATTTTTGCTATCATCTTCAGACAAAAAAAAAATGCTCTTTGGTTTGAAGCTCAGTGTCAGGATACAGCCCCTGCATGTTTTAAAAAAGTAATAATCCAGACAGCAGGCTTCTGAAGGCTGAACTCAGTTCTTGGGAACAGTGTGACGGAATGGTATGGCTCTTGTAATTGGTTTAGGGGTCTGTAATCTCTTTAAATAAATATCATCTCACTTTCTAGATTAAAACTTTACTGATTTGTTTGCTCTGAAATCTTGAAGAGGCACAGTTCCCATGCTAGTGCAAAGTCTGACAAGAATCAGTAGTCTATTAAATCAGATTCTTACACTATAAGCAAAAATATTCTTTCGGTCTTTGTTCCTAGAGGTGGCGGCTTTGATTAAACAAACACCTTGAACAAATGAAGAGTAGGAGGTGATTCCCCAGTCAGGCCTGTCAAGTAGTGGCAGATTCCAGCCCTGTGTTCAGGAAGCATTGTCAGATGGAGAAGGTGCTGTCCTCCAGCTTGAAGAGTCTTATTGATTTCCCTGCTCCATAATGGAAACAAGATGGATAAATGACTTGTTTTTTTGATAGCTCAGCTTTACTCTGAAACCTGAAATCTCATGTGGCACTGGGAGCAAAAATTTCTCTTCAAGTGACATTCCAATTCAGTGGGAATTGGGACCAAAATATCTTTAAAAATAAATGGTAAAGAGGAAATTATGCTTACTGCTGACTCCCCACTCCACAGATCTTCTGGAAGTAGTTGCCTTGTGGATTTAACAGATGGTCTGAATGCATATTGATGCACTCAGATAATCTGAGCGTATTCTCTGTGATGCTGTGAGATGCCTGCAAGGCTTGGAAATAGAGAATTACACAGTGCAAGAGCTGGATGGACAGTGATTTGGTGACAGAAGCATAGCAACATGCTAATCTTGCACATGTTTTTTGGGCAACCTTTTCAAAAGGGGTTAGAATTTGACCTCTCTTAAACACTGTGGGGTCAGAGGCAGGGAATCTCATTTCTCAGATGATTTTGGCTCTGCATGGACTGCAAAATTGAAAGCATTGGATAATACAGCGATCAGATACTCTGCAAATGTCTTGCCGGCCACTTTTCTGAATGGATTCCTGGAAGAGAAAGCAGAGGTCCAAACTTTCTCTGCTCCGGATTTGTGTATTTTGGGAGGGAGCAGGTCATTTGAGAATAGTGTTTTGTGTTTTTCTCACTGTCTTAAACTCAGTCTATTGAAATATTTTTTTCCAGGCTGCATTAGAAGTTTTTAATGCTTTCTGTTATCAGAAGCAGAACTTGAAGGAGGAAGAATCCTATCTCTTAGCAAAGATATGAACACTGTATTAGGGGACTTGGACACGCTAATAACAACAAAATATTACTCCACTAGTCTGTTCTCTGAAATAAAGTATGTCAAGCACATTGCTGTAACATTAGACTGAAACTTGGCAATTATGTATGTGTGGCAATTTGATTCTGTTCTCCTAAAATACCCCTGGAGAACATCCAACTGTATCTCTGCTCTGATCCCATAACTAGCCTGCAGATGCCTTGAACACTTGCACATAAGCAGCAGTCTCTGATGTTGTGGTTTGCTTAGTTGTTACAAAGCTTCGAAATCTGGTTTGCTCTCAGAGGGCTTTCCATTTGGGAAACCGCTACTATCCCAAGTTTAACTCTTCCAGAGAAGGGAAAATTAAAAGCTTCAGAGAACCAAGCTTTTGTCTAGGCTGTGGAGCCAGCTCTGGGCGTCTTTTTCAGACTTGCCAGCCTGCCTTCTCATCTGGGCCTTTGTGGTTGACAGCTGTGTTCCCTCTGTGACAATAAAACCACTTTTGGTGTGGCCTGTGAACCTTGGTGGTCGTGATGAGTGCCTTACTGACCAGTACAAATGCACAAGCTCCTCTTTTGATCCTTTCACGGTCCTTGTTTTAAAAGTTGTTTGAAAAGCTTTCCACTGTTTTTGCCTTAAAAATGACTTTTGAAGTTAAGGATACCTTTAGTTTTAGGGACTAAAGCATGCATGATAATTACAGGTCAGTTACTGTGTTAGGTGAAACACTGCAGTCTTTCTGGAGTACAAAACCCTGCTCCAAGCAGGACCCATTCAACTTCTCTCACTCAAACTCCAGGGGCCAGGGATGAGGAATCTCCTGGGTTTTCTGTTCCGCGGTGATGGTGGTATGGACTTGCGTGCAATAAATTGCTGTTTCTTGTTGGTATGTGGTTTTCAATAGTATGTTAGAGAATTACTTATGCCTTTCAATTTGCATCATTCAAGAAGGTGGTATTTTAAAAATGTGATTATGATATCAAGGGTTTCTGAAGTGGAGGGCAGACAGGCTTTTGATTCCTCCAAAGATGCCCTGCCTAGAGAAAATGTAATTCATAAACATGCCAACTATGAGGGATTTCTTTTCCTTCTTGTTTTTTTTTCTTCTTTTTCCTTTTTTTTTTTTCCCCTTTGAGCTAGGCTTCTTTCCTTCTACATTTGGATCATCTTAAAAAAAGACGAGTTTTAGGGTAAAATGCAAGCATACCAACTAATCTGTGGAAGTCTTGTCATTTGATAACTAAGTGCTGCTTTTAAATGGGAATCTGTCTTCTCTTCAGCAGTGCACGTGCTTAATTTGACTCTTGCTCCAAAATGAGTCATGTTTCAGTCCCTGAAAGACCCACTGTCCCTTGGCTATCTTTTACACCTTTTTTTATTTTGTTTGGGTTTTTTTCTGTTGGTTGGTGTCAGGATGCTGCTGTGATGGTTAAAGAGGCTCTACCAAATCCTTACATACCGTGTCCCATTTGCTGCATTGATTATTTTATGGGGATCTGATTTGAACAGTAGGTGTTGATCCTGTAGTGTACAAGCCTCTGCTGCCTCCAGGGATCCAAATAAAGGATCTGTTTAAGAATTAGATGCCGCAGACCCTATGATGTTGTCAATGAAGTCAATTACTTCAGTTTGGGCAGGATCCAGGCCCCCTGTTAGGAGCAGAGATACTGTTTGAAGCCCTTGGCTCACAAAATACATTAATTGGCTGCTGCTTGGTTCCCTACAGGATGAAGCTCAGATTGGGTTGGACAGGGCTGATAGCCATGTTTCCCTCAGGGGAAATGTTCGACTTGGCATATAGTTAACTAAGACAGTATTGGCCAGATAAGAGTATGGAGCAGGAATGGGAAAGATGATCAACCAGTAGCAGACTGGTTTCGTGAGCATCCATGCTATTAGATCAGGGTGCACAGGCAGTTGGCTCTTGGACTTTGATGCTTCCTGGCTATAAACCCATCCAGCTTGTCCCAGGTTGTGCTAGGAATGGCAGTAGTTATTCTAGGGCTGTTCTGGAGATATCTGTAGGAGAACATGACAATTCGGGAGGTGGTGCTGGAAAGAAGTTCTAAAACAGTGTCTGTCTGTTGTTGGTGTTGCTTATCTAATCACTAATACCAGCAGGGAACCAAACGTGGGGGATCATTGCACAAGTTAAGCAATGTCCTGGATACAACTGCTTTGTGGGTTTTTTTGCCTTTGAAATTCTGGTTTGTTTGGCATTGAGTAGCCTTTGAGATGTGTTTTTAGCCACTGTACTTTTAAAATTAGCATGCTAAAACCCCTCTTAAGGTGGAATTGTGAGAATATGTGCATATGCAGGCACGTATTGGTTGAATTCAATTGTTACAAAATACCCCCTTGGAAGCCTCAGCTCAGATGTCATCTCACATTTTACCAGTTTTCAGAAGCTGTCAGGTGGTACTGTGTGGGAAGTGTTACAGGGCATTACGGAATAAATCCTGAAATCCTAATTTGGGCCAAACTCCTACTGTTTTCAGTGGGTGGCTTGCTGGCATTAAGGCCAAGTACCCCTTAGCTATCACAAATGACCTTTTTGTCTTTTTAAAATCAAGGAAACTGAGAATTGGTGTTTGTATTCCAGATCAAAGTGCAGGACTGCAGCCCCTAAAATTCATACATGCACTCGAATTTGTGAAAAACAACTTGGTTAAATACAAACATTTCCAATAACCGTTCTTTATATTCTCAGTAATAGCAGTGAAATGCCAGAGATATGGAAACAGAAATTAGCTGGCGATTTAGAGCAGGGCATAAAGAAGACTTCTATAGGGGAAATGCCAATGTTCTGAAACATTTAATTTTCATAAATGGAGAAAATATGACCATTTTTATTTTTAAATGGAAACTTTAAATTCTTTCAAAATATCAGCACAATTTTTTTTGAAACATTGTTTGTTTAGATAATTGATAATTGGGTTTTTTTTTTTTTAGGAAAATGTTTCTGTGAACTGCCTGCAACTTCTGTCAGAATATTGCTTTCCAGTAAGAGATACTGAATTGCATATATTTTAGAAAGCAGTTGTTTGGAAATATGTGCCTGTAGTTCCTGACTGTCAAATAGTTGAGAACATATGTTGTTCTGGCCTCTTCTGTCTGTCCAAGAAAGAGGAAAATGTTGCGTTTGTGTTGGCAACACTCAAAAACCCAAACCAATATTGTAACAGTGGGAGGGGGGAAAAGGTCCTTTCTCTTATTTCTTTTTTTTTTTTAATATAACTGAGAATAAGTTTCTTATGGTAACTGAAGTTGCTGAGTTATAGAAGCACCTGGAAGGATTTTTTTTCATGCTCTGTGCTCTGTAACTACCTGAGTTGCCTTGAGTTGCCTTTCCGGTAAAGAAGGGATTTTTTGATTGGAGGAGGTCAGAGTAAGCAGGTACTCAGTGATTTTTTCCCTCTTCTTATGCCTCCAAGATCACAAATAAGGTTTGTGTGAGAACAAGGAGGAGAAGTCCCTGTCACTTCTCACCTTTTTTAATTTCTCTTCATCTCTAAACTGGGGCCTTGGATGCTGTTGACTAGTAACATTTGCTTTAGATAAGTAGGTTGAATGATGTTGGATCTCTCTCTCCTTTGGAGCCTCCCTGCCACTTTTTGTGACTTGTAATTGCAGAATTGGTGAGGTTAGTGGGAACCTCTGGGCATAGTCTATTGCACCCACCTCACATAAAGTGGTGGCAGCTGGAACAGTTTGCTCAGGGTTGTGTCCAGTGGGCTTTGAGCACCCCCAAAGATGGAAACTGTGATTTCTCTGGGCAGCCTGTTCTACGTTTTGATACCTCCTCAAAAAAAAAGTTGTTCATTTTGTTTTGTTTTGGGTCTTTTCCTGTTCCTTATTACATATAAATGGAAATTCCTGTATTTTAGTTTGTGCCCATTGACTCTTGTCCTGTTGCTGGATACCACCAAGAACGGCTTGATTCCGTCTTTGCACCCCCATCGTATATTTCTGCACATTGATAAGAACCCCATGAACTTTTCCTTCTGCATGCTGAACAGTCACAGCTCTCTTGGCCTCTCCTTGTATGTCGGATGTTCCAGTCCCTTAATCATCTTTGTGGCCGGCTGCTGGACTGTCTTCATTATGTCCATGTCTCTTGTGCTGGGGAGGCGAGTGCTTGACTCAGTGTTCAGATGTGTCTCACCAGCCCTGAACAAGGAGGAAGGATCACCTCCTTTGACCTGCTGGCAGCATCCTTCCTAATGCAGCCCAGATGCTGTTGACTTTCCTTGCTGCAAAGGCCCTTTGGAGGCTCATGGTGAACTTGATGACTGGGATTCCAAAGTCTTTGTCTGCACAACTGGCTTTCTGCTGGCTGGCTCCCAGTCTGCGCTGGTCTCTGGGGTTATTGCTCTCGAGCTGCAGGGCTTCACATTTTCCTTTGCTGAATTTCACGAGGTTGGTGTTGACCCAGCTCTCTAGCCTGTCCTTATCCCTCTGAGTGCTAGCACACTCGTCTCGTCTGTCAGCCACCCCTCCCACTCTGTGCCATCACCCATAATCTTTCCTTCATGAAGTATTTAGAGTCCTATGTGAATTGTTTAATGAATTGAATCTCTCAACAGTTCTTGAAAGTACATAGTCTGATCTTTTTTTGCTGTGAACAGCAGAGATGAGATAACTTCCCTATCACTAAAAGAACATTAAGTACTGCTCCTTGTAGTGAAGGACTTCATTGCTATTTTTTAAGACTTTAATTCCTTGAATCTCTGATACTTCCTGCAATACCATCTAATGCCCTATGCTAACACCATAGCAATCTGCTATAGCTGTCTCTATATAACATTGCTTGCTGGTCAAAGAATGCTTTCTAGGATAGGAAATCTGTGGGGTCGGTGGGAAGAGTGCAGTAGAATGAGAGAAAAATCCTGTTGTAATATAAAAATATTGCAAAATTATTTTTTTTGTCCCCTAAACTGTGCCCCAGAGGAAAGAGGGGTGTCAACTGAAATTTTATCAATGCTTTATGCCCTCCCCCAAAACCTACACCCTAGGCTCAGTCTAAACCTCTGGGCTAACAGATGGTGTTGAGAGGGGGAACAATTTGCATCTAAATAGCTGAAATAAGAAAGGGTCGAGTCCTGCAGACCAGCCTCACTCACCTGCTGTTTAAATCCCCCTGAGAAAGAGGCAAACGCACTTCGTTATTTATAACGTCTGCTGTCAGCTGTACTCACTCTCTGAAACATTCTGCCCTAGAAAAGCTGCAAGCCCCTGTCTCTTGCTGGATGGATTGCGTTCTGGCCCCAAAATGATGAACTCTTAAGGATTTGGTTCTTTGAATGCAGTTGACAGCTGTGCCGCTTTTGTTCAGCCTTCCCATCAGTGGCTGCTGTTGGCTGTTGCAATTAGTGTGAGCACTGACGGGATAGAAAATGTTCAAACCAAATACTACTTTTTCCATCAGCTTCATACTCGTGTTGCTGCGTGAATCGGATCTGGTCCTTTGGCCTCAGACTGCAGTATTCTGCACTGGGTTTGTGAGTAGGTGAGGTGGGGTTTGGCCCTGGGGACAGTGGTGATCCTGATCCGGTGGGACTGTGGCATGGTTTGCTGTTGGGTGGCTGTGCTTAATCCTGCATGCACATGAAGCCAAGTTACTCTGGCTTCCGGACTATCTACTGTATGTAACGATTTTCATCTTGAGTGTAAAGGTCCAAAAGTTGTTTTAACAGGGGTGGGGAGGGGAAAAGAAGCACTCACCCACCACTTCTCCATATTCACATGCTCTGGCTCTACCTCCTGTCCTAGCATTAGGGAGCGAGCTTTTGGCTCTTCAGGCAGGCTTTCTCAGAGTTTAAAGCCGTGGAAAGCCTGTGATAAGGAAAATATTCCCGCTTCATCATAATCACATGTACTGTCAACATGCTGAAACCATCCTACCTGATTTCCTGATGGTATTGAGGGATGCAGGCAGTGGAGGAGGCAACAGGGCTTCGCAGCTGAAGTTTAGTCTTACTGCTAAATACCAGAATGAGTGAAACCTGTTTTTACCTGCCAGTTCCTTGGACTTAAATGCTCAAATGCTAAAAATAAATAGCATGAAGATATTCCAAGTGGTTCAGGAACTTCATTAGTTATGTCTGTTGGCATCTTCTCCACTTCCTGTTAAGTCAGAGGCGTTTGGAACCCCAGGGCTCTGCAGGATAAGGAGTGGTGAAGGAGATGTCTGGGGACACACCATCATCTTCTGTGTGGTGACCTGGTAGAATAAAACTTCTGCAGAGGAGGATTTCTATTTCTGGAATTGGAAGACCTTGAAACTTCTTTCTTCAGCTCAAGCCTGAAGGAAAATTGTCAGGTTAACCATTACTGAGCTGCTTCGCCCTCCCTCCCTTGAGTGTCCTGGAAGAGGAAACGTGATCAAGAAGCGTCATGGTTTTCTTTTCTTCTTTATTTCCTAAGTGTATTTCTGTATAGTGAGTGGTAGTGGCCGAATGACCTGTATTTGGTTTTGAAATTAGTATGGATTCCAGTTAGCAGAAACAAGATCTGATGAATGCATACTTATTGAAGGAACTAGGCAATGTGTAATACCAAATTAGATGAATTTGGAGCTTCTTATTGTGCTTTATAGCTTTTTACAGCTTTTTTTTTAGTACGTTATATCACTTGAGGATAATTATGTTTTATAAATGGTCATAGGATGCATACCCACTCTCCCAGAGTAAATGAAATAGGTGAATTACTTGAGCGGAGCAAGTTGCATACAAACACATGAGTGTGTATGTGTATATTTATACTCTCTACTGTGCTACACGTGCTCCTGTGCCCTGATGTTTCTGGCTTCTTCCTCTGGACCCCAGTTCAGTGACAGAAGCAGGTAACTGGCTCTGGCAGCTGTTTCGGCTCGTGCTGCTGCTGTGTCCTCTGGATAAAATGCTTGTCAGGCAGCAGGGCCCCACAGAGCATGTGAGAGCAAATCCAGAAATGAAAGGTGATTGTTGAAATATTTCTTTTCTCTCTCTCTCTTTTTTTTTTTTTTTAAGCAAAAGCACATAAACTTTGCAGCTGTAGAAGAAGTACTCCTTTAGAAAGGAGGCAAAGAGTGGAAATGTGAGGAAATAAGAGGTGCTCTTTGAGGTGATGTGTGCAGGTAGTGGGGTAAAGAACACGAAAATTTTTGGCCCGAGTTGTATGCTTCCTTTATTTTATTGTTTTTATTTATCTTTTAAAACAGTTTACTTAGCAAGTGACTGACTGACATTGGAACAGTTATTTTTTCTATCTTCCTGGGCTCTCCAGTTAGGAGAGGAACTTTTACATAAAGGACCATTCAGGTAGTTCACAGCAATTTTTTTAAATCACTTTCTTTGTGTGGAACTAGAAGATTAAAAAAAGATGTTCTGGATTTGAACCATGCCTAATGCAATACTTGGGATAATAGGATTATTTGACTGATTTTTAATTAGAATAAAATTCTAACTAGATTGTTTTGAGCATACATTTAGCTCTGGTTTGTTGTTATTGGTTCTAATAACCTCCAAAATTAGAAATACTAATATTCTAATTCACCCTCTCCCTCTGAAGACACTGACATTGAGAGAAAATATGAAGTATTATGTAAATGATACACAGGCATGCAAGATGGAAAATGATCTTTAAAGACATTAGCTAAAACTTAGGTCTTCTCTTTATCTGTGATGTCTTGACAGAGAGAATGATGAATTGATATTTTTCTGTATTTATTTATTTCTCTGTCCTGACAGGTCTTTTAAATGCTTCGAAATGTAGTCTGAGAAAAATGCCAATAATCTCAGTCTTTGAGGAAGGAGCAGCTAATGAATCTCCAAGGACACATCCAGAATACAGAATCTCTGTGGGGGAGAGGAGGTTAGGAGCCAGCAAAGGGGCTGGAGACAATACATCATTGTGGATCTAAGATAGAAGCTATCTGCTGATAACATAAGATGTGAAAATGACAAACTTATGGGCTGAATTGCTCAGGGCTGCTTTTTGAGAACTCATTTGAAAGAGCTGCATTTTAGGATTTGATCACTTCTACTTGAGATGTCTAGGTTCAGCTTTGTCAGGAACATAGTTTTTACAGATTTTTTAATTTGATGAAGGATTGAAACCCCCAAGGGAAGTTTTACCTATGGGCATGTAATTTCAAACCATGTTAGGAGTTTAAAAAAAATATACATTAAACTCAAATCCAACTGGTATTTTTAAAGCTAAAAGGGTCCTAGCTCAATGGCAGGCCACAAATTTGAATGTCTGCTCTATAGTATGTTCGTAGAGTAACAGAGACAGATAAAACTACAGTAGAATATTTAAGATCCTCAGAGAAAACTAGGTATACATTGAAGTGCATTCACAGAAAAACAACAGTCATTTCCAGCCTGAAATGGTGTTTCCTAAAAATAAAATTAGTCAAATGTGTATCTTGGAAGGCTGTGAATCAGCACCTGCAAATATCAGCAGTATGAGAATAACCAGAAATGGAGGAAAATTCAGATCAAAGGAAATCACTGGAAAGAAACAGTGGAAGAGGCGACCTCATACTCTCAAAGAAGACTGTTCTCTTAAGCCATCAGGCCATGCTCTGCTTTGGATGTATCTGCAGCCTTTCCTTTCCCATAGCCAGTGTAGCCACTTCACTGCAACCCTCTGTGAGGAATGTAAGAAGAAGAAAGGAGGGGTTAGTGCGGGTTATGCTACAGAAGGTGTATGAGTGTGAGCTGCAGTAAGAGAGAGGCAGCACGTACCTGAGGCACAGTCCAAATGCCATAAAGTGGATGGGGCAAAATTGGTTTGGGAAGTGCAGCCCCATGCATTCCTCCTGGGTGTGCACAGGGACCAATGCTGAGATTTCTTGGGCTGTGAAATAGCTGTTTCCAAAACCGATTTCCCTGTTTGTATCAGAGTTGTATAGCAAACAGAACTGTTACTGTAAAGGTGAGTGGTGAAATTGTAGTGTGCTAGCTATGGAATTTAAAATATCTCATTTTATGCTCTCTTGCCACGGATTTACGATAGGAGAGAAAGGGAGTGTGGGCAGGTAACTTGAGGTGGATGCTGAAGTGAGAATTGGTTTGAGTGCCTGAACACTGAGGAAAGTTTGTGATTATGAGTAGGTAGCAGAACCTCTATGAAACTGTGGTAGTAGTGGACATCCTTGAATCTTGATTGTTGGAGTTGAGGAAGGATGATCAGAATACTCTGCACCTTGATCTGCTGCATGCTGTGCTCTCACAGGGAGGCTAACTCACATGCTGATGACCTTAGCAGGCAAGTAGCCGTGGGACTTCAGCAGGTCAATTTAGAGCAATCAGTTTAGATTGCTACACTGAACAAAACGCCTTGATTCACGCAGCTTCCTAGAACATCAGGCTTTGGTTGTTGTCTTCATTTTGGAAATCCAGTGTGTTTTGGCAGGCACTTAAAAAAGTTACAACACTGCCTATACAGCTTCTTGGCTGCTCAATAGTGATGATAAAAGTGCAGAGGGAAGATGTAACCAACCTGACAAAGCAGTCTTGAGATGAATAAAACATGCATACTGGCAGTCCATCCATCAGTGAAATCCAAATTCTGCTGAATTTGCAGTTCATATTGTTGCATATTTGTGATGTAGATGCTCGTCCACTGGGAATTGGATTGAAAGGAGCAAATATCTTGCTGCAGATGCTGACAGGGCTGTGTTTAGGAGCTTGGTTGGTCTCCACTGCAGTGGGTTTCATGGAAACAGCTGATATTGCTGCTTCATGAGAAAGAATGATGTTTAATTAGCTAGCAGTGAAGATCCATGCATCCTACTTGAAGTTGCTTAGGTAATCATATCAAGAACACAGGATAAGAAGATCTGTGCCCCAGAAAGTCTTGCCCAAAGATGTTGAGGAAAACCTTGCCTACTATTTCTGGTCCTGTTATTAACTCCTACTCTTAATTACATAGTGCTTTAAAATGGGCCTGTTACTGTAATAAGTGAATCTCTTATATTTCCTTTTGTTCAAAGGTGTAAAAAATAGTGCACTTGGCTCATGGACTTTATTAAACTGAACTAATGCAGTTGGGTCATAATCTGTTGGAGAAACAGCAGATCTTTTATACCAGACTTAGAGAGTTTTCTTTTCTCTACTGACATACAGTAAAATATGATGGGGATCCAAGTAAATGATGTGATAAAAGGCCTGATGGTACCTCATAAAAACAAACTGCTGCTCATTAAATTAAATGATGATGGTTCTTAATGGACTGATGAATGCTCTGCAGTCTGTTTGGTACAAGCAAGGAAGTCTAGGAACAGGAGACGTTTCTACAGTATACTTGCTACACTCATTTCTGTGCTTACTGGGATTATAAACCAGGTACAGTAGAGCATTTTAGGTGGCATGTAATTATAAACACAGAACTGATGTTCTACCAGCAAAGAAGGCTCTACTGTGAAAGCTCAGTTAGGTGGAAACCCTAAACTACCTTAGGCTTTTTCATTTTGACGTATCATAGTTGAAGGAATAATCATTGCAAACTTGAAGCAGGTTTGTGTGGAGTTCTCAAATTGCTGGTCTTTATTGATGCTAAATTTGCTATTTCAGTTCTGGGTATTTGACCATGGTTTCCTTGTCTCTTAATTCAGTTTGTCTATGAAATCCCCGTGCTTGATGCAGAGCTCATTCTATCTTGGGAGAATTATTCATTCTTCCCCTTTCCCCAGCTTTGAAGAAGAACAAAAACTTTAATGGGGCAATGTGAAACTGAAGCAATCTTTGCAATTTCCTTTAATTGAAAACTACTGCCAGTATGAAGATCCTGGCCAGCAATTAAGGGAATGTGACAGCTCTGCCAGTTGTTACATAAATGCTACAGAACACAGAGCTTCCTACTGTCGTTAGTGGCGGCAAACACAATGGAGCCATACACAGGAGCTAATGCTACTCTGTTGATAAATGTTTGCATTTCTAATTAGCACTGAAATGTTGCTGCATTTCCCCCTCAGTCTAATTGAGACTCTTGGATGGCTTCAGCAGCTAACGATGCTTGTGTTGTCTTCTTGCTCTTCAATTTCCCAGCAAGAAATGAGGAAAGGAGTTGGATGAGTTTGGTTTCCTCTTTGCAGGTTACTGTTCTTGTGTCTTTTTCTCTTCAGAAAACCTCACTTCTTACAGGTTAATGCTGTTTACATACTGTGACTTTTTGCTCACCACAGAATCATGGTGTCTTCTATGCATGTGGGATGTTGTTGACTTGACCTGATAATGTTCTAGTTTTCTGACACCTTTCTTACCCCAATCCCCATTGCTAACTGGCAAATGTCAAATCTGTGCATTTAACATGGTGCATACATGCTGTCTTTTTGCAAATACCTATGTGTGTTTAAAATGTGAATATGTTATACTAGGAGTCATTCCACATTTGGGGGTGGCAGGGCTTAATTTTGAGCCCTTTACTCTGTGTTCATCTTCTGGATTTGAAACTTCTGAATGGAAGAAAGATTAATGATTCAGCTGCTTTTGGTTGCTGTTGCAGTCTGGACTCAAAGCCAAGTAACTTATGTGGAGACTAGTGAGAATGTGTTTAACTGTACGTGTTAACATATTTTCTTTATGCTGCTTCTAGTCATTTCCTCTGGAACACAGATTTCCTTCAGGAAACCTGCTTATATGAGCTTTGGGTATGCTTTAACATAAGAGGCCTTTATTTTTCCCTCCCTGCTTAGTAAGTTCTGATTCCAGTCGCTGCTTTGACTTGTGTGTTTGAAGCCCTGCTTTCCTGTGAGCAGAAGTGGAACCAGAGCCAAGACTGCTCTCTGCTGCACAAGAAAACGGAGCCTGTGCTCACATCTGCAACAGCGAAGTTGCTTGTTCAGGCATGTAGCTGGGGGAGGGGAGACAGCACTTCTGGAGATGAGGAAATAAGGAGAATGATTTATGGGTTGAGAAGTTCTAAAAATTATACTCTTGGTTCCTTGTGTCTCAGCTTGGATTTTCTCTCTCTCTCTCTGGCTGTTTAAGAGCGCTTTTAGAATAGGGTAAGTGCTAGGTCAAAACAAGCAGGCTGCTCCCTGGGGATGGAAACAGCTGGAGTTGGGTCTCTGCAGATCTCAGAGCTTGAGCTACCCAACTGGAGCACAGGTAAGGTGAGTTCATCGTGTTCTCTTGATACTTGGGCATAGCTGGCGCTGGCTGCGAAAAGCTTATTGTTTGACATCACCAGTTATTTGTGAAACAAACGAAACTTAAGTCGGAGCATGGAAATTCAAGCTGGTGTTGCCTCTGCAGTTTTGGGTTCATGCCTAATCTGGTGGAAGGGACTTGACCTGCCTCAATGCTACTTCAAATCCTCTGTGTGTCTGGGTTATGGTCGCAGAGGTCATGCATGGACCCACACTGCACACCATGGAGGGTGGCGAAAGCTGGGCCTGGATTATTTAAAACAAAACAGAAAGAAGCTTCCTTAACTTGAGTGAATGGAGAACTCTGCTCTGTTGCTAGGAATCAAGTGGTTATAATTAGTCTGTTCTTCTTTAGAAGTGTATCTGTGTGGTACAATGGGTTAGCACGTATATCTGCCCAGAAGTAGTGCCTGCTGCAGTGATATCCATGTCCTCCTGCAAGATACAGGCTGAGGAATCCCACCTGGCACTTTTGCTTTTAGCGCAGACAGCTGGGGTTAAATTAAAGGCTTTTTTTAAAAAAAAAAACAAACGGACCCTCCAGTCTTTTGGCTTTTAAAATTCCGTGCTTTAAAGTTCTCGTTGAGCTGTAACTGGTCAATCATGCTTTATGTCTAGCACTATAGAAATAGCAGTGGCAGTGGAGCAAGGCAGAGACCAGTAGCTGGCCATCTGCCACAAGAGGGTGTCTACCTTCCCCCTCCTTACACCCACCCTCTCTGGCTGTAGTGGTGGATATATTTTATATTTTTTGTATTTTATATTTTTAAAATAGTTTTATTTTATTTTTTATATTTTTATATTTATATATAATATATATAATATTCTATATATACTATATAATATATAGTATATATATTATATATACTATATAATATATATTATATATATAATATATATTATATATTATTTTTAGTGATTTAGTTATTGTTTCATTTAATTTAGTGATTTCATCCAGATTTCTAGGTATTTGCTGCACCTGCAGGAGTCTAACAGGTAAATTCTAAAGACAGATGAGCAAACACTGCTGTTATGTAGATCTTTATTTATTAGAACTTTATGAAAACCTGGAGGGGTTTTTAATTCTGATGTAAATGTAGAGTCTGGGCTGATGCATTGATGGCCCTTGACTTTTGTTTAACTGGCACACTTGCATAGCACAGAGGCACAGTAACTGGCTGGGGAGCCAGCTAGATGCTGCAGCTTCTGGGTTTTTTAATCACCTCTAAATGTCGTGATCAGTCTGTCCTCCCTCAGGGTGTGTGTATTGCTGCTGCCCTTTTCTGGTGACAGCGTGTGTCCCAGATCCTATCTGCTGTTGAGTGGATGAAAAGGACACTTCTTTGTCTCTTTTTCAGATGGTGCATGTGTGAGGTGCCTTTCCTTCAACATAAGACTGTTTCAGACTTTGTCCTGCATAAAATAGTAAAGAAAAAACAAACGAGTGTCTTTTCGTTCTGTGTCAAAACCCAGTTTGTAAACTCTGCTGTTAATTTTCTGCTAGGATTTAGATGAAGGCGTGGAGGGAATCTACTGCTTGTGATGTATTTGAACAGAGCAGGGGAGACACAGAGCAGGAGACAGCCCTTTCTCCTTCCCACCCAGGCAGTACAAGGAGGAGGAAAGAGATTTTATCTGTGTGTGTGCATGAGTAATCTCTAGCCATGGGGTGGGAGGGTGCAGGGATACTGGTGCAGAGGTAAAACACTTGTACTGATCAGGATCAACTCAATGAAAGGTCAAGACTCCTGTCTTTTTTTTGTGAGCGAGACACCCTTTCCTCAACCTGGCAACAGCAGGAAAATAGCATCTTGGAAAAATGTAGAGATTTCCGTCTGGTAGTAAGCAAGAATGGGAAATACAGTTGCTGAGCGTCTTCCTCCCCCCCTCTTGTTTAATAAAGTTTATTAATCTGTAAGTTTCAGCCAGTAAATTACAGCTACTGTCTTGCTAGACTGCATGAATTATAGATGGCTCTTTTATGAGTTTTCGTGTTGACTCCAGCAATTAGTGTGCATTGGACATGGTTATCTTTATGGCATCTACTGTAGCATAGGTTTCAGCTACCCTGACTTTTTAATTGCTTTCTGTTTTAGCAATCAGTCATCTGCTTGTCTTGCTAAAGAATGCAAATAAAACATGACCAGCTTGATAGAAACTTACAGTTCAGCGTGGAGCATCAGGTTTGAAACTGTGTGGTTTACCAGAAGGAAAAATGACATAAATGGAGGATCTTTGTTATCTCTTCCACCCACCTCTTTATATGTGTGTCTGTTACACACAGTAGTACTGGAAGGCTCCACATACGCTGGGGTCCCACTCTGCTAGATGAATGGCTCAGGAGCCTGTGCCTATATTACAGGCAAACTACAGGCATAAGCATCATGACTTTGAGCCTTATCTACTTAGTGCAGATCAGCAGATCTATATGGATTCTTGCATGTCTGCGTACTCTGAACTCTTGGATACCACTGTTGGCACCTCTGTGTGCCATCTTCTGTTCAGTACCTCTGCTTGATCTGTCTTAAGATGCTAGGTGGTTTCCTGAGTCTCTTATCCCCTTGTGCGTGGTTGTCTGTCACTCTTTCCTGCCTGCAGAAGTGTTCTGTAGGTGTGAAAGGAGTTTGTCAGGTCTGCTGTTCCACTCTGTTAAGGCTGGGATAATCTAGTTTAACTAATGGGCTTCAAAAGTTGATGGGGAGGGGAAGGGAGCATTTGAAGGCTGCTGTAACTTGACTTAGGCCAGTCAGAGGTTGCAGTATGTAATAAAACTTTTATTTTCATAAGTACTGTGTGCTGAAGCAGCTTGAACTTTTCAGTACTCCCAAATGGCTGCAGAAACAGTAGTTCTACGTCATGACTGTGCCTTCCTAGTGGTGTCTGGGGGGTTTGGATTGAGTGCTGGTATTTTCATATATATAGTAGTTGAGAATAATTGTGTCTGCAGCTAAAATGTATTCCCTCAACTGGCTCCAGTTGAAAAGTTCACGTGCTGTTTCATTGCTTCCACTGTTAACTTAATCATACTGTGAAAATATAAGATAAATTTCTGGAGGCAGAGATGTACTGGTGTGAAGAAGGAAGTAACTGGGTCTGGTGGCGCTTTGCATTCCTGTTAGGATGGATCGCTCTAAGCAGAGTGACTCAGTTCGGTGGCATAGCACTGATATTACGCTGGCTGGTAAAGCAACTGCCTGGTGCTCCGAATTTGAGCAGGGCCTGCACAAGGGGTTTATTTAAAGCTCTCTTATATGTGAATTGACAGGGAGTTATTTTAGCAAGAAGAGAATTTGCACAGTCAGCTAGGCTGCGGTGGGGGAGATGGCCACCCCTGTAACCACTTGATATGCCTCTGTGCTCCGCTGTGCTGGAAAGCCCTGGAGAGGTGGGTGTAATTCTGTCAGGGCAAGATTTCATTCACATACTTTGAAGCCACCAGAAGGTTGAATTATAGTGATGTTGGGTTTGGGGTACACTGTCTCTGTATCACAATAGGAAGACTCACGTAAGCAGGTTTTTCCCTTTAAACATGTGGTGGAAAAAGGCTTTTGGGAACCCTCTAGGATAGTGCTGCAATATATTAGAGGGGATAACTTCTGTAGAGCTCGTCCCTTAATTTTGTGAGTTGAAGAAATTCTCTCACCCCCACCTCCAAACAGATTAACTAGCTCTTGTAACTCCAAACCTAAGATTTTGCTGATGAGAAAGGTCTGGTAGCTTGAGCTATGAAGAAGAAAGGAGGTGTCCTGCAGGCTTTGGCCACGTGAAAGCTGCAGTTATCAAGTAGGTGTAAAACAGTATCGATTGTTAAACTATTAAGGTAATAATGTAAGATAAATAAGAGTTGGTGCTACCAGCATTGCTAGCCCTGTGGTGAAACAGTAATTAATTTGTGCTCTATGCTTTCTGGCTGAGGGATTTTGAAAAACCCTCTTATATTGAAGAAACTGTGTGCAGATGTCCTTGGGTTTTGCTTAGATGGAACTGAGAGTGAGGATGCCTGACATTCAGAGGTTTTTCTTATGTTTTCATGGTCTTTATTATTTTTGCTTATGTTCTTTTTCCTTCCCCCAGCACTAGGCCAGCCTCTGCATGTAATCTGGGGCAGGGCTGTGTGTGTGACTCTTCCTCTTCTCACTTCTTTTTCTCCAGCCTGGAACTTCATGCTCTTCTAATCTTTTCCTTCTACTGCCTGTCAGTCTGACATTGCATCCATTCCCCAGTACAATAAACTTTACTGTGTCCCGTGCTTAGTCCTGTACCTCTGACAGCAGGTAGGAAGCACTGATTCTCACCTGCTCACCTCTCTACTTGGTGAGAGAGGGACCTAACAATGAGACAGTGTCCTCTGCCACCTCAGCCACGCCTGCAGCTCTAGGAATTCTGGTTGGTGGGGGAATCTTTGGATGCACCTCTATTCAAACCCCTGTGGGCGTAGAGCAGGGTGTTACAGCAACAGATGCGATGCCTGCTCCTAGGGAGGGCCGTTTGGCAGGCATGGAGCTGCCAACATTCGTTTTCCTTCTGCTTTCCTATTTGCAGCATATTCTTAGCACCTTCCCAGCAATTTGCTTTCTCATGGTTAAATAAGCTTCAGTGCAAAGAATGCGGCTTGTATGTGGCACTTTAGTTGTGCCAGTGCAGTAGCAACACCACTGACGCTGCAATCAGTGAAGCCTCAGTATCTTCGTGTTGGACAAGGTATGTGTACAGCAGTGGCTCCCAAATTTACCAGTTGAGTTTTAATTTAGACTTTTTTTTCCCCCACTGCTTAAATGAGAGAGTGGTCATTTGCACCACTTCATGGCTGTCACTCCAGCTGTCACTTAGTTCTCCTCTGTTTTTCACTGTAGAATGGCATGAGGCTGAAGTATGAGTGATGGGAGATGCACAGGGCACATGCAACAACACGCCCAGACAAATGCACAGCTAATTTTCCCCCCACCTCTCCCAAATGCCAAAACTGTCTCACCCTTCAAATCAATACCCCAAATACTAGTCTGTCACTTAAAATTCCATTACATAGTTGTGTTTGGAGGAAGCAGGGTTGGGGGCAAGCCTTTTATAAAGCACCCTGTGTGTAAAGGTTTGTCCAAAACCTTACAGGCTCTACAAAACCGCCAGCCCTCCCATTTAAGAGCAAGCATGAAAAAAACTGGAACGAAATAACTAGAGGAGAAGGTGGAGCTGCTGACCAGCCACAGCTTGGTAGGTGACAGCTATGGAACCCTTAGTAGGGACAGTTAAGAATGCTGCTTTGTGCTAAGTCTAACACATTGCAGCTGAGTGCCTTCAGCATTTGCCTTTCTTAACTCCCTGTAGCTGTTAGAGCAGTGAGCCCTGGGTCCAGGTCTTGCCACTTAGTGTTGAACATCCGTACCTGTGACAAAGAAGTCTTTGAAGACTGGCAGGGCAGTGTTGTGCAGTCATAGGACTGTCGTGTGGTTGTGGGATCTGTTTGGAGTGTAACCCAGTGTCGTTCCTCTGAGTCAAATCTATGGAAAAGCAGCTTCCTGGAAGTCAGCAGCAATCTCTGCTTTGAAACCAGACTACTTACTTGCAGAGAGCAAATTACTTATGACTTTCTGCCACCCAATAATTCTCTCTGAGTGAAACATCTTCCTTTACTGCCTTTGAAATTAGTAAAGCTGTTGAACTGTTTTTTCCCAAAGAGAAGTTGTTCCTGCTTTGGTCTTTATTCTGCAGTTAACGCCCCGACTTTCTTTTGAGAATATAATGCAGGCAAATTCCAGTTTCCAGAAGGATCTCACTGCAGCCAGATAGTGTCTGGAGTAATACTGATCTCATTTGGGTGGAACAGGCTAGTTGTTGCAGAATAATCTGTTACCCTATTCCAAAGCTTCTGTCTTTAAATCTGCACAGCAGGGATTATTTACTTAAGGATTTATGTGTGTTTGGGGATCTAGTTTTGTTTGACCCTTCCACAGAACAAAATGCAGTCACCTTTCTGGCGGCTGGAATTGTGCCTGAAGCGCGCCACTACCATGGGAAGGCCAGGGTTGTCCTGGGGCTAGAGATGGTGTGGGTACGGCTCTGTGCTCTCCCGGCCATCTCTGCTTCTGAACCAGTTCAGCAGCTTTTTAGCGAAGAAGCCCGAGTGGCTGCATCAAAACTCTTCAAAACCCACCTTCAGTTTTCTGTATTGTGCTGTGCTGGAAAGTGATGCGAACCTCTCGAGTAGTTTGTAGTGGGGCTAACATGGCTCTGAGAGCTCTTACGAGCTCAGCAATTTGGTGGCTCCTCTCAGGCTCCTCTCTTTGCTACCTCAGATTTATCACTCTACCTCCCCATCCTATGCTTTGCTTCATGGTTTTCATGAGAACTGGCTGTATCCTGAAGCAGGTGTTTCTTAATGATAAATTACTCAAAAGCTTGAAGATAGTTTTGTTAATAGAAAAAAGTTGGAGGTTGAGTAAAATTTGTTGCACCGGCACTGGGTCTGGATTGGTATGAGGTTACAAGCTGAGCTGCAAATACCTGGTTGTGGTTTATGTGACAATGTGTGATTCTAGTTTACAAAAAATAAACAAGGCTTCTTATGACTTTTCTTTTTCCTGTTCCTAGTAACGGCCTCCCCAAGTGAAGATGTCTAACAATGGAGTTGAAACAGAAGACAAACCACCGGCTCCTCCGATGAGAAATACCAGCACTATGATTGGATCGGGAAGCAAAGACGCTGGGACTTTAAACCATGGTTCAAAACCTTTGCCTCCCAACCCAGAAGAAAAGAAAAGGAAGGATCGATTTTACCGAGCTATTTTACCAGGAGATAAAAGTACAGTATTTTGTCTCTTCCTATAAACATCCTGTCTGAATGTTGCTCTGAATGACCTTAGTTGAGCACCTGATGGCTAGTGATGGTTTAGGTTTTAGAAAATGTGTGTTTGTTTCTTGCACAGCTCTCTTGGTTATTTTGGGGTACATAAGGTGCTGGCTGTAGATGTGATTTTTATAAAGATGAATCCTGCCACATGTGAACCATCTCACTTTCTCTGTTTTGTGCTCCATCCCCCCTTACATTATGAGAACAATGTCCCTGAAAACTGAGGCAAGCTCTGCCCCTTCCCAGCTTACCTTGTCCTTGGTGGTCTTGAGAAAGATAACTTTTTGTACCAGTTATAAGCTGGTATTGGCAATTTCTTTGTGGGGAATGGGGACAGGTCTTTTGGTTGGTTGTTGTCTTTAACAGCAAATAATTTGAGTGAGGCATAACTAACAGGCCATCTTCTGCCAGGCCTGTCATGTTACTATGTGGTCATTTACTCTGTTCTGGGGTTTGGGTCAGATGCTGTCTACTTGCTGTTAAGAATAATCCATTACTGCAAGTTCTTGCGCTTTTCTTGTGAACTGAAGGAATTTTCTCCTGTTTCAGGGACTGTGACAGATGGAAATGGAGATAGGAACTGTGAACTCTACATGAAATTCTAATTTTTAAGATCAGGATATTTTTAAAACCTCTCTCTCATGAATCTTTTGAAGTGGTGTAAGGAAAAAATCTCCATCCCCTAATACATGCTGGTTTCTTTTTATAGCTGACCTATTTTTTGGAGTTCCTCTTTCCAGCACATCCAATTGTTTTGTACAGTCTGCATTGAAATGCTATCTGGACACTGGATAACTAAAGACAAGCCTAGGTATCTTCAATTTCCTGGGCTTCAGGAGGGAGACTGCCTCCTTAATTTTTGTTAGCAATATTACTAATTCCAGTAGTTTAAATAAGATATAGATTAATTTTCTACTAAGTATTACAGCACTCCTTGTCATTATCTGATACCTTTGGCAACTTTGGATTATTTTACAAACATGGATTTTTGATTCTACTATCTAGAAACCCAGGAACTCCATGTTGAAAGTTTGCTGGATCTTGGTTAGAACTTGTCATTATGAACATTAATTCTAAAGAGCTGCAGGATTTTTCTGTTGGCTTACTTAAGGGAGTGGGTTTTTTAAATCTCTAGGCTCAACAGTTGCAGAGAACAAAGAAATCACCTGAAATTTATGGGTGAAAGAAATACAACCTGAAATGCTAGTTTGAAGTAGGTTTTAAAGGAGAGCTGCAAAAGTGAACAGTTTGTGTAAAATCAGTAGACAGGCTGCTGCTGGTTTGAAGATGTCTGTGTTTACTGAAGATTGGCCAAAGTAGCAGATGCTTCAAGACATGAGAGATTTTTGTTTAGCCAAGCCCAGCAGAGCCTTCTGTTTCAATATACCTACCTGAAGGAGAATGGTTGCTTCTGTACTCTGATTCCTGTTGAGCCAAAAAATACCTTTAGCAGTGTCACCTTCACTCCAGATGGGTTGATTTTCATCTTATGAAAACTATTCCTCATCTCATGATGATAACTACATTCTCAGTCCCTCCTGCTGCTTAAACATTAATGAAACTCTTGGGTCTTCAGACAGTCTCTTTGTGCCTGAAATGATTTGGGTGTTATTTCTTATTTTGGCTGGCCTAAATGGGGAGTTGTTTTCAATTCAGTTAGAGGAATGTAATTTGGGGCAAATCTGTCACCTTTGGATCCTTACCCAGGGAAGCCAGTGATTTGTGCTTAGCCTCTGCTGGGGTTGTAAAGACCCTGTAAAGATTTGAAATACTCTGCAGTTAATTTTGCTAGCAAATACAGACATGGGCTTTTATGCTGCAGCCTGAGAGCTGCTGAAGTTGATGCTGTTAATCCGTTTGTAGCCTTTTACTCAGGGCAGGGAGCAGCACTAAAGGAAAAGATGGTGAAGAGGTTGTGCCTTACACAAAGGTGCAGCTCAAACACGTGGAGTCCTGCTGTGGAGCAGCTGACAGACCTGTTGAGAGCTTGTGATTCCTGATCAGAGGGGAAGCCAACAAAGTGGGGGAATCCTGAGGGCATCTTTTACAAGTCACTGAATCAAGAAGGGCAGCTCTAGCTGAAGGTGCTTTGAAAGGAGTTTTTTCCATTGCACTATACCCGAGCGTGAACAGAGCTGTGGTGTAAAGGACACATGGTGCTTAAATCACGGGCCTCATTCATGTTTGCAGATTTCGTTGAGCTATGTCGCCTTGCAAAGCTGCTCTGGAAGTGTCGTGCTCTATCTGCACAATTTAGAGTGTATCTTTATTTAAGATTCTTCAAGGGCTTTGACTTATTGCAAGGATACTATGATCACTGTAGAGGGGAGATTAAGTGTTTAGTAAGATGGAGAGTGCGTGTATAATTATTTTTGTCTTCTGTCTCCTGTTATGACATAAATATTTACTGAAAAAATCAATTGTGCTATTAATGGTTTAATATATTTAGGCTGTCAGATTTTGGATCAAAAGCTTCTTAAGTTTGTTGTCCTCCGAGACTAATGGAGGAAAATCTCTGAATTCGTGTCAGCTTTGTGTATGTTATCATGATGGTCAATTCAGCCTGGGCACTATAAAACCGTGACTGGGGCAGGCAGGAAGATTTTAAAAAGTATAGAGAACAATTGTGGTTTCACCTGCTGTAACGTTACAGCTAAGGCAAAGTAATTGTTGCGTGAGTTTGTGGTAGCTGTCCCAGATAGTTGTTCAGAGTCACGGAAAATGCAAAGGGTTGAGATGCTGTAGGAAATGGTTGCTTAGGAAATTAAGATAATTGGGAGAACATTAACTGCTTCGAGGGTATGAAAACAACATAAGTCATAAATGCAGAAAAATGTCTTTCTATTGCTATATGGCAGTGTAGCTGTACTGAAACTCTCTACCTTTGTGTTGAACATGAACAGAGAGCTGCAATGTTGATGTGGCAGAGGCCATTTCATTATTTAATCAATCCTGCCAGAACTGATATTACTGCTCTGTGTAGGTGAGGCTCATTCAGACCGTTGTCTGCTGCGCTGGATAAGTCAGCAGTCATCTCAGTTTGCTGGTTTAACGGATACTGAAATGCAGAGAACTTGATTGCAGAGAACTTTATTGGGATTTGAGTGTGCAGCAGGGAACTCTGGCTGTCTGAATGTAGAAATAAAATAAAAGCACTTGTAAAAAGCGTATTGACTTCTGGATACCAACTTCATGTGCTGAAGTTTTTTAGGGGTACGTTCAAATCCACTGTGGCAATTGTCCTGGACCATGTGTGGGCGTGCATCACATGTGCAGTGCTCCTGCATTGTGGTGCTAGTACAGGTGTGCTCCTTTTCCTCACCTGAGTGATGGGCTTCTAGGCTGAGCTGACTCCTTACTCTTTGGCTTGGAAGAACAGACTCATTTTGCAGACAGGTCTATAGAATATGGTGCCTCTGATAGCTCTGTCTGCCTCTCTTTTCCTCTTGCTTTCCACCCACCACTAATGCGTGCAGCTTTTTCTCTATACCTGCTGGATGCAGCTGCTTGTTCCTTTGGCAGGCCTCTGTGCTGCAGATGCTCACCATCTGCTAACAAGCATCTGCTTCTATCTCCTTCTACCTCCCCCTCTGTGATGAGTCCTCCAGCACTTCAGCTTCTCTCCTCCTTCCCCTTGGCAACTCTGTCACTCTTCTTCGATTGAGCTTCCCACATCCCCTTTGTTTGAAAGAGGGATTGAAAACAATCTGTTCCATCTTCCTTTCCCAAAAGGATCCTTTTCTTTCTCCAAAATTACTCTGTGCAACAGTAACTCTGTAATGATGCAGAGAACAGTGCCAGAGCTGGCAGTGAAGGAGACAGGATTTGGTCCTTTGGGGCAAGTTCTGACCATCTCTTCTCAACTAGTCACCAGCAGTGTTAACTAATCACAATACTGAGTATTGGCCTCACAGATTTCTGAAATACCTGGGGGCTGGCATTCATGTTGCCAAAAATGCACTGGGGAATGCCAGCCATGAAACAAATTCCATTTGGCTTTAGATACAAAAGGTAGCAGCTGGGAAACATTGGTTTAGTCACCTTCTCTTGGCTCTGCTTATTTTATAACTCCAAGCAGCAGCAAATCCAAGTGGAACAAGGCTCTTCCTTGAAATGATCTCAATTTCTGGAGGACAGTAAATATTGCAAGAAAGCTGGAGTCCTTACTAAGTCACGAATACAGATGAACTTGTCCAAGGCATAATAATAATCTTGTATGAAGACCTGACTTGAAAATTTGCAGGGTGCATCTGCTTTGATTTATTTCCTTTCCTGGTTCTTTCTGACTTCTGCTCCTCACCTGCCAGGTTCTGCCTCTTGCTCTGGGTCTTCAAAGCCTGTTATTAAAACCACATTTAGTTCATTTTGTGACCATGCAAATATAAATGGTCTTACTCATATAAGATTTTGCAGCAAAAGCATGCACATTTTATTTGGCTTTCTTCATAAACTCTGTTTTGAGGATGTAGGATGAAGGAAGAAATTTATAAGCAGCATTTGTAGTTAATTTTGTTCTTGTCTAAATATGAGAGGTAAGTGTATATTTAACAGCACTTTGTTTTTTTTTAAAGTTGCTTAAAACAACAAATAAAAAGTATGTTCAAAGCTGCATGACTCCAACTTACTGTCACTGTGGTGCTTTTGATTCTGACCTGTGTAAATCTGAGTGAATATTTTAGGTAAATAGCTCTTGTGCTATTGAGTTTAGCCTTACCGGTTGATACTTGACATACTCAAGCTATCAGTTTCCTTGGCTGATGCATGTCTTGTATGTGGAC
Organism: Phaenicophaeus curvirostris; assembly: GCF_032191515.1. NCBI lineage: Eukaryota > Metazoa > Chordata > Aves > Cuculiformes > Cuculidae > Phaenicophaeus > Phaenicophaeus curvirostris. Next base: position 191,749,625 of record NC_091392.1, read on the forward strand.
TTGGATTTTTTTTTTTTTTTGTCCACTCACTGTGGCTGCTCTTAAGTGGGATAAGAAGGTTTCTAAAGTTGCTATTTGGCTGCCCCAGATCAAAATCTTGTAAATAGCAAAAGGGGGTGTATTTGGGTAGGTAAATTGGAAGCTGCTGGGAGCGTTTTAATTCTTGATGGGTTTTTACATCTTTTTTGTTATTGTCTCTTCCAGCCAATAAAAAGAAAGAGAAAGAACGGCCAGAGATCTCCCTTCCTTCAGACTTTGAACACACAATTCATGTGGGGTTTGATGCAGTCACGGGAGAATTCACAGTAAGTGCACCTAGAGTAGAAGGGAATTGTGTGGTTTGCCCTGTTGCTGGGGGGAGCCAGATCCCATCAATCTTTTACATAGTAATGCTGGAAAGGCTATCACCACCATCGAGTTTGATCTCCTTTGAAACACATCTGCAGAGGTTACCCACTAAATCCTGCTGAGAGACTGTTCGTCAGACTTGGCACGTCCTCGAAGCCCAGGCTGCCAGCAAACTTTTTCTTTCCTGCTTTTTTTGGCCGATGTGAACAGCAAAAACAGCAAAGCGTGGTATATCTCTCCTTCTGTCCCTTCCTTTTCTAGAGCTGGATTAGGTCTACAGAATAGTCCGTATCCATCGAGTGGGGGTCTGAGAATTCCCCATTAGGAGACGTGCAACTACACATAACTATTTATGACATAACATGTGTGCTGTCCTAAGGCTAAATATTGGATGCCTTTATGCTTTTTTTTTAATTAGCATGCAAAATGCTATGAAGACAGAGTTGTATTTCATAGTATTATTCCTCTTAATTTTCATTATTGAGGTAATATTTAATAGCAACAGAAATTGTTTGTGAGCGAGCTGTTTTTACTTGTCCTTAATATGCTTCTTTTTCAGGGACTTTGCTCTTCTAAGCCAAATTGCGTGTACAGTTGTGTTTTTCATGTTGGCCTCTAGACTTACCTAAGTTAACGTAGATGTACTAGTGGGGCATTACCTGAGTGGTATATCTAGCCATCCTGTTAAACAGGGAGGGTAACTTTATTGATAAAGGATTCCATTCACTTGCTGCTTCATTTATACAAAGTGTTACTCTTGTTCGTGGTGAAAGGTACAAGTCAGGCAGTACTCTGGATAAATTTATTTTCTATAATGAAATTCTAAGCTTCATACGGGAGGTAAATATCACTGCTTACCCAGCTCTGGTTACAACAGGCACCAAACCAGTATTATCAAGGAACTCTAGTGCTGCAAGAGGACTCTGATGAATGTTGCATGTTCATTGTGCTAGATACTATACAGTGTATAGTTCGATAGTCTTTCTTGGATATGTGTAAATATGTGTATTCCTGTGCATAAAGTTTTTGGTGGTTTTTTTTTTTTTTTTCTACTTAAGGCTCTTCCTGAGCTGCAGCATTTGGGTCTTTTCCTTTCTATCTTTTGAATTTTGGTCTTCAAAGGCCATGGGGATTGCCAGAGGCCCGTGAACATAGTGGCAATGTGTGGCCATGTAAGGAATGTGTGACATGTAACAGAGACAGTGGCTAAGAAAGCATCGATCCACCACCTCTTTTCCTTTCCTCTCTTCTTTACTCCTATTTATCTCACAGCACTAAGTAACCCTGGAAACTGTGGCAGAACTGTGGTGGCAGGTGTGTGTGCTGTGAACCACATTAGGCTGACTGGGATCTAATGAGGTACATCTCCCCACAGGGAATGCCGGAGCAGTGGGCACGTTTACTACAGACTTCCAACATTACCAAGTCGGAGCAGAAGAAGAACCCCCAGGCAGTGCTGGATGTATTGGAGTTTTACAACTCCAAGAAGATCTCTAACAGCCAGAAGTACATGAGTTTCACAGGTACATGGCGATTGTCTCATACAGCTGCTTTGTCCAACATTCCATTAGTCACTACCTGTGATGTTTCTTTCATTTAATTAACAAGCAGATCTGTCTTTTCAAGGAAAATGTGAGTGAGATTCTGTGGCTCTCAAGCACCCCTCTTCCTTTAAAAGGCTGTTCTGTTAATCCTGGTGTCTCACATAGCTACAAAAGAGAGGAGGTCAGCCAGCTAAAGGTCAGCCAAAACCCCAAACACAGATTTTTCTGAAGGTTACAGCCAGCAACTGGAGGGCAGATCCCAGAGTGTTGGTGTAGGGTTCCCAGTGATAAAAAGCCCTGTATAAAAAGGCAGCTAAATTTGTAACACTTTCAGTTACCACTTGGCGTGGATGCGGATGCTGCTTTGTGCATGCTTGGATTGAAGGTGTTTCTGTTCCCACGTGCCATGATTGAGGAATATGCCTCAGCTGCTAGGTGCTTGATAGCTGCTGGCTGAATTCCTCTAAAAAATCAAAGCTGCCAAAGTTTTGTGCCATCTTTGTGTGGATTATCTGCCCACTGGAGAACTCCCACAATCACCATTTGTTTTCCCTTTCAACTCTAACTCCCTCCCTTTCTAAAAATTAACTGCTGATTTGGTCCTTTAAGGACATATACCAGTCTGGTGACATGTTTCTTAATTAGGAAGGCTCCAAGGAGGGGTAAAAGCACAGGTCTTCCCCATATGTGCATGTATAGTCAAAAAGGAAGCCCACCAGTTGATTCGTGGGACCCTTTGTTGCTGTTCCAGGGAGATTAGGTGGCTGAGATTGAACATCTTGCACTGCCTCTGGTGGTGATTTAATGCATTGAAATTTTTTTTTGTGTATGGGTGGAGGACAGTATTAATTTGGGTGTTGCTCTGGGAAAATGGCATTTGTCTGAAGGTTTTTTTTAACTTATGTTCCCACATCTGCCAGGTGTTGGCTTGTTCTGGGCAGCTGAAGATAATGCCTGGGTTTGGGAGCAGCCTTTTTTCCTAACCCTTCAAAAGGAAATGTCTCTTCCTCTTCTCCCCACTGCTGCTGTGTTTACAACTCATTTATAACAGCATTACTATCTGTCTCTTTCAGATAAATCGACAGAGGATTACAATTCATCAAATACATTGGTAAGCCTTATATCCACATTTTGTCTTGAGTTTGGAGATTTTAAAACTTGCATAAAGTAGTTAACTATATGTAAACTTTTGGTTTGCTTAGTGTTTTAAGATCTAAACTTACATATATTTGTGTAGTGAATACATGTTTATGGAAACAGGCATGGTCCTTTCACATTTTTTTTTTCAGCATGGGGAGAATCAAGTAAACAGAAGAAGCTTTTTATTAGTGAATAGTGAAGTAGTGAATAGAAAACAGAGAGTTAACGTGTAGAAGTACTTCTGTTTTCATAGAAGTTGTTCAGTTCCTTTACCTAGAATTTGATAACTGCTCTGCTTTCAAGATTTATATGTCTCTATAAACATCTGTGGTCTAACAAAGTTTATAATTACTAGCCTGGCCTGCAATGTCTGATTGACCAAAACTAATGTAGATGAGTGTTAATTAACTGAACTAATCTGCAGCAGAAGAGGAAATAAAAGGTTCTGCTTCTCTCTGCTTGACCTTTAGTCTGTCCCTACCAGGGCAGACACCACTCCTGTTTGCTTTGTTAGAAGACACAAGCTGAAAAACTTTGTAGTATTTCGTTATGTGAGTGTGAGATGGAAGAAACAAAACTTTCAGTTTAAGATGATTCATAATCACAATTCCGTCATCTCTTGTTTTCTCACTGCTATATAATTATCTAGAGTTGTCTTGTTCTGCCTCCTTTCAGAAGCATCATATTCAGATCTGACCGTTTAGAACTCCCTGCAAATAGAAAAGGAGAATGTTTCTGCCATTGTTCATTATTACATGTCATTGTACATCAATCCTCAGGAGTTTAGCATACAGTCTAATACTTAAACCAATGTTAACTACCTCCCAACATTTAGAGAAAACATTAAAATTCCGATGCAAATTAAAACATTTAAAGATAGAAATCTCTAATCTGCATGATCAAGGTTTGAAGTAAGCAACATAAGCAGGGACAGATATTTCCCGACGCAGATGATGTCCCCAGAATTGCTAGGTCTGCTGTGTAGATGTTAGGCAGGCAGTGAGAGAGCCCAGGTGGGTCTCAGGTCTTTGGGAAGAGGATTGCCATCACACAGCCAGATGACAATCTCTGTCTGAACAGTGTCAGGCAGTGCTGGACTGCTTCTCCCTTTTCTGTGAAGGCTCAGTATTGTTGGAGTTTGAATTTTTCAGATATTGTAACTTGCTAGCCTGTTCTTTTTTTTTTTATTTTTTCCTGCCTTTGCTTCAGTGCAGTCTCTAAGGGTCTTAATCCAATGTTTGTGATTCTGTTTATAAAAAGTGATTAAGTTTTTATTTTTTCTTGCATGCAGAATGTAAAGGCTGTCTCTGAGACTCCTGCAGTGCCGTCAGTGTCTGAAGATGAAGATGATGAAGATGATGCAGCTCCACCCCCTGTGATAGCTCCACGCCCTGAACACACAAAATCTGTGAGCAAAAATACTTCTTCAGCCCCTGCTGCTGCAGTCATGGTTGAATTTTGGCTGTGGATCCTCATCCACACTGCATGGTGTGGTGGGAGCTATTCCTTCTGGAAAAGTGCCTTTGTATTATCACCTGCCTAGTTTAGGGGAGGACAAGAGAGTCCTTGCTTAGTGATGTAGTTGTTAACAAAGTAGCTGTAGAAATACGTCTCTGACAACAAGAACAAAAATAACAAGGTGACTAGACATGTTTAAGTCTTCATCTGATTTGTATTAATATGTGTGTTTTTCTCAACAAAATTAGATATACACTCGCTCTGTGATAGAACCTCTTCCTCCTCCTACCAGAGATGTGGCAACCTCTCCTATTTCTTCTCCCACGGAAAACAGCACAACAGCACCTGACATGCTGATCAGGAACACGGAGAAACAAAAGAAAAAGCCAAAAATGTCAGATGAAGAGATCTTGGAGAAATTAAGTATGTCCTATTTAAACAACAACAACAAAAAATTCAGGTCCTGCTGTATTGATTTCTCAAAATCTTAATGAGCTGAAATGTTTTGACATTTCAATTTTGAGATCCCTTACCAAAGACACTGTGTTGTGACTGTGTGCCAAAACCAGCGGCAGATGTAAGGAGGGAGCATAGATGTAAGCTGAGCACCTGTTATTCTAACTGAAGTCCTTGAGGAGTTAGATCCTCAGGCTCTGCAAAACAAGCCCTCAATAAGTAAAATCTACTTGACTAGGAAGTCTGAGATTGTGCCATGAGTGTGGATGGCTATGTTGAAGCGTTGGACATGAGGTATCCAAAAGATGGAGAGAAAATTAATGCCTTCCCAAGTTCACCTTACGTAATACCGTGGTGTAAAGTGACTTGGTTATTTTTAAGTGCCTTAATGTTGTGTGGGTACCCAAATCAGTGGTGGTTTCTAAGAAAAAATGATCATGTCTCTCTGTTGTGTCCGAGTGTCTATAATGGTCCCAGGTTCAGTTCAAGTACTCCTCTGCTGCTTGGTGGTTTTGGGTTATGCCGTGGTATATCCAGCAGCTAAACCAGCTCTTCTGTGCAATTGATCTCTGTCCTCATCCTGGGCCAGTTTTTATTGTGATGGAGCATTTCTCGTTCTTTGAACTACTAATCCTGTATTTATTACATACGTACCTTGCTTGTCACTTGCTGTCAGTTGTGTTAGCACCTTTATAGTCAGGCTGGTCTCCTCAGTTGAGGGGATACCCCTAATGTTCAGTATTTTATGAAGCAAAGACTAGTAGCTAGAGGAAGGAAAATGTAATCTGAGAGCATAACTTTAAAAGCCAAAATTAAAATGGCATCCAAGTACCTCATTCCTCTAAAAAAACCATAAATTGAATTGATGGCGTGTTAAGTGGAACTACTTGCTATTGGAAACTCATACCCATTGTTTCAAAATAGGAACTTCACTCACTTAATTTGCAGGACCATTGAGGATTCAAGCCATTTTTGTGCTTGCTCAGTTAGAGCAAGCAGGGACTGTGGCAAGAAAACAGTGCTATTCTAATACAAAAAGTCTTGCTTGTGTAATGAAGAGAAATGCAAGTGCTGCTCTTAGGGGTGTTGGGAAGCAGCTGTACCTTCTGACACCTTGCTTGCTCCAGCAAGTGGTGTTTAGCACTGAACTGCTTCTTTAACATTATGAATACACAGATGTGTGTGAAGTTCAGTGGCCTTTGATATGTATCAGCTTCTAGATGTGAGCAAGTCAGAAATATGCAATGAAGTTTAAATCCTGTTGTAAACTGATGTTTTTTCACCAGGGGCAGTGGAGTTGTACTTGTGCTAAGGCTTGCAACTTTTTCATGCCTTAGTTTGACATGTGAATAAAAATGACTAAAATCTTAAGGCGTATTTATATTTACATGTACTGAAGGTTAAAAGGAAGCAGATGAATCTCCACCTCTTAGCATTAACACAACATTGGTGCAAACATTAATGAATCTTCACCTCACTGTTTGGAAAGTAGGAAATGTTATCTCATTTTACGGATGAGAGCATTAAACATCCTCTTCTCACTACAGCATTCTGTCCTGACTCTGCCTTGGGGAAGCATTTGCACATCTAATTCTCTGAACTTGTAGCCTGTGTTTGGCTTTGAGGGAAAGTTTGTGACCAGGTGTCCAGAAATACTTGCCCTCAGGACAGACGCATTGCTTCTGTAATTTTACAGTGGATTTTGTATAGGTGGACTTGTCTCTTGCCCTCCTTTCCAAACAAGGACCATATTCCCTTCTTTCACCTCTGCCCTGAACCCTGTGGGTTTGGCTGCTCTCCGGTGCAACCTAAAAATAGCCTGCTCTTACTCTACTTGTTACTGGATTTCTTGGCCTAATGACCATGAACAATTTTTTTTTCCACAATACATCTGTTTAGGCTCAGCCCTAGATCCCTGTGAAAGCAGCACCATATGTTGGCAGCCTGAGTGACTTGCAAACATTATCTCTGCATTCCTTGATCTTGTTAGCCACTCTGGAGCTGTTAGAGAGGAGACTTGCTCCTAGCTGAGCTCTAGGAATTGTGAGCTCTGGTTTCTTCAGCCTAGAAGGGGCATGGTGCCTGCTGGATATACGGATGTTATGGATATTAGTTAATATTTGTAGGGAGCATTGAGTGATGCTCCTTTTGTCAGCTTCTCCAGTTTACCCTTTTGCAACCCGCCATGCAACTTGCAGGACTCCAGCAAATCTATCCCGATCTAGTGGGATGTCTCTGCCCATGGCAGGGGCTTTGGAACTAGACGATCTTTAAAGTCCCTTCCAACCCAAACTATTTTATGATTCCATCCAGCCTGCCCACCACCTCCTGCCCTTGTGCTGAGAGCTCCTTCCCCCTGTACAGAAAACATTGTCTTCCTCATGGGTGCCCAATCCACCTTGGGCCTGAGTGGCCCCTTACCACCCATGGTGCAGAACACCAGGCAAAGTGCTTTTCTGCCTAAGAGCTACAATAACACACTTTCTTCTGGCTGAACAGCCACCTTAAGAGAGAATGATCTGAGATAGCCTTGGGTTGCTCTCCAAAACCGGAGCAATGCTGCAGTTGAGTTGTAATTGCTGCTGAAACCTGCACTGACTGTTGGGTTCCTAGAAGAGCATCCGAGCAATGCCCAGGCCAGGGCAGGGGAGATTTGGATCTGAAAAGTTTCTCCAGCTACCCCTCTGAGTCTTGCAACCCAGTTATTGGCTCAGTAATGGCTACAGTTGTGCAGATAAGGAAATGTCATAAATACTTTTCTTCTGTCAGAAATTGTTGTGGTGTAGGGAGATCTTTGGCTACATTTTCAGCAGACTGTTGGCTCTAAGATGAACGAAGCCCTGGCCTCCAACTTCAGAGGACATTGCAGTTCAGGCACATCTTAGATCATTTGGCATATTGAAGCTGGGGGTCACTTTAAGTTGCAGGTTTACATATGTGAGGGCCATGTATCCCCATCCTGTGCCTGGCAGCGTGCAGTCACTGGCTTCTAGTGAAGGTTAAATGTGCTTAATGTCTGTTTTCCACCATTCCTGAAGAGAAATACCTGTGAGGGAGGAATGTCACAGCTGGTATGTGTGTAAATAACTGAGGACTGACTTGGCGCTTGTGTGCCTCTGCATTTCTGACAAGTAGTTCATGAAGCTTGGCAGAGCATGCTATGGCTGTGGGGCTGCTCCTAAAGAACAATTGGTTCTTACAGCTGTACAAAAAAGCGCTTATAAGATCCTCTTTTTTTTTTTCCATAGGAAGTATTGTGAGTGTGGGTGATCCAAAAAAGAAGTACACGTGTTTTGAGAAGATTGGACAAGGGTTAGTATATGCTCCTCTCTCTCCTAAATCTTTCCTTATGCTAAGACGGAAGTACTGAAACCAGGCTAAGTCAGTTTGCTGGAAAAGGTCTTGGTGATGCTTTAGAGAGGTTTTTCTTCAGTTGTGTTTTTTAATTTTCCCTTTTTGTTTGTTTGTTTGTGTTTTTTTGGTTGGTTTTGGTGGGTTCAACACATACACCTTTCTCTCCCCAACCCCCAGCTCTTCTCCCTTTCCTGGCAAAGTCTTGAATCACAGGGACTGTTTTTTTTCGTGTGACTGTGTTTTAACGTAAGAAAATATGTCATTAGATGATCACATTGCTAAATATAGCTGCAAGCAGGGAAGGAACTGCTTATTTTCAGAATGCAAGACAATCTTCAAATTACAGATTTGCTTTCTGAATTAATTCCTCAATGTCCCCCTCATAACAGTGTAGGGGTAAAATAGTGGTTGGTGGAGAGGCTGTAGTGAGGTGGATCAGTGCAAAACACCAAGAGATCTACTGTCAGCTCCACGCGCTGAGGCTCAAACTCCTGTTTCCCTCATTACAAATGCCACATTTGTTTACTTTAGCTGATCCTATCTGCTCTGTGATCCTGTTGGGCAGTATGTAAGCTTGGGCAATGCCGTCATGCCAGTTTAAATGGGATCAGCTCATGGTCCTACAAGCTGTGTTAAGTTGCTGGTTTAGCAGCAAGGGTTTGCATGACCGTATTGTCCCTTATTAGGAGTTTTGTTCCACGTAAATTCTCTGGCCTCTGCTCCAGTAACAATCTTGGCTCAGAAATATTTCAGATGATATTTACCACTGGAATTATTGCATAAAAAGGAACAGGACGGAGAGCACTTTCAAGAGACAAAGCAGTAATACATGTTTTTTTTGTTTTTTTCTTTCTTTTGTTTAGAGCTTCAGGTACAGTTTACACGGCAATGGATATAGCTACAGGACAGGAGGTAAGCGCTACCAGAATACCACAGCAGTGGATTTTGGATTGTGTCCTAAAAGCTCTAGCTGATGCTACAAAATAAAGATGGTCTTTCAGGGGTTCATGACAACTTATTTTTAATGAAGTATTTATATCCTTACTAATGAAGTATGGTCAAGTGGTTTGAGCAGAAAACTGGAAAAAAAATATTTCCCAAGTGGTTATTTCTGAATCATTTCGTATTTGTAAAGAATCTTTCAGCGACCACGAAGGCTAGAAGCAAATGTTTGAACTGGATAGTATCCCAGTGGTAGTTTTAACTCTTCATCTGTAAGATTCCTGCCTGTCCCTGTTTAAACTCTTGTATACTCTTTGCTTCCTTGTATACTTAAGCTAGTTGACTTGTGTCATGGAATCATAGAATGTCATGAGTTCGAAGGGACCCACAAGAATTATTGAGTCCAACTCCTAACCCTGCATTGGACAACTCCAACATTCACACTATGTGCTTGAGTGTGTTGTCCAAATGCTTCTTGAATATTGTCAGACTTGGCACCATTACTGCTTTCCTGGGGAGCCTGTTCCAGTGCTCCACCACCCTCTAGGTGAAGAATCTTTTCTTAATATCCAACCTAAACCTCCCTTGGCACATCTTCCTGCCATTTCCTTGGGTCCTATCATTGGTCAATAGAGAGAAGAGAGCAGCGCCTGCTCCTCCTCCTTCCCTTGTGAGGAAGCACTAAACTGCTATGAGGTCTCGTGCAGTCTCTTCTTCTCCAGGCTGAACAGACCATATGACTTCACCTGCACCTCATGCGGCTTCCCCTCTAGACTCTTCACCAACTTTGTGGCCCTGTTCTGGACACTCTCCAGTAGCTTGATATCCTTTTTATACTGTGGCGCCCCAAACTGCACACAGTACTTGAGGTGGGGCTGCACCAGCATGGAGTAGAGCGGGACAATCACCTTCCTCAATCAGCTAGCAATGCTGTGCTTGATCCACCCCGGGACGTGGTTGGCCCTCTTGACTGCCAGGGCACACTGGTGGCTTGTGTTCAACTTGCCAACCAGAACCACCAGATCCCTTTCTGCCAGGCTGTTCTCCAGCCTCTCACTCTCCAGTCTACGTATATCCAGGGCTGCCATGTCTCAGGTGTGAAATGTGGCACTTGCTGTTGCTAAACTTCTTGCGGTTGACAATTGCCCGATTCTTGCATAGAAATGGTTCCCCTCCCACCCTTTGCCTGCTGCTTTCTGCCCTTGAACTGAGAGACAAGGAAGGTGTGTCTTTTTTTTTTTCCTCTCCCAAATATTGAAAAATACCCTACGTATTGTATGCATGCATAATAAAACTAGCAGTGGTGGATATGCGGCATTTGTGGAAACCGTTATTGCTGGGTGGAAGATTTTAAAAGAGAAAAGTATATGCATTATTCTGAATGTATTTATGGAAGCCTGCAGCGATGTGTGTCTACTTTGCATTTGTATAATGTCAGGGTTATCAACCAGTAGATTTCATAACTGTGCTTTTTGACAAAAATCCTTCTCCCCTTTTTCCAGTTTCTTAAGAATTAATGCAGTTTAATTGCAGTCTCTGAGGAAGGGCTTCTGTGTTATTTTGAAGCAATGAGAAATCTTAAAGGAGGAAGAACTCCTTTGACAGTTTTCTGCTTTCTGTCTAGATCCCTTCAGTCGTTCCCATGTGACTATTTGAACCCTTGTATTACTTATAAATCATTCCCATTGCACTAGTGTGATTGGGCCCTGGACTTTTAAATTTGTGTTTGGGATTGCTGTAATCTTGGCATGCTGTTGATCTGTTCCTTTCTGTGAAGCAAGCTGCTACCAATCCTTTGAGCTCAGGAACTCAAGTGAGTGGCAACACATTTTGGAAGCACTGGAAGGAAACTCCTTTGTTTTGCTCTATACGGGAGCCTTAGGCAGCTCCCAGGATTAAGACTGTTAAAGCATTTTCACTAATGATAGGTATTTAGTCTAACTGCAACCGTTTGTTTTGTATCCTAATACATGGGACAGCCTTAAATAAGGAAAATGCCTCTGTGTGCATTTGGACCACGGGTCTGCCTCTGAAGAGCAGTGAGGAAGTACAGGCGCCTCTCTGAAGTTTCCTCAGTATTGTTCAGGGATTATTTCATCTGCATCAAATACTTTACCTCTCTTCTTCATCTTCCATTCTCCTTCCTGGTCTTGCGCAAAGAGCAGCATGGAGGTTTTGTTTTTTTCTTCTTTAAGCACTGCTTGGCAGCCCTTGTGAATACTGTAGAAACACAGCATGGTGTCTGTCTGTTCTTGCCTTCTCATGTGTTGGGATTTTTCTATAGTCTGACCTGCTATACTATCAAAATGCTAATTGTACCCATCTATTTTGTCACTCTGTGGCTTGTTCTTTTAATTCTTGCTTTTGTGAGCTGGAGTTACTGGCTCACGTCCATTCACCTAGGCCTCTTTCTCTGCAAGTAGCAGTTTTGTAAGGCATAATTACATTTCATTGCCTTTGCCTAAGTATTCTTCTGAATACAGTTGGGTTGTAATGTCTGTGGAAGTGTTTCTGCCTCCTCCAGTGCTGAGTAGTCTTATTGATTTGAAGTCTTGTCTGAGGGCCAGGTGCTTTCACAAAGTCCTGGTAGCGTGGAGAGCTGAACATAAGAGTTAAAAATGTTTTGTACCCTCCTGCGTAGATACATGCAGAGTAGATATCTTGAAGCAGACAGTAAGCTACTAAGCCAGAGGGTTCCAGCTGGCAAATCCATTCCTACTGCCCTTCAGTTATGACTGGGGATAAAGTTGAATCCAATTCCCTTATTTTCAGCCTTTTATATTAGCACCGGCGCTTCTTTTTCCCAGGTTTTGCTATAACAGAAAGAAGTAGTGTTACCACCTTGAATTACTAAGCTTAGACTACGTTATTTACTCCCTCTATGGGTGGCTGCCCCACTGTAGATTTCTAGAAGCAGAAATTTGCATAGGAGCAGGAAAAGACACCAAGAAACTTCAAGAAACATCCACTCAAAAATAAAATCAGTAAGAATCCTATAATAAATAGTGTTTGACATCTCATTCCGTACTGAAGTAAGATTTCTTCCTTAGTACCCAGAAGATGTAGATGGAGATGGCTGTCCAACTGTATCATGAAGGTCTAGTATGAAAACAGTAATTCTCCTTGTCTTTTTTGGTGTGAAGTATCCTCCAGTATATGTGGAAATAGACTGGCTGCCAGGAACTCAGAGTTACTAAGTGGTTGAGCAACCCATGATGAAAGAAGTATTTTACCACCTCACGTGAACATGAGACTAAAATAATCAAGACTGGAACTGGCAGATTTCTAGGGGATTCTTGTACTAATGCTTTACTTCGTCTTTCTTCACTGCAGGTTGCAATTAAGCAGATGAATTTGCAGCAGCAGCCCAAAAAAGAACTGATTATTAATGAAATCCTTGTGATGAGGGAAAACAAAAACCCTAACATTGTCAACTACCTGGACAGGTATGTCATAATTTGAAGAGAACACAAAGGCACTCTGGAGAACATTTCCTTGTAACTGTCTTAAGTGATCCTGTCTCAACTTAATGCAGGTATTGGAAAACTTGCATTGTTTAATGCATGTGGAAATGTTGGGATGTGGATGGGTTGGTGATCTTTCTCCATATCCTAGGAGAAACAGACATCTGAAACAGTATGAGTAGGGTATCTAGGTTCTCTTTAGAGATGTTGCCAGCAAAGGCATTAGCAGTATGCCATCAGAACTCCTTCAGCTCTCTGCTTTACCAGGTTTGACACAATAAGCTGTTTCCTTCCTGCTAGTAGAGAAGAAATAGAAATAGTTTGAACTGTGTTATTTTTATTTGCTTTCCTCTGCTTTCCTCTTCCACTGAGCAGTGCTGACATTCTGCTTGCAGAGGAGTAAAATCCTTACAGGGACAGATGGTAATCTTGTCCCTATGGCTGTCCATTGAGGTTTTCTGCACTGTAGTACAAGAGTGAATGACATGTGACATGTAACCAGGTAAGGCTGCTTTCTTGTGGATGTGAATAAGGGAGAAAAGAAAACCTGGCAGAAATGGAAGAACCTTTTGGAAGACAGGGAGATCAGGATTATTCCTTCTCAAAGCTGGGCTTTGTGGGCTCATTCTATGGCACTCCTACTCAATCTTGTATATGTTATATCCATATGGGAAAGCTCCACCTTGAATCCCTGCTTCTCCTTGCTGCAAGAACTGCACCTAATAGCTTATCTGTGTATGCACCTGCTCATCTAGTTCTGACCTGATGTTCCTTGTACTAGCACAGTAACAGAACAGAAATAAGCAGCACAGTGCCTGCTGTGCCAAGCATAAGCTGTTTTTTTAAATAAATGCATGTAGCTATGAAAATTCTGGTCACTATAGCTCAAGGCAGTAAAGTGCCCAATGCAAACATATCCCCACTGGACGTTAATGCTCTGTGTAAAGGTTATGGTGGCAGTGCCACCGTCATCAGCTGTTTGGAGTTTGACTGCTTTAGAAGGAGCAACTGGTAAATGTGCTTCTTTGGGATAGGGGGCTGCCTTTGAAAGTGGAAGAAATTCTTGCATCTCCTGTATTTGAATTCCAGGAAATGGTCTCAAATTGCCAGCATTGAAATCTGGGGCGTACTGAAAGCCCAACAGGCAAAAGTGTTGCACGGTGACTTGAATTCACCATCAACATAACATTGGTGCATTGTATCAAGCCTGTGTCTTTCATGTTATGTGAAAGAGGCAACTAGTTCCAGTTGAGCTGCAGCAGGATTTTCAGTCTGCTGCACTCACATCAGAATCCAGCGGTCCTGATGAACTATAGACTTGGCTTGTTGTAGCATAAAGATGACCTCGATAGGGTGAGCTGCAGGTTTTTATCTTGGACGCTCATTTTTTTTGTAAGATACAGTGGAGGGATGTGACCTAGAATCTCTTCTGAAAATATGAGAGAGTGTTTCTTTGCTTGTTTGCTCTGCATGTATATAAAAATCTCATCAGCAGTTTCTTTAACAGGTTTATTTAACAAACTTTTAATGTCTTAGCCAAAAAAAGTACTTCTTGTATGTGGCATTATCAGTTGTGTTGCTGAATGTATATGGTGCTATGTCCAATGCGCAGATGTAAAGAGCTCCTTTTTTGAAGGGACAGGAAGTCTGAGTCCAGAATTTTGTGGCAGGGGTGTGTGCAGGGAAGGCATGCTGGGCAGATGCCCATTTCTTATAAAGAGCAGAAGAATATTACCTGTGTAAAGTGAAGCAAGTGGTAAAAAGAAGTGGCTTTGCAACTGCAGGATCCTGTTGCTGGGAAGCAGCATCCCACCTACCTGGCCTAATATGCCTGTTTGCTTCCTGAGCACTGAATGAAGCTGATATTTGAATGCTGCATGCTGGTTTCTGTCTACTGCTGTCACAGAAGGGAGTATGAGGAAGGATGCACTTGCCACTATGGGAACTGATTTGTTTTCTGTGGTTCAGTTTTTGACAGTGTCTCCCCTTCTGAGTCCCTAATGGGAGCTGCAAGATAGTCATCAGTATAAACCATCTCTCTTACTTCTCTTAGCTTCTGCTCCTGTGCTTTATTCTTCCTTACCTGCACGACCTACATGCCCATGGTTAAGAGGTCTGGCTGGCTTACTGTCCCCCTGAACGTTGCCGTGCAAACAGTGCATTTATGCTTCAGTCAGCTTTTCTGCTGCAGTGTCAGTGGCCAGTGTTTCACGAAGGTGAGCTGTGACATTTAAGGGTGTCATATGGCGTAATTCAGCTGTACTTAAGAGCTGAATTAGAAGCATTCAGCTCTGAAGACAGTGGCACTAGTTTTCCTGTGCAGACAAGCAGTCACTTGTGCTGAGCTACCTTCTGAAGGTGCCAGTTTATTTCTACTTCATGAAAGAAGCCCTCAGAGCCCTAGTTGTAAATCAGGCATCTAAACACAGGCATCAGATGCTCAGTGTTAGGCGAAGCAAACTCCTGCCCGTTGATTTTCTTCTTTCTGAAGAGCTCTCTCCTTAACCTAATAAAGCCCACAAATCCTGTTGCATTGACCCCAGTCTCAACATTGACAAGGACTAGAAGTTCAATGGCTAAATCTGAAGTTGTACGACAACCATGCTGCAAGAAAACACCGATTTCCTTTCTGCCTAACTTCATGCTTGCATTTTGGAGGCACATTGCTGATGCAGAAATCTGTAATGAAGGATTTTGCTCTTCTAAGCAAAGGCACATTTTATGAAGTTTATCAATAAAAAAGGACTATGACTGACTAGTGTATGGTTGTGATAGTAAAGGCTTGGTGGACACCTTTCTCTCACTGGTATCTCACTGGAAGCTGAGGAACACCTTACAGGAGCAGACGTTAACTGGTCTTGCAGAGAAAGCTGTAGACCACCTGCTTCTTCCTCAAAGACTTTCATCAGTTTGTTTTTATTCCCATCGTCATTTTGGAAGGTGACTGTGGGTGACAAGGTGCGACACCGTAATATGCTTGACGTCACACAGACAGCAGCACGTAGGTGTATGGACTTCCTGGTGGTGTCTTGAGAACGGCTGAGAGAATGATTGTGAGTCACGCCTACAGTAGGTAGCTCAGTAACTTGCCGCAGCAGAAGCCAGTTTTAGAGACTGAAAAGATCCCCAAGACAGTACCACTCAGTCTTCTGAAATGGCATTCACTTGATGGGAAGTGGCTGGGAGGCACCCTTAGTTCCAGCTCCTTGCATGTTGTGTCAAATCTATTAATTAGAATCATAGAATCACCAGGTTGGAAAAGACCCACTGGATCATCGAATCCAACCATTCCTATCAAATTACTGAGGAGCCTGGGTCTTGCCACATGCCTTTGACTGCTTATGGCACAGCTTTGGTTCACTGTGTGGTTCTTGGCTCACTCCATCCCTTTTGGTTGCCAGGGGATGCCAGGCGATACCAGCTTGTTCCCAGCACGTGCAACCTCAGATTTTCACGCAGGAACAGTGGAGCCTGTTCTGCCGCCATCATTACAATCAAATGGATTTGGGCTGCAGAGAGTGCTATGGCAGGGAAACTTTATGATGTCCAAGGTGACACTGATTTGTTGAGAGGGTGCTGGTAAAATCTGGTGAAAGCCATGTTTGGCAGAAATTATGAAGGAACTAGCAACAGAATAGGGGCAGGAAGGAAAGCATGGATGGAGAGTCTTTCCGAGCCCATTAGAAGGTGGATGATCCACAGAGTTGGCAGGAGCACTTCTGACAGCAGTTCTGTTGCTTGTCTCTCACTTCGAGGGGCTGCTGTGCAGGTGTTACTGTTTCTGCTGGAGCCTGTGCTGCTGGGGAAAAACTGGCCAGCGCATCACCTTCTGTTCTGTAGTGGAGCTGGAAATAGGAGCATAGACCTGTGTCCTTGGGCTCTGTATCCTGAAAGAAACTCTAGACTCTGCCTTCCTGGGTAGTCTTCAGCATCACCAAACCAAGATACCCTCTTTGTCTCCAAAAAGCTCTCCATGACTGTAGCACTTCTCAAACACAGCTCAGACCACAAATCTTATTTTGTGGGATTTTCTTCAGCTCAGGTGTTTGCAGTGTGTCCTTCTGGGGTCAAAATCTAACTACGCCCACTTCTGTGATGTCTCACTCATCTTTGCTTCCCGTGCCAAGTTGGGCTTAACTTCTTTTTCCTTTGCTGTTACTTTCTAACTATTTGTTCCCTAGAACCTGTTCTGCTTTTTGCCTTTGGCTCCTAGCAAATTCACTATTCAGTCTTTGTTAGGATCAGCGATTCAGCACAAAGCAAAAGTGCTTGATGAACTCCAATGCCAGCAGAAGTTTTTAATTTGATTTTCTGCCCTCTCTCTTGACTCATCTTTCTACTCAAAAAATGGGAGGATAGGCTGAGAAGGTGGGTTTTCAAGCTGACAATTCCTGCCTTCAGGAATGTCATCCTGATGTATCTGTCATGGAAGATTGTGTTGATATTTTCCAGATGGTCTCAGTAAGGCAGAAGAGTTTGGTGGCTTGGGTGTTTGCGTTTTTGGATTTTTTTAAATTATGTTTTTCAAATGAGCTAATGCTGAAGTCTTCATCCCAGGTCTTCTGCCTTTATTTTAAATCTTTGGAATTGCTATCGCATCCAGCAAGATCTTCTTGTTTTCCTGTATGAACGGTTCTGAATTTTTCAGACAAAATCCCAAACTGGTTTGGTAGCATAAAAACATTGATGTGATTTTTCAAATGCATGATGCTTAAAAAAAAAAAAAAAAAGAATATTCTGGTATTCTTCTCCCATTGTTCGCAGGCTGCCACTCATTGTGTCACCCAGGACTGTCCCTGGGCCAAGGCAAAGTAGGTGGTTGCTTAGGACAGCAGGAAGCCAGTGGTAATGAAGCAGCCCCCAGCCACCCCTTCTGATGCAAGAGTCCTTAAAAGTCATGCTCTGTGCCAAATGCTGGCTGCACACTTGGACCCTTCCTTGACTAGTAGCTCTTCCCCTTCTCTCCCAGCAGCAGCAGGAATTGTAAGGTTGGGTCTCCATCTTAGTCTGAGCCCTTTTCATGGCAGAAAATATCAGCCTTGTGTTTATGGGCAGGAGACTCATATCCTGCTCTGCCATTATCTCTCTCCTTGACTTTCTGCACTCGCCCTCTGTCTGCTCATCCAGGTTGTGGTCAGATCCTCCTGTGTACAGGAAGTACCACAAGTACCCAGTGACCCAGCACTGCTAAATATGCTGCTCAAGACTTGTGGTTTCTCTGCACTCCTAAGACAGCTTTAAAACCGAGTTCATTCTTGCTAGTAAATGGTAGCATGCTTAAACTTGCTGATTTTAAAAACCATTTTTGGCTATTCAGTTACCTTGTAGGAGAGGAGCTCTGGGTGGTCATGGAGTACTTGGCAGGAGGCTCCCTAACGGATGTTGTGACAGAGACCTGCATGGATGAAGGACAAATTGCAGCTGTGTGCCGAGAGGTAAAGCAGCGTTTACCCTCAGAGGGAGCTATGACTGGGAAGGTGACATGGGTTTTTCAGCACCTGCCTCTGGCTCCACAGGAGTAGGTGTGTCCAGCTTCTGTAATGCAACAGTCATTCTTTCAGAGGATGGATTCCATGTGGGAAGCTGCAGCATATGATCCTAATGTAACCCGAATAGGTTCCACCCTGGAGTAGGGACTGGAGTGCAAAATGGGGTTGGAATCTCCTTGGTTGTGCCTGTTTTCCAGGTCTTTTGAGACTAGCCTGTCCTCTGAGGACCTGCTGATCCCAATGGGATATCGCTTTGTAGTAGCCGTACACATACAGGATGTAGGAAAGACTTTAAGACACTAAGCCCTTGCTACTCAAAATGCACTTTATTACAGTCCATTAGCTGGCTAATTGTGACTGGTGAATAATTTCTTTTTTTTTTTTCCAGTGTCTTCAAGCTCTGGAATTCCTCCATTCAAACCAAGTTATTCACAGAGACATCAAGAGTGACAACATCCTGCTAGGAATGGATGGCTCTGTCAAACTAAGTATGTGGAGAATGGTACTGGTGATGACTTGAGGGGGTATTTGAGATGCTTGATGCTGTAGTGGTAGAAGGGGATGTAGAAATGCTCTCTTAGGTATTTTTGTGGTGTTGGTTTTAATAGAGATTGGCAAGCATGAATCCTTACAAACTGATATCAGATTCAAAGTGAGGTTTGGGGTTTATTTAGTGTTGGGCCATCTGTTTTTGTGGACTAAAATTACAGTATTTTAATGCTACTCCAGTCTAGAAAGCTGGATTTGAAGGTGTAGAGCCAGATTTCTTTATTTGTGAGCGATCTCTGGAAAATACTGGAGGTACTTTGGGCCAGGGGGAGTGGAGAGAAAACTGAAAACAGTGTAACTAGAAAACATTTAATCTTAAAACACCAACCCAGGCTGTAAATGTTGTTTCCTTCTTGTGTTATCGCCAGTAGTGAAGACCTTGAGGCTCTTCTGCCCCTTGGGTGCTAAGGTAGCTGTTGTGCTTGTCATTGCCTATGCAGAGAGAAGGCTGGAGAACAGTGAATAATTATCTACCACCTATAGGTTTAACAGAACTGTGCTCCCTTTCTCTTCCTTTCAGTTCTGTTGGCTAGCACCCAACAGGCATAAATAGATCTATTTTTGCCAACAGTGACAGCAGATATGACTCAAAATTCACACAATGCAGAAACGCTGAGTAAGAAGGTAGGGGGTTTTTTTGCACATAATTGCTTTTTAGACTAAAGCTGGATCTCTGGAATGTTAGTGATGAATAGCTGATCAGGGCTTAAGTGCTCTTTTAAAGTTAGGAAAGTCCCTGTGGATATGATGCAGTAACCTTCTGGACATGAGCACCTTACTGGCGATGCTGGACATTTGCTCTGTTTATGAACCATATGTACCTTTCTTGGTTGTTAACCTTGATGAAAACTCAGCTAGGGATTAGCTTGATTTACATCATTCTGCCTAAAATTAGACCTGCGGTGCCTCAGGGGTCAGTATGGGCAAGGCATCTTGCTGTGTTGATTCTGCTGGGCTTGCAAGAGCAGAATTAATTTTCTTTTCGTAAGTCAAATACAAATAAGTCATAGGACCTAGCAATCTTTGTTTGAAGCCTCTCTATCTTTCTGTCTATTTGAATAAAATAATCACTGCAAATGTAGATACTTTAAATTTGTTCTGAACACTGATTTCGCTGTAAAGTGAATCCTGTTGGATAGGTGATGTATCTTGCTGTGGAAGTTATATCTCTGGCCTGAAAATATTGCCAGGCAATACGGTATGTGGGTTGGGGGTTGTTTCTAGATCGGACTGTGCATCAATTTCTGTTTTCAAATACCCAGGAACAGTCTTGAGACCATGTACTATACTACATGGTGCATTACAGATGCATAATGCTGCACACATTCAAGTGTCTCAATGTCCATATATGGTTATTTACTGATCCCTATCATTCACATAAACAAGTCAACAGCTGTATAATCCTCATGATCTCAGTGAGTAGGCTTAGAAATTTCCCTTTTGATGCCACCTTCTGTACTAGCCTAAAAAAACACCCTTCCTTTCACAGTTGCAGGAGCAATGCACTGGGCGGTGCAGCAGGGTTACTTGTACTAAAGCTCTGGCACCAGTAAGCATTGGTTTTGGAGAAACTTGCTGATTTCTAAGTCTGTTCCCCCCTGCCCTCTTTGATTTTTTAGCTGACTTCGGTTTCTGTGCTCAGATCACTCCTGAGCAGAGCAAACGCAGCACTATGGTGGGGACCCCATACTGGATGGCACCTGAAGTGGTAACGCGGAAGGCATATGGACCCAAAGTGGATATCTGGTCGCTGGGAATAATGGCCATTGAGATGATCGAAGGAGAACCTCCCTACCTCAATGAGAACCCCCTGAGAGTAAGCGAGTGTCTTTTGCCCTCAGGTCTTCGCTAAGTCCGCTGCTGAAACTAGGCTCTACAGAAGGCAGGTGAATCCTCCAGTGTGGTTTTACCACCTGCAGCCCTGTATCTCCTTAGATGTCGTAATGAGAAGATGGACATAGTTTTAGTTAAAAGCCATGGTTGGCTCTGGATAGCAGAGTTGTGGGTGCTTCCTGAGCAGATCCTCTGCTCAGCTCTGAAGAGTTAGATCATGCACGATCATGATTTCCCACTTTCTGAAGATGCTGATAGAGGTAGAAACAGTACCTGATGACACCAAAATAGCTGACTTCTTGGATCCTTGTGCCCTGTAAATGGGGAAGAGTTTTCCTCAGGTTCAAAAATATGACATGTTACTATTCTATAAAAAGAAATTCTTTTCCTACTTGGTGGGTAATTTCTCCTTGCATGCTCTAAATAAAAACTGCAAGCTTAATAAGTCTTTAGATAGGGCTTAAGCCTCCCAATGTCTTTCCATTGTTTAGTTTTTAATGAAAGGCATGATGCTGTCAGTTTGTAGGGATGCAGCTGCTCTTACTCTATGCCGGGTTTATGGTTTCTCCCTCAGCTACACAGGATGAGGGGGTCTAGAAAAATTCTGTTTAACTTTTTTGGGAGAGAAGAACAGCAGCAAAGAAGAGTGAAGGGAAACAAACTGAGTGTTGAATTAAACAAGGGTGGTTAAATAACTGTACTTCAGCCTCATTTAACTTAATTAGGGCTGACTCCCAGGCTATCAAGACTGCATCCATGGGATGTGCTGAGTGGTGTGCTCACAGGGCCTGCATATTAACAAGTCTCTAACAGATTTCTCTTTCCTTTGAAAATCCATCCAGGAAGTTTCTTGCATGAAATCTGAAACGGTAGAATTCTGAGTTCTGAGTGGGGTGTGCAACTACTTCATCCCCAGGCCATAGCAGAAGTGCTTATTTCTGCAGGATGTTAAAAGCTGCTTGAGGCTCTGTTGCTCATCTGTTATGGGGATCCAACTGCATCCTTATCATGTTGACTTTTTAGGCCTCGTGCACTCAGGCAAAGTACTGACAGAAAAAAAGGGGTATTTATTCAGGGGTAGCTTCCCATGAAGATATGGTTATTGCAGGAGTCTAGCACTTGGTAAAATCATACCAGTTAACTTCCCTATGTAAACACAGTCTGGAATGTTGTTTTTGTCCTTCTAATCCCTTGAGAGGTCTGCAGGATCCAAACCCAGATTATGAAACTAGAACAATAAAGGATTGGATCCCATCCACATAAAAACAGGGCTGGCAGCTATTCTGCTTGCTGAAACTTAAGCATTGATTAGTCACCCTGATAAGGTGGGTTTTTTTCCTCCTCATTGTACTGGGGTGAGGGAGAGGACGAATGGATGTCTCTGTAATCCAAAGGGGGGATCTAACCTTCATAACCTCCTGTTTCTTTTGTGCTTGATTTTGCTTTAGGCCTTGTATCTTATTGCTACTAATGGGACTCCAGAACTGCAGAATCCAGAAAAGCTTTCACCCATATTCCGAGACTTCTTAAATCGCTGTCTTGAAATGGATGTTGAAAAGAGAGGCTCTGCAAAGGAGCTGCTGCAGGTAGGTGATGGTGAAAAGGGCTAAATCAATAATAACCATGCAATCCCAAGTGAAGGCAAGGCTTACGATGAGGTCTTGTTTGGGTCATAAATACTGCATCAGCTGAAGGCACAAGCACAGCTAAGGTAGCCTGCCAGGAATAAAAGCCCACAACCTCAAAACGTAAATCTGTAATAACGTGTTAACACACTACTCCCTTTCTATGCTGTACTTTCTGCTGCCAGAAGCTGTGCAGCATGTTCCGTGACCAACTTCAAATAACAGCTGTGCCCGAGGCTGGTCAAATGCTGAGCCCCTTAATGGCTTCTTCACACAGCTGGCTGTGACACCATGGCATCTGTATGTGTTGTCATAGTCTTGCCATGCTTGTTCTGATTTAGACAGCCAGAGGGCTTCTAGCTATCAGATGTCCTGGTTGCCTCTCTTTCTGGTGGAGGGATCACAAAGCTCATTGGAATATTCATGACTTGCATTAACTGGAGCAGTTTCGTGTTACCACATTTTGCCATATATTACTCCTTACAAAGGTGACAGAACGAAGCTTGTGAGATATCTTAGTCATAGAAGGGTTTGGGTTGGAAGGAACCTTTAAAGATCCTCTAATCCTACCCACCCTGCTGTGGGCAGGGACATCTTTCGTTAGACCAGGTTGCTCAAAGCCCTGTCTAACCTAACCTTGAACAATTCCAATGATGGGGCATTCACACTTTCTCTGGGCAACCTGTGCCAGTGTCTCATCACTTTGTCATCAGTTATTTCACTGAAAACCTGGTATCTTAGTCTGAACTCCTGGTGAAAGGCAAAGGCCAAACTGCCAGGCTTTTTACTGATGAGGAATGGTTTGTGTGTTTCTTCTCTCAAATTTTCCATGAGGCTGGAAAATGTACCTCCTTGTAAAATAAATCTGTGATCAGGAGCACTCAGACCTCAACTGTGAGACAACTCCGTTTTTCTTTCCCCTCATTTGTCTAGTGGATTCAGTTTTTGATGTGTAGCTGCTTTCTGAGACTGTAGCAAAGCATTAATCACTGGCAGAATGACAGCAGTTGTAACAACACTTTTTTCCCAGTCCCAAAATATCAGAAAGTAGTCATTTTCTACTTCTTGGAGAAAGAGGAAGTTTTGACTGTAACATTTCTGCCAATTTTTAACTACCTTGTAGCCTCTGAGGGATATAGTTGGTTTTTATTTTCAGAAGAGCTTTTGGACTTGCCCTGTGTACCTTCTCTCTCACTTTTTGGTATTACCTGTTCAGAGATTTGATTGGTCAGACTTTATATGGGTCTAGGTACCAATATTTTGAGTAGGTACCAGACTTTTCAGGGCATGTTCTGAAAAGTTTAATCCTTTTTTTCTTTTTTCTTCCTAGCACCA
Source organism: Phaenicophaeus curvirostris (assembly GCF_032191515.1). Taxonomy (NCBI): domain Eukaryota; kingdom Metazoa; phylum Chordata; class Aves; order Cuculiformes; family Cuculidae; genus Phaenicophaeus; species Phaenicophaeus curvirostris. The sequence goes on from NC_091392.1 coordinate 191,773,162, forward strand.
GTTCCTGAAAATTGCAAAGCCTCTATCCAGCCTAACTCCTCTGATTATTGCGGCTAAAGAGGCAGCCAAGAACAACCATTAACGTAGTGGGCTCAAAACAGTCGTCGTGTCAAGATTTTTAGATGTTCATTTCAGAGAGTGAATTACCTGCCCCTCTCCCCTTCTGCTCCTTCTTCACAGGAGTGTTCTTAAAACTTTGATCTGCCCTGGAGGGTGGCAGAGGTATTGTTCACTGAATGTGAAAGGGCATGCAACAGGGATATTGCTGGTCTTAAATAGCAAACAGTCTTTCCATCCTCGTGATGTGGGTGAGAGAGGAAGAGTATTTTGTATGGTTGAGAAGATCTTTCTAAGAATGTCTGAACCTGACCTACACATAGCAAAGCCAGTTTGTTTTCCTATTTCTTACTGTGCTCATTTTTAAAAATAATGTGGAGCCTTAGACCATGTTTATCTTAATAAATTAAATCTTTTGCTGGCTGGATTCTCCCTGCTTCTGCCAAGCTGCTACTACACCACTGAGGCTGCTCTGTGCTTTGAATGACTTGAGGGAAGCAAGCAGACAGCAGAAACGTCAACAGCTGTATCAACTGAAAGGGGAACGAGAGTGTAAATACACATCCCTCCTACAGCACTGCTGGATGCTTCAAGGGAGCATGGAGAAAGCCTCTGTGCTTCCTGCAGCCATTGGAGAACTTAATTCATGAATAATATTTTTGCCAAATTGTGTGAATTGGGGCCTTCCCTTTAGTTTCAACTCAACTAGTTAAACCAGTCTCAAACACCACTGATATTCTGGAAGGTAAATCACAGGTAAAAAATGTCAGCAAGCTCTTCTAGGGTTATTTTATCAGCATTGTGAAGCTTCTTAGAGACCCTTGCCCTGTATGATAAAGCAAACAGAGCAATTACTGTTATAAAGATAAGACTCACCTGCAAAATGATGTTGAAAACTTGTTTCTTGGAGCAAGTGTAGTGGAAAACAAACTGGTCGTGGATGCTGCTTTCTTGGACATGTGGGGACGTTAATTTTTTTTAAATGATAGTAGTTTCTTTATGCTACTGATGCTTTTGTTTGCTAATAGTCTGTAAAATTACAGAAAACCTGGAATCTCTAGAGGGATTGGTTGTAAACACTGGGCTTATGTTCATCTGTATACTGGTTTTTAATAAAAGGACTGCTGAGTTTCTTAACTTGAGGCTGATGGAAGATTGGAGAATTCACTGTCATCATACAAGTCTGTCAGATGAGATTATTGTTCGTGTTGTCACCAGTTGCTTGAATGTGTTTTATGAAGTAATATATAAACCTTGTATCTTACCCTTTCTTCTGCAATACTTTGCAATAGCAAGTGGCTCTCAAGGGAGTAACTTTAAGCATAGAGAAAATTGATAAAAGACCTGTATTATAACAGCTGCTTTGGTCATTTATGAGGTGAGATTAAACCTATTCTCGAGTAACTTCATCTCTTTCCAAAGCACTTGTGTTGCACAGAAACCCATTCCTGCTTCTTGTATAGGCCTGCTGCTGGCTCAGCCCTTTCTTCCTTGCATCTGGATTTTAATTCAAATGTATTTCTCCTATTTGCTACACAGTACCTGACAGCAATTACACTAGTTTCATTGAATATAGATGGAGTTTGTGAGGTCTTTTGCCTTCTCCTGTCCTTTGTGCTTCAGGGTGGTCACTGTTTGACAGAAGCCTGAAGTCCATTGGCAAAATCTGCAGCCCCTCTCACTTTGTGTATATACAGCTCATCTTATTGTAGTATTAAGTGTTTCCCCTCACAAAGCTTGTATTCAAGGGTAAAACAGTAAAGCTGCCAGCCCGGAGACTGATGTGATCTGTTGTTGAGCAATTTTGCTTGGAGCTTTGGTGGAGATTGTGAAATGGGAGGCCAATACCCTTGAATAATTCCCTTTGATACAGAATTTGTTTATATTTCCTCTGGAAGACTCAAGATGGCATATGTGGGAAGAAAAGAATTAGGGGCTAGATCCCACTTGATCTAAAATCTGATCTAAAATGGCTCTGGTCAGATTTGGCAATTGACAGCACAGTATTAAATCTGGTTTACAAACACGTTTAATTTCTCTGATTTCTCTTCAACTCCCTTCTCCGTTCCATCTTCTACATCCCGTTGACATGAGAACCTCAATATAGATACACCCTGAGAGCACACATGTGAGAAGTCCTGCAACAGGACTTCTGCTAAATTTCCCCAAAGAAGGTAAGGAGTTATTTGTATGTCTTTAAGATGCTCTTCTGCATTCTCTGTAGCATAGGGGAAAGGACATGGCAGGAATGATTGTTTATCCCTTTTATGGTTCCTGTTAGCTGCTTGAGAGAAGGTTTGCCAAAAGCCTTTCATTCTCCGCTGGGGAGCTGCAAGACTGCGACCACGGACGTGTCCCAGGCTACAATCTACCTGGACCTAGTTTCAAGTTAACAGGCACATCATGTTTTCGTGCTCTCGGAAAATCTTTTAAAAAAGTCCTGACTACCATAAGCTTAGGAGAATGGGATTTTGTTGGTTTTGTTGCTCTGAAATACACCTTTTCCTCCGCACTCTCTCCATGTGTGCATCACCCGACATCAGCACCTGCGTTAAATTTGGTGTAGCCATTTATGGCACTGTCCTTGCTCTTAAATGGCAACTCTGATTTAAAAATTGACCTCTGGGGCTTATTTGTTTGAGAACATCTTTGCTCTGTTGTGATTTGGAAGCAATTCCAATTAGAGAACTTTTTTGGTGGCTTTGGTTTGTTTGGTGGTTTTTTTTTTGCATACTCTATGAACTGATTTGCCTGAATTAAAAGCATTTTTAATCAAAACCCTTAATAGTTTATATGCCTGATAATAATGAAGTCTCCCTTCTATATTAGGCCATGAAATATTAAACTGAGTATCCTTTCAGAAAATTGGCTTCCTTTTTGAGGGATCTCAAGCAGTCCTGTCCTAAAAATGACATAACATGGTACAACTTACAAAGGGCTTGGTGGAGGCTAGAACTCTTCTTCTCTGAAACACAGAAGATTGTCTTATTCAAGAACTAACTAGTAACTTTGACAAGATGCTTCCACTATTTCAAGAATTGGTGTTGATTTGTTTTACTTTACCTCTAGGTTTTCTTTAAACAAATGATTGATTTGGATTTCACCGGGGCCAAGAGTTTGAGTTAGAGGTGTGCACACCCCGCTGTGTGCCTTGAAGAAGGCAAGTCGTGGTGCTGAGATGGAGGAGCCGAGGCAGAGATAGAGGGGATGGCAGTACTTACTAATTTAGATGCAGCAGCAATAGCACGCCTTTAGCCATCCCTAAAATGTCTTAATTAAATGGACGTGGTTTTGAAGGACAAATCTGGCTGATGATTCATTACAGGCTCTTCTCTAGACAGACATTATGCTCCTACCAAACTGTTTCCCCCTTTTAAACAAAAGGGGTGCATGGTTTTCTCCAGCAAGGAGGCTCCTTGAGAAAGGCGGTTTCCATGGAGACACTTACTTGACTTAAACGATCTGGTTAGGGCTTGAGAAGAGGCTTGGGGGGTAAACACTGCATTGACACAAATCCCACTGTTTTGTAAAGAAACTGGGGTTGCTGCAGTGTCTTGTTTCCAACTTGATGCCCCTTTTCAGGGGCCTGGTTTTGAAAAAGTGCCAAATAGGTTGTTTGGTCAGCAATGTGAGGCATGTAAAAGGCTGCCATGTCTTAGCCGGGCTGTCTGTTAGTATCCTAATTCATCTGTCTCTCAAAATGCTGCAGGTTGGTATAGGTAGGACATGTTTGCAGTGATGTACTGTGCAAGTATGGATTGCAATGGCCTGCAAGTAGCTACTGGCTTCCTTAAAGCCCACCATTCGTGGCTGACAGTAAAGTTGATCTAGACCAAAGTGGAAGCATATTATTTGCTTGAACCTCATTCCTAATTAAGAGCTTGCATAATCCATTTGTTCAGTCGAAAACTATGTATTCAATGTAAAAATTGTTAAAGGTGACATCTGATTCTCCATCTTCCCACTGTGAAATAATGGGACTTTTTAATAGCTTCTTATTTCAACAGTATTAGAGAGCCTGTAGATGTATTTTGGGGTTCTAAGCCTGACTGGATCGAGTGTATGGGTAATTAATGCTCTAGGATCTCATTGTTTGTTGTTAATGACATCTCACAACGTCAAAGATGGAATCTTAAAGAAGCAGCTGCCAGCTTGGACAGCAGATAGCCAACAACAGCGAAACTGAAGTACAGATGGGAGCTGGACAGAAGCTCACCACCAAAAGGGAAGCCTGCAGAGAATCAGTGGTAAGACCTACAGAAGATGATGGAGTTGATGCAAAGGGTGCTGGAGCAGGATGAAAGTTAAAACTTCAGTTACACAATTACTGAGATGATTCCAGGAGTGCCGCAGCAGCCTGCCACTTTTCAAGGCAGCCTGGTGTCTGAGCTAGGAGAGCAGAAAGAAGCCTGGGTAAGAAAATGTGCCGAAAGTTGAGACTGGAGCAGCAATATGGCTTTGACTCACAGCCCGTGCTAAGAGAGTTGGAGCTAATCCAGGAGGTTCACAAAAATTACAAAATTCAGCCGAAACAGGAACGTGGGGGCTAGAGTGGAGGAGGTGGCCTTGATGTGCCAAAGGACTGAAGAGGGAGGCCAGATTTCGCGGGTACATGGAATGGCAGAAGCAAATTTAACTTGGGCTTCTGTGGAGAACAAGCAGCTTGTTCCCTGTTGCCTTGCAGCACTGGTACTGTGTCTTTTTGCATTTGGCGCTGTTTTGGGATTGTGTCAGCAGCCATCAGGCTTTGGTCTTGTGTTTGTAAAAAGACTTTTAGCTCTGCATCTACTGATTTCTGACTTCAAGTTTCAAGTTTTGTTGGCAGATGTCTTTATGTTGTGTCCCACCTGGTAGTACAGGGGCTGTTGCCATTTCAAAATCAGCTAGATAGTGTGTTTCTCTTTGTACGGCCTTGACTTAACTCTCCTATAGTGCCAGGTTTGTTTTAATGTATGAGGCCAGCTCAGCCATTTTAAAAATAAAATTGAAACCTTAAATAAAACTGGAATTAATTACTTGGGTCTCCTTCACTTGCTGTTTCAAGTCACTTGCAGTAACAGTAGAACTGAGTGGGGGGTGCTTAAAGAAGGAATTGTGCTTCTCTGATCTATCTTAGATTTATCAGCTCTTATTTGGTTGAACAAAGTGACTATACTAAAGGCTGTTGCAGCAAGGGTGGCTTTTACCACGCGGATATAGTTACTGCTCTGACAAACACCAGTCTAGAGGCAGGATCTAGACTATGGTTTGTGGAGGAAGTGGGTAGCGAGGGGCAATTTTTGCCTTCTGGATGCTTGTGGTAGAACTTGATGTCTGAACCTCCTTGTACAGAGGAGGAAATCAGGGGAGGGTTTGGGGATAGTTATCTACAACCACCTTCCCCAGCACTGATTTTTCTTGTAAGAAAAATGTAGAATGAGGCTCATGACAGAAGGAGGAGTTTATCATCCGATGGACTTGTTTGCATAAGTGCAACATCGTGGTTTGGGGAGGATGCCTGCACTGACACATCAGCCCTTCTGCTGTTTATTTCCTGCCTGTGAAACATCTGACCTGCATATTTTACTCTGAAGTGCAAGAGGACTTTCTGAGGTCAACCTCTGGGAATGTGGGAGTGAGGAACTGGGAGAAGCTCTTCCAAATTCCTGTTAGTTAGCTGGGTGCTAAGCCAGGTTTTAGAGAGGGTGCTGGAAGAAAAGAGAACACCTTGAACAGGGAACTTAACCTACTAGAACAATGCAACTGATGTTATTTCTTAAAATTCTCTCTCCCTAGAACAGATGCTGTAGTTGAAACCTGATTTCCAACAGCTCTTTTTCAGCAAAGCCAGAGAAGAGGCCCATTTTTCAATTTTTGTGAAGATGAGAAGCCTCACTTGAGCAAGAGGGTCATTGCAGCCCAGCTGGCTGGGATTGTGGGTGATTCTCTTTGCTGTGATGTGGTAGGTCCCACCTTGGATGTCCTTGTCCCATTAGAGAAAGGAAATCTAACTGGGCTCCCACTACTTCCTCCTCTGAAGCTTCACAAAGAAGGTCACCAGGCAAACTTACGATCTTTGTAACATCCTGGAAATGCCCCTAAAAATGCTACCCTATGGAGGATACACAGTCTAACTAGCTACCTTTTTCCATGATTTCTAGGGAGGACTTTTTCTCTTGGAGGCTTTTTCACTTGAGATGAACTTGGCTAAATTGCCTAGCAGTTGCTGTGGGTGGGAGGTGTTGGACAATGAATGATTTCAAGGCTTTAAGAAATGGTTGATGGTGGTAACTCATTTGAATGCTCTTCAAAGCCCTAGTGACCTTTTCTCAAAGATGAATTCCTAGCCAAACTTACATGATTAGTAGATTGGGAGTTTTTTGATAGCTGAATCAGTTTGGGCGAGTCAGAGAGATAATTCTGAAGATTTCAGCTTTTAATCATGCATATCTGTGAAACTGAGGTCTCAACACATCTCCACTTTGGAACCTCCAGTGAAGTTGTCCAGGGCATGGGTCACCCTTTCAGACCTTGGTGCCTGTCTGTTGTGGGTTCAGTCCAGGAGAATATGCTGTTCAGCAGTGCCCTCATCAACTGCTCATGTGTGTGTCTAGTAGTTTGTAGTTGCATCTTTTAAACAGAGAAAAGGAAGGACCCACTCAGCTGTGTGTGGGAAGGGAGGCAAAGGAGATGAGCTCCTGCAGCAGTCCTGGTCAAGATATCCTGGCTGTAAAATACATTCCAGTCCTGACTCTCTGTTCCCAATGCCTCATTTTCTTCCATCTGCACAGGAAGGGAACTCCTGTGTGACAACCTCAGAGGGGTGTCCAGAGGCTACAGGTGCAATTATTGTTATTTCTGCGGCACCTCCCCCAGATCTTTGAAGTCTTACTTCTTCATTCCTAGATTTAGTACCTTATCCTTATAGCCCCTGAGTGTCTTGGGGTAAGGTTTACAGGGAGGGGTGGTACCTTGTGTCAGACTGGTTGATCTACAAAGAGAGAGCTGGGGTTGAAACATCAGTAGAAGTTTTGGACAACACACACTTTCAGGTCTGACCCAGACACAGTGAGCTGGCAGCTAAATACCAGTGGGAACAGTTATTCTGTGTGCAACTACAAGATGTTTATTTGGGAGCAAAATGGGGGAATTGGTGGTAGGATAAGCAATAAGCTGTGAGGTACAACAGAGATGAGATGTCCCTTGCAGGGAAAACTGCAGCACACCATGCAAATGATGCTTTTACTGGGTTACTCATTTTTAGCAGCACCCAGAAGACTTCCACATACCAATTCCCAAGCTCGTCTTTCGGAGAGTTCTGTAGCTTGAACAAGGTGAGCAGGGAACTTGTCCATTCCTGGGGCTGCAATGCCCTCTCCTGGCGGCTGCACTGGGGATTCGTTCCCTTTAATACTGCCCAGTTTTCATGAGCATCATGAGAAGCAGCTTTTAATGTTTCTTTTGGAGGATGCAGGCTGAAAATAGCCAGCACACACCAGCAGGGATAAGGAGATGCTCGTGACATGGAATTTGTTACCCTGGTAGTGCATTCCCCTGCAATCACCCCATCTCCATCTTTGCTCCTGTCTCATTTCTAAGTTATTTACACTGAACATGCTGAGGCAGCCTCCTAAGGCAAATGTACTCTCCCAGGCCAATATTATGTGTGAGCCATGGAGGACATGCCCTCTGCTTCCATCACAGCACAGGCACAGCACATCACTGGCTGCATCAGCAGTGTGGGCTTTTGCAGACAGCCCTGTACTTCTCCTGGGTCTGGTGGGGTTTTCTGGCACACCATGTCCATGCTGATGTACTGGTTAAGTTTGATAAAGGAAAAGAAACATCTCAGCACTGTGCAATGACAGCTGGCAGGGTTGAAAGAAGCTGAGGCACTGCTGCACAGAGGCTCAGCTCCTCTGAACACGGCTGAAGTGAACCAGGACCCATCCCTCATTCCACACCTTGTGCCCCCAAACCTGCATAGATTTGGGGTTAGCAGTTATGCTGGCAATCAAGGTCACAGAATCACTAGGTTGGAAAAGATCCCCAGGACGATCGAGTCCAACCATTCCTATCAATCACTAAACCATGCCCCTCACCCACCCGTCTTTTAAACACCTCCAGGGAAAGTGACTCAACCGCCTCCCTTTGTGCCCCTATCCCATCCTCTGTACCTCCACCAACTGATACCTCTGATTTTTGGTGGGTTACTGCTTGATGCAAAAGATAAACGTTGCTTGCCCACGGCTGCAGGGTCTGTGCCCGCACACTGCCACCAACTGCAAGAGTGAGGGCCAAACTTTAGATCAGTTCAAGTCACCTCCTCCTTCTGCCCCCACCTCCTTTATCTTTTCTGGAAACATCAACACCATAAATGATGCCATTTCTGTAATTAATCTTGCAGGGATGTCATTACCTGCATGAGTCACATGCTCTCAAGGCTCTGCAGCAGCTTGTTGTGCAACTATGTGTTGGAGAGGGGACATCCAAGAATGGCCAGGGAGGGGGAGAACATCAGCCCCTTTGTGCTGCCAAGGCAGGGCATGTCCTAACCAGCGTAGGACATAGGGTGGAAGGATGTGAACATATCTATTTCCCAACAAAATACTCCAAGTTGTGGCTGGCAGCTGGGCAGAGAGATTGTCCCCAGTCCCTGTTTGTGCCATGTTCTTCCTGGTTTTATCTTCTCATGACACAAATGGAGACAAAAACTCGCTGGGGTTCAAGGCTGACCTGCCCTGTTGATGTCCTCGGAGTGGATTTGTACAGCACCAGTCCCATGCAGGCATTCTCTTTATGGGCTCATAAACTCTGAGGCTGGGCTCCTGTGGCAGGACTCCAGCTGATTCTCACTTACCTTCACGGTCAGTTGCCAGCAGGGTTAGGACACTGACTGTGACACTGGGTGAGGATTCTGCAGATAAGCTGGTGAACTCTGAGCTGAAGATACTGAAGCCAGAGCAGCCTGTGCCTGGCCAGAGAGTCCTTTGCCAGGTGTTTGCAGAGCAAACTGTGGCAGTGAAGCCTTTGCCTCTCTCTCTCCCCAGAAGCAAAAACATGGCATTATTTTAGGGCAGAGAACTGTATATTTGGGGTTTTCTTTGCTTCTTAAAGATGGGTCTGCGGTTTTACTTTAAATTACCTTTTCCTATTTTCAGGACTCTTCCCTCCACTGCAGGGAGCTTTTTTGCACTGACGATATTGCTCAACCCTGCCCCTTATGCCCCATGTATGCCTTGGAGTCCATCCATGCCAAAAGAATGCAGCAACTGGAAGAAAGGCAGTCCAGGCAAGGATGATGGTGAAACCCCTTCAGAAGGTATTTTGTGGAGCACTGACTTTGCTGTTGGCTTCAAGGGCAGAGAAAAACTGTTGGGCTCTTCACCATTCCTCAGACCTGCTGGGCCACCCCCATGCCATGCCCCTTTCTGGCATGGACCTTCAAGACCTCAGTGTAACCTCATGATGAAGCAAGACTCAACACAGCCACAAATATACAAGGAGAAATTCCAGTGGATCAACTTGGGAGATTTAAACTGCAGGGTACCTTAGAAAAGCTGCTGTTGCTGCTCCCTATGTACCATCAGTGCCATCAGCCTCCTTAACCTCACTATTTCCTGCTCTGTTTATCAGGTTTCCAGGAATCAGACCATGAAGTAAGTAATATTCCTAGAGGTTCATACACGACCCCATTCGTCTTTACTCCAGCCAGCTGAGTGTTAGCTGGAAGGTGACTGGCAATAAAACCAGCTGGTTCTAACTTCACACCTTGCGGTTCCCTTGAATCAATCTATCTATCTATCTATCTATCTATCTATCTATCTATCTATCTATCTATCTATCTATCTCTATCTAATATTCCAGTTCCGTAGGGATATCATGGTATTTTAGGATCTAGTGCCAAGTGAGGGTTTGCAACACTGCTATTAAAATAAAACTCTCACGTGACTCGTTTGCCATTAAGTTTCATAATGAACAAGGGTGTCACCTCTGTAGCTCAGCTTCTAATTAAAAGTTTCAATTTGTAATGTGAGCTGCCCAAAAACTGCTGGGCCATCGTTTCTGCCATCTTCTTGTCCTCTCTGTTTGCAAGGGCAGTTTCCTGATTTCGCTTTTGAGGGACCCTCTGATCCATCTTTTCACCCAGCAATAAAAATCCCAAGGTGAGAGACCACAAAAACGAAAAAAACACACCACTGGTGTTTCAGAGAGCCCTCTGGAGCTGGAAAGCATGTTTCTTTAGCCACTCATGCAGCGAAGAGCTTTTTAGTTGCAGGAGGAGCTGCGTGAATCTGTGCAGCTTCCTAACCCGAGAAACTTGATGGTGGGATTTTGCCTTTCTAAAAGTCCAGGGCACCTTGGAAGTTACAAAATACAACCTCACAAACTGCTTTTGTTGTACTGACCTTCCCCCTCCCTCCCCTCCCTCACTCCAAAGGAAGTTATGTCTCTAATAAGATTTAGATATTAAAGCCCAAAACTGTTGCACGAAATAAGCAGGTTTTGCATCTGGGTTAGCTCAGAAATCTGGTACAATGAATTCCTGCCTGGGCTTAAGGCCATGGGAAACATGGAGGAGGTTCGGGAGCTTTATTTCTGAGGTCAGCAATGACACAACTTGCCCAAATCTCCCTCGGGCTATTTCTTCAGACTACATCCTTTGGACATTTAATTCTGCCAAGGCAAGATCTGTACAACAGCCTCTCCTGTTCTGGATAGGCAAGGGATGAATCAAACCCAGGTGTGCCTGCAAGTCCCCAGTGTCTCCCAGAGCCGTGCAGGGAACAGCTGCCTGTGTCCCACGACGAGATGTTAATTTTTCCAGCCTTGAGGACTGAATTTATTAAGCCCTGCGTTGCCCCTCCTACCGTGGGAGGGACAGCTCCAGCAGCCTCTCTAATACTAGGTGTCACACAGCGATGCCACCATTCGGGTCCCAGAGTGTCACAAGCAAAGGACACAGCAACCCAAGTGCAGCAGAAAGCAAAAATAACCTTTCCACGTGCATGCCGGCGAGGTAAGTTTCCTCCTCTGTCCTAACTCTTAAAGATGCTCCTGCCCGATGAAATACATCCCCGCTTGCTTTTTCCTGTCTCCCCTAAAAGTTAGCACCATGGGGGAGGGGGTCAGATTTCTTTGACTTATCTTTTCTTTCCTTTGGACTTCTGAGTGTGTTGGTTGGGATGCGACAGTGGGTGATTGACTCGGCTTCTGCCTGGATTGCAGTGGGAAACAAAGCCCGAAGAGCCAGAGAATAGGGAGAAGTGGTAACAAAAGGGGAGCGAAGCGGGTGATTTGTGAACAGGGAGGGTTTCTGATGACTGGCTGAGGAGGAGAAGGTGCTCAGCAGTCCAGCTACACTCTCGGAGTCCCTGCTGGATAAGTTGGTTGCGACCTGTTGAGGAGAGAAATGGGATCTGGGATGAGATGTGAGTGCTGGGTGGCTCATAGGGCTGCTGGAGCTGGGGCAGGGGTGAGAGGGAAACCACGGTCGACCATTCACAATGCTTGGGATAATGGACTGTTTCCATAGTAAAAGAGAGAAAGGAGCCTCTCTCTTTTTTCCCTTGAGCTCTCTTAGCGTGTGAACGGAGAGGTTGACTCAGGAACAAATAACCCGTGAAAGGGTAACATCTGGGAACAGCTGTAAATAATCAAGACCTGGTTGGAAAGGCTGGAAGCAACTGTCTGGTCCAACGTTTGCCCTGCCGCTGCATGTCGCTCTGGGAGTTTTGATGGGCACCTGTTTGGAGAGCAGCTTGGTTTGCAGATGAAAGTGGGATTTGGCACTGGACTTAGTCTGCTGCTGCTGTCTGAATTTTTAGGCATCAATTTTAGACATAACTGTAACTAGCAGTGAAATGGGGGAATTTTTACTTCTAGGAAAGAATGAATTTTAGTTCAGAATTGGGTGCTCAGCTGACATAAACCTGGGGATTGGCACCAGGCCAATGGGGGAAGGATAATGGAGATTTTGATGAGCAGCAAGTCAACTCTGTGGTGTACATCACCTCTTTTTCACTGCTATACTTTCTTAGGGAATCCTGAACTCAAAGCATAGCATCTCTCAGGACTTATCCTCTAGCATGTGATACCAGGTGGAAGGCAAGAGAGAACAGAAATAATTCCCTACGGCTGCTCAAAGCTTTTAAGCTGCATTTAACAACAACAAAAAAACATAGTGTACCATGGGACCAGCTGGATTTTAATTAAAAAAATGTTCTGAATGTGAGGGGAGCCAAAACTGCCACTTCCTTTCCAACTTTGCTGTTGATATGTTTAAAAGGTGCACAAGATTTCCAGGGCAATTTGAAAACTTTACAGAGAAATGCAAAGATGGGTGAAGCAGATCCTGTGACATTCCTGTGCCATGACATTGGACCGAGGAGGTGACCGAATAGTGTCTTTTGAGCCTTATGTGTCATTTGTGGCAGTGAAAATGCAGTTCTTTAGACTTGGTGGTTGTGGTTTGTTCCGAGATCACCTGCAGCTTACAAAGTGCCTCTGTGCAAATTCTTATCACACAATTGTGCTTAGTGTGATAAAGTTATCAGACAAAATATAGGAAAAAGCATTTTAAAATAAAGTTTGTGGCCCTTTGACAATGTGCACTTAATTCACTTGCTATGCAAGATCCCAGAAACATTCCTTCTGGAAAATATTTCTTGTTGTGTGCAAATGGCTTCAAAAGTTATTACCTATCAGCTGAGACATGTGTGCTTCTGCTTCCTAATATTGTGGAGCAGATCCTGTCCGGTTGCAAAGCCGCAGCTTGGTGGCTTTGCATGGGGGACAGGCTGGAGGGAGCTCTGCAATGGTTGCTCTCTGAAGACTGCAATGCTGTGCATGCAGCAATAGCCTGGCTTATTTTGAAGAAGGAGGTCTGTGCCTCATCTTGGGGTGATGATTTATTATTGGGCTTGTAGGACTGCCCAGACTTCTCTGTGGCTTGTGAAAATGAGGATATTGGGCTATTTTTAAAAAGAGTAGACGGGATAAGAATTTGCAAAGATCCTCTGGTCTCCAGATCTTACTTAAAGAAAAGAAAGGGAGGCAGCGTGGATAGAGCAGTGTGGAATCCATGGCAGGCTGAGTCTTGAGGGCAGCATGGGCTTGGCTCCTCATTGCAATGTTTGCTGCAACTCCGGATACCATAAGCAAGAGAGCTGAGCAGGCTGCCTGTAGGTGCTCTTCTCTTCAGCCTCTTGTCCTCACCCTGTTCTTCATATGCTGAACCCCCAGCTCCCAGCAGTGTTCAGGGAGGAACCATGACTAGTTTGGTGGCTGAGGGTTTGTCTTTTGATACAAACCCTGTACACAGAGGGTGGCCTTGGCTCATGTTCCCTGTGACTCTCCTCACCAGCACAACACTGGCATCTCTTGTGTTTCTTGTCCTCTCCAGGAAAAGGGGGGAAGGAGAGAGTGATACTTTAGAGGGCTGAACAGACTGAAGACGCCCATTTCCTGGTATGATATTAGTCCTATTCTTCTGTCGTTGTTTGCCTTCTAGGTCTTTGTGGTGTTCCCAGGGAAGATGCTGTGTTAAGCATGATGAGGACCTGCTGTCAGGGTTAAGATGGATTCTCCATCCTTCTGGCCCTTTATCCTTCTGGCCCAGGTTCTTCCTGGCATTTGGGCAGTTGTAGTCTATGCGAATGCAAGATAAGCTGTAGCAAGAGAGATAGGTGAGAAGCCCTGTCCTGTGATCTGTCCTCTGCAGGTATGGTGCCAAGGGAAGGCTCTTGGGGCCATAACAGTGCACCAGTTATTTTCTTTAGTCAATGCTTACATAAGAAGGCGACAGGGGTAAGAAGCTAACCATGATGATGGTGCACTATAAGAGCAGCAGGCAGAGGGAGAGGGCAGAGGAAGGATGTTGGGAAGGATGTCTATGTGTGTGAATGAGGAGACAGATGGTTGTGCCTGCTGCTCATGAGGGCAGTTTCAATGTCAACTCCACTGTTGTGTGCAAGAAAGAAGAACATACGTGTAAGAAGGGCGCAGCACGGGAGCAGCTCAAAGCGTCACTGCATGCCTGCACACTCAGGCTGCCGTCTCATTGCTTGTGTAGAAATGCTTTGGAGTCAGTCCCTTCCTTACTCTCCCACTTCATTTCCTCTGTTTTCCAATGCAACTGTGAGCAATTACTTGTTTCTCCAGCCTCCATCTGCTCTAATTAGGCTGGAAGTGCCTGGAAGGCTTTCAACCCCCAGACGTTTGTACAGCACTGAGCCTCTGTGACAATAACGGGTCCAGTCCTCTCTGCTTCTGTGGCCCCTGCTGCCACCATTAATTCGGTCTGGTCCTTTCGGCAGCCGCTCTTAATCTCTGAACTTATCTTGGAAGTTCTCCAGAGCTGGAGAAATAAAAGACACCTTAGAAAAGGGGAGACAGGGGAAATTGGCAAGAGCAGTTGCTTTTTAAAAGACTACTTATTTCTTAAGATGTTCTTACTACTGATTAACCTTTGCTCCATGACTGCTTTAATTGATTCATGCCTTAAAACAGTCAGAAAGGTTCTGTGGGGTCATGGTGGCTGTCTCCTGTGTTCTCTTTCCTTGCAAATCTTTTAAGAATTTTTGGTTGCGCAAAACCCAATTCTCAGGAGAAATCCAGGTGAATGGCACCAACCCCTTTACCTTCTCTGTCCTCCAGGTTTTCCATCCCCCATCTTAGTTCTTTACCTCTGGGACCTCATCCTTCTGTCACTGCTGTCACCTGGCAACCTGCTACCAAGCTGAGCCTGTCCCATATCCCTCTGCAATTCATAGCAAATGCTATTTCGAGGGATGATTTTTTTGGCCCTTGACCCAGTCACAGATATCCAGGGCTAGCTCTCAGTACTGAAGGAGCTAAACTTAGAGGGAAAAATAGCAGGGCAAAATCCACTGTGTGCTTGGTGTTGCCTAGCTCTCCCAGATCCTGATGAGCACTTTCCTCATCCCAGTGGCTGACAGCTGCCTCATCTGAGCTTTCCTGTGTGGGTACCTTCCAGGTAGCCATGAACTGTGGTGCCTATACCAAAGCAGTTTATCAAGCCCAGGATGCAGAAGTTCCTTGAATGTGAGCTGAAAGATTCACAGTGTTGAACTGGACTTGTTGGATTTGAGTGACAAATGCCTCTTCATCTTGGGTTGGGTTCATACACTGGCACTCTGGACACGTGTGGGACAGTTCATCTGTCCTATTTAGACATTTGCCTTTGTACGTAGTGTCCTTGGAGTCGTGCCCATTTCTCTTTGCTGACTGTACCAGGGTCTCAGGATGACCATTCAAACACAGAGGAGATGAGTCCAAACAGTCTTCCAGAAAGACCAAAGGAGGAATGACAATTCCCACCCCAAACTCTGCAACTAAATAAATTGTTCCCTTCCCCCACGCTGCTGGGATGTGAGTGTTGCTGGGTGCTGATCCAGCAGAGTTGAGTGTGCTGGGTGTCCTGGGCCCTGAGGAGGTCCATCAAGGTCCTGTCCATTGGTTGTCTGCACGGGGCAATGCCTGCACAATGAAACTCACTGATCTTGCTGGCTGGCTAAGCAGTCTTACGCTAGCAGATGGACGAAAATCAAATGAGCTGTACAGTCCGCAGCTGCTGCTCTTGCTGCATTGCTGGCGCAACTCTAAGTTGGGAAACTGAGGCACAGGGTGATACCTCCACTGCATCACTGGTTGGTGTTAGTTCAGGGAATTTGTGTCAAGTTATTATTGTGCTCTGAAATGAGTTCAAAAGGTTTCTGAGAAGGCTTATGCACAAATGTGGTAGTGTTTAATTAACTAGAAATCATTTTTCCTCTGGGAGCTGCAGAACCACATTCTTAGGGTGCAAAAACACCAGCCCTTGTGCATTTGGAGAAACCTCTTGCTGGTGGTACAGAAAATCTCTTTTCCTGCACTTTCCTCCCATCTTTGCAGGGATGTTTTACTCCAAGATCTGAACTTTAACAGCCGTAGCTTGGAGGAGGGCCAGCAGTGGGGGCTTCAGTGTGGTGGCTATCCAGTGCTCCCACCCTTTGTCTGGGCTGAATAGCGCTCTGCAGAGCTGCTGTGCAGAGATATGCAATCTGCAAACCTCTTTTCTTTCCCCCTCTTGGCTGACGGACAAAGTCTTCCCTTGGAAACGATGCTCATGGTGGTATGCTGCCCTTGGTGGGGCAGTGGGGCTGGAGAGGGTCCCCCACACTGCATCTCAATTTCCTTGCCTACCCTTAACATCGGGGAACAAAGAACTGCTTAGGTATTCACAGGAGCATAGAGGGACTCAAGCCAGGGCATGCTGAACTGCACAAAGTGGGATTTATCTTCAAAGAAATACTTCCTCCCTTTTTGAGCTCCTTTATTTTCCTTTTTTTTCCAAGGGATTTATTCCTCCTCCCTCCCAGGCAGGCATTGAGCTGTGGAAGCACTTTTTGCCTCCCCATGGTGGCTTTTTGAAGGTGGGAGAGCGACTTTTTAGAAAGCCGCAGGTGACCCAGGGGCAAAGACTGGGGCTGGACCCCATGTGCTGCACAGGGATGACCCAAGCATGGCTTCACACATCACTGCTGGTGATGTTGTATGGCCACAAGCACAGCAAGGACACACCACTTCCCTTTGGTTGATGAGGCCGAAATGTGGGGAGCAGCATTTCCCCACAGACTGGTCATGCTAAGTCTACATTTTCAGGCTTGACCTGGAGGTATGAGGTCACTGATGTTCCCAATTCCCTCTTCGGGTGAGCAAAATGACACCTAGACAAGGATATCTTGCTGCTGCCAGTGGGGACCAATATTTGGCTGGGTGGTGGAAGGTCTCTGTGTCACCACTCCTAGAAGGTCATATCTCCTAACCATTTCTGGGACTAATTTTTGCCTCTTAGCACCTGTACTTCCCAGAGAAAGGATGCCAACTTCCACAAAGGGCTGACCATCCTTATACAAGGGGTGCCCAAGACTGAGCTAAGGTGGGGACTAGAACAAGTTCATGGATTATATATCATATGTATGAAGAAACTCCAGGTCGAAGAGGGAGGGCACAGCTGATGGACTGGCATCAACAAGGACAAGGCTACTTTAAATTTTGCCCATTTTTGTGATGCTGGGAGCATGCCCATAGACCCTATTCTTGATTCAGCGCCTTCTTACACCAGGAGACACGTGAATAAACCCTGGGAAAATAATTCTTGAAAAAACACATAATTTGATCTGTCCTGTGGGTAGGTGAATATACACTTTTTAAAAATAAAATTTCTGATGTACTAGAGGTTTTCAGGCCTTTTCATTGCCAAATCAGGCCCAATCTACATTTTAGTACAAAGGAAAACAGATGTGAAATTACAAAATTCTGCTGTGTTTGACTCAGCATTTGTTGCTGGATTTTGGGGCTGCTTCTGCTCAGCCAGAATCTCCTCTTCCCCATTACAATCAATAAAGCTGAGAGCAATTACTACCACTTGAGGCTAGGAGAGCACATGGCTCACCCTTTCCTTCCTTGGGACAGGAGTATCCCTGCCCTGGAGCAGTGAGCCTCCTGCCCATTCACAACCTGGACCCACCATGATAGAGCAGCTGCAGCTTCAGTCTTTGGGACCCTTTTAGAAGGGCTGTTGGAGCTTTTGAGACGTTCTAGAAGGAAGAAGGGGAGATGCAACATTCTACAAGGAAGGCTGGGGTGGTGCTTTTCGGAAGAAAAGTAGAATGGGATGGAGGAACCTCTCTAGAACGTAGGTGGGGTGGACCTCCTAGAAAGAAGCAATCAGTCAAAGATAATTTAAACACAGACCCCACTCAACAGCTGTTCTGGGAATGGCATCTGGTTCCCCTTCAAAGGAAAATTCCCCTAGCTCATACTGTTCTCATCTATGCCAGATCCATGCTTTTGCTCCTCAAAATGGAAGGGTGCCAGTGGTACGCAAACCTCTGCATAACCAAAACATCTCAGCCCTTTTGTTAGGCTTCTGAGTAATAATAGAGGATGCAATATATTTGAGTCCAGCCAAAGAGACGACATTTGTGAAAAGTATTTCTCCACACCTTCTTTTTCTTCCCTTTTTTTAAGAGCTACTATTCGTCAGCTTTATTCAAAACACTCATTTTACTCCTAGCAGACGAGAAGGCGAATCTATTGTAGTACTGTGAGAGACTTTCACAAACATGACGATGTCCCCTTGCCTGTTTCCACATGAAGCTGACAGCATTTGTATAAAACCCTTTGTAAATGCACTGAGACTTGGCCAGTAATTTTCTGGGCACACATTTCTTAATGTAGCCCATGAAGTTCTTTGAAGATGAAGAAAAGCAGCTGTAATTTCTAATGCCGATGATTCTGATTAAAAGAGGTTTCTGCAAGTGATTGTGGATAATGAGTCATCCCCAGCAACTGGACATTGGGGACAAACATACTCCAAACATGAGAGACTATCGAAAAAAGTACCTTGAAGGAGCTGAGAGACACTGAACAATTTTGGTGGTGGGTTGAGGGAGAGGAAAAAGTAATCTGTGAATAAAAGTAGTTCAACTTTGGAGCTTTATTTGCTATGATGGTCACTTTGGAAAAATGTTGGGATTAAAGTGCCTTTTCTAAATAATCATGGCCAATGTCAAAATAGATCCCGCTTTGGAGTGAGGCTTGCTTCACCATTCAGGAGTATGTGTAGAAGTTTGAGGCCAACACCAGGGCTACCGGACCCATATCACTCATCCCCAGCAATGGAGGTCCTTCAAGGGCTTGACAACTTGATGGTTTGTCTTAGAATATCTTGCTTTAAAACATTTACATGTGACCACACATGAATCCTGGTCTCTGAAGATACTGGGACTGAAAACTGAACAGGCCATGCCAACCACTTCCAGGACAGCTCCTGCTGAGTGTCTGACCTTTAGACTGTAGTGCAAAGAGTCCTCTGTGATGGGGATAAGTCTCTGTGCATTCCTAAGAGATAAAGAATTTCAACTTAATTGGTTAATTTGGTAGAAATGCATTTGATTACTTGTGTCTGTTCAAAGTGTGGTGGCATATTAGAAAATGCAGGGCATTAACCTTGGTGAAAACTAGAGCTGATTCATGAGGAGATGTACCACAACAAATGAAATGGAGAAATATTGTCACTGCAGTCACAGGAGCAGTTAGTTCTTGTTAACCCCTTCTATTTTCACACTCATGTGTTAGTTCTTGTGTTAAGCCCTATTGTTTCTTTGTGCTAATGGCTGTGATCTTCCACCACAAAGCCAACAGCTAATCAGTTCATGAGACATACTCAATACATGTTTGTCCCAGGCTGCACATACCCTCTGGGATCCCACACAGAAGTAAGGTATTACTAGGGCTTACAAAGAAATTGTTGTAAGTCTTAGTGATATATTATAATTACCAACTGCCAGGGAAAGGAATGGATCTAGAGTACATAACCTATCGTAGGGAGATTATGACTGGCTTCATTTTATTTGATCCTTTTCCTTCCTTGTGTTAAACCTCATTCATTCCTTGAAAATAAACTGAAGGCACATGATGGTGAAATATAAGGGATCCTAGCCTGTGATCCAGAGCCTTGGGCAGAAATGTAGCTTTAAGAGGTGCTCTTTGCTGAGGTTTTCTGAGAGGTGGCAAGGTCTGTGCGCAGCTCGTGGTGATGGTGATCAACCAGCAGCTTGTCAGGAGGCTGATTTTGTTCCTTTGCATGTGTTGTTGTGATGCTGTGGAAGCTTCCCAGGTGGATGGTCAGCCAATAATACCTTTGAGAGTGATGGTATGGCACCAGAAGTCTCCATGCAAGGGAGCTGCATATGCTGAAGAAGCCCAGCTTAGGCTCAAGGCACCTCTTTTCTCTAGCATAGAGTTAAATTTTTCTCCAAATCTTTTGGAAAAGGTGGCATAGGCAAAGTGGGCACCACTCCTATCTGCTGTTTTCATATGCCATCGAGACGCTCAGGGCAAGCTGGCCTCACTCAGATGCTGAGAAATGACCACCTTCATGTCCTTCACATGGCTGATGGTAAACACATAGTTGGGTTTGTTTCCAGTTGTCTTCTTGCAGGTGACTGGGTATTGCATTTGCAGTATCTGAAAAGAGCCCTGCATCCACCTGCCCACATGTTGTAGGATATTGTGTTGGAGAAAGCTGGGTAGATGCAGGAGAAGGGAAAAAGAGAAAGACCTAAAAGGCGCAAGGAAAAAGCTGTAGGGCAATGCCAAATTTGGCTGATGCATCTGTTTACCCCTCAAATAATGGATGCCCGAGTTCTACAGCATGGAAAAAGACAAGGAGAGTCTCTCCTTGCTTGTGCACTGGCTTCTCAAGAAAGCTCCTCTTGCAGTACCTTCTTAATTAAGACCGTGCAGCTGTATACATTTCCTGCTTTTTTCACCACTGCTTCTTCCTTTATCATCCCCCCGGGGCTATTTCTCATGCTTTTCCTCCCTCTCTGTCAAACAGTGGGAAACGAGCAGCCCTGTTCAACTGCCTGTGAATAAAGGGGTTCTTATCTGTGAGCAAGCAAAGTCTCAGCTTGCAAGGGAAAGACCCGAGATCTCTGGTTTATGGAGCTGATAAACATATGTTACCAATTTCACAGCTCACTTACTGAGGTGTCCTAAACTTTGCTCTCCTACAAATGCAGGTTTTGCTGCTTGCTCTTTGTTCTCTTGACTTCCCCAGTGAATGGACTCAGATTTGCTCTTTCCTTCCTCAACCCATTTACCTTTGCTTGGAAGAGATGGGCAGGGATTGCAGATGACCTCTACATTTTAGGAGCACTCTGCTTCAAATCTAGATGCAAGCACTGTAAGGCCTTTTACTACGTCCTGACAGTGACTGAACTGCTTCAAATCCTGTCACATATTCTCTGTCTTTTGGCCTCTGCATCTACTGTGTGCTGGGTCCAGATGCTAAGGTATTATCTTTGTTAGCATCAAATCATAGAATCATAGAACCATAGAATCATCAAACCATAGATTCATAGAATAGTTTGGGTTGGAAGGGACCCTAAAGATCATCTAGTTCCAACCCCTCTGCCATGGGCAGGGACATCCCACTGGATCAGGCTGTCCAAGGCCCCATCCAACCTGGCCTTGAACACCTCCAGGGATGGGGCATCCACAGCTTCCCTGGGCAACCTGTGCCAGTGCCTTGTTACTCTCATGATGAAGAAATTCTTCCTTATGTTTAGTCTAAACCTCTCCAGTTTATACCCATTGCACCTAGTCTTATCACTACAAGCCTTTGTGAATACACCCTCCCCAGCTTTCTTGTAGGCCCGTTTCAGGTACTGGAAGGTTGCTACAAGACCTTCTCAGAGCCTTCTCTTCTCCAGGCTGAACAAGCCCAACTCTCTCAGCCTGTCCTCGTATGGGAGGTGCTCCAGCCCTCTGATCATCTTTGCAGCCCTCCTCTGGAACTGTTCCAACAGTTCTATATCTTTCTTAAGTTGAGGATTCCAGAACTGGACACAGTACTCCAGATGAGGTCTCACAAGAGAGGAATAGAGGGGCAGAATCACCTCCCTTGACCTGCTGGCCACTCTTCTTTTGATGCAGCCCAGGATACGGTTGGCCTTCTGGGCTGCGAGCGCACATTGCTGGCTCATGTCTAGCTTCTCGCCAACCAGCATCCTCATGTCCTTCTCTGCAGGGTAGCTCTCAATCACATCATCCCCCATCCTGTACTGAAAACAGGGATTGCCCTGACCCAGATGTAGGACTTTGCGCTTGGCCTTGTTGAACCTCATGAGGTCCTCATAGGCCCACTTCTTCAACTTATCCAGGTCCCTCTGGATGACATCCCATCCTTCTGGTGTGGCAACTGCACCACTCAGCTTGGTGTCATCTGCAAACTTGCTGAGAGTGCACTCAATCTTGTTGTCTGCATCACTGATGAAGATATTAAACAGCACCTGTCCCAGTACGGACCCCTGAGGGACACCACTTGTCATGGATCTCCATCTGGACTTTGAGCCATTGACCACTACTCTCTGAATATGACTATACAACCAGTTTCTTATCCACCGTACCGTCCACCCATCAAATCCATATCTCTCCAATTTAGAGAGAAGGATGTTGTGGGGAACCATGTCAAAGGCTTTACATAAATCTAGATAGATCACATCCATCAGTTTACCCATGTCCACTGTTGTGGTCACCCCATCATAGAAAGCCACTAAGTTGGTCATTCAGCATTTGCCCCTGGTGAAGCCGTGCTGGCTGCTATTAATCACCTCCATATCCTCCATGTGCTTTAGCATGTCTTCTAGGAGAATCTGCTCCATGATCTTCCCAGGCACTGAGGTGAGTGAGACAGGTCAGTAGTTCTTAGGGTCATCTTTTCTGCCCTTTTTAAAAATAGGCACAATGTTACCCTTCTTCCAGTCACCAGGGACTTCTCCTGATTGCCATGACTTTTCAAATATTGTGGAGAGTGGCTTGGCAACCACATCTGCCCATTCCCTCAGGACTCTGGGATGCATCTCATCAGGTCCCATAGACATATAAATGTTCAGAGTCCTCAGGTGGTCATGAACTTGATCCTGCTCTATAGTGGGAGGAGGTTTACCCCCCTGGTCTCCATCTTGCTGTCCTATGACCCAGAAGGGATGAGGAGACTGGCTATCAGTGAAGATCGAGGCAAAAAAGTTGTTAAGTACCTCAGCCTTCTCCTCGTCTGTTGATATGATTGATAGATTGGTTGATACCAAACATATCAATCATTGGGCACTGGAACAGGCTGCCCAGGGAGGTGATTGAGTCACCTTCCGTGGAGGTGTTTAAAGGACGGATGGATGAGGTGCTGAGGAGCATGGTTTAGTGATTGATAGGAATGGTTGGACTCGATGATCTTGTGGGTCTTTTCCAACCTAGTGATTCTGTGATTCTGTGAAGGTGGTTGTTCTGCTAACCCTCGTCCTCACCTCACCTAGAATTGAAAATTCTACCATCTCATGATGACTTTGCCCCAGGCTTCCTCCAACCGTCACACCCCCAACAAGGCCTTCTCTGTTCACAAACAGCAGGTCCAGGAAGGCGCCTTCCCTTGTTGGTTCAGTCACCAGTTGTGTGAGGAAGTTGTCTTCCACGAACTCCAGGAACCTCCTAGACTGCTTCCTCTGTGCTCTATTGTACTTCCAGCAGACATCTGCTAGATTAAAGTCTCCCACAAGGACAAGAGCTAGCGATCTTGAGACTTCTCAGAGTTGTTTGTATAAAAAGCTCATCTAGGTGGTCTGTAACAGACTCCCATCACAGTATCCCCCTTCTTGTGGGCTCCTCTGATTTTCACCCACAGACACTCAATCCAGAGGGAAGAAAAAAAATCACCTGGGCCCCAGATTACCTCACTAGCCATCCCAAGGCCCTAAAATCTCTTCTAATCCTCCTTTGGCTCCGTACTGCAGCTTCATCCCCTCCCACATGGAGCAGCAGTCACGGGTAACAGTCTGAAGGCCTCACCAGGTTAGGGAGTTCCCTTGCAAAGTCCCTCACCAGGTTACCATATCGGACCCTCTGTTGGTTGACAAATCGGACTCTCTGTCCCCTTCAGTAGAGAGTGTTTGTGAATTGGAATGCTTCAATATCTAGTGTGCTCTGAGGCACTTCAGATTCAGCCGGGCCTTGGGAGAGATGTTCTGGCTTTAGGCCAGCTAATGGCCAGCTAATAGGACAGCAGGATCAGCTGTCATCTGCACGACTTACTGGTGGCAGAATGCCCACCCCCTCCCCATCTGTGCTCTGGGTAATTCAAGAGCAGGATCACCATCTTGTCACATGAGATTGACATCAATTTTTTACTATGGGGTGACATGCTGGTGCCCAGATCTGATATGGCTGAACTTCTAGGGACGGCTTGTCTCCACCATATCCAACAGCGTGTGATTCCCTGTGACTGCCCTGGATGGACAGACACGTCTGCCTCAGGAAGGCATTCAGGGCACTGCACACTTGGTCACTGCTCGATTTGTAGTGGTCCCGACTGAACCCTCTTTTATTTCATTTTCATCCTTTCTCCTTGCACTCCTCCTGCCAATAGGTTGGGACATTTGGAAGGGGTACCAGGGATGCATCATTTCAGTTCTAACTTGCATCTTGTCTCTGTTTTATTTGTGTCTTCTGCAAGCTGATCACTTTTTGGAAGTGTTAATTTGCAAGGATTTATCCAGTAATTACTGCAAAGACACACAGGGCTCTAATTTATTTGCAAACAATTTACGTGTTCGTGTGTATAGTGTAGCACTGTTATTGCATTAGATAAATCAGGGTAATTGGAATTCTAGGCTGGGAATCTGCAGCACACATGCCTGGATTCAGACAAGGCACCTTTTAATGCAACAAAAGAACATCTCTCTCTATCTCTGTAATCTAAAGAAGTGCCAGAAAAAGGTGATCCTTTGTATGCCACTACAAGACTTTTTTTTCTTAATTATTTCTTGTGGCCTTTACATTGCCCTGCTGGGTTAAATGTTCCTTGCTGGCACAGCACCTGCACTATTTGCTTTGCTGTTAACTGCAATGCTTGCAGCTTACCATGAAGTTCTTTGTTTAAAATCTTTATTATGAATAGAACTTCCATGTGTGCATCTTTACAGCTACTCTTTCTATCCTCAAAAAACTGTGCCAAGTCAAGCTATTTCAGTCAGGAAACACTTTTTTTTTTCCTAAGGGATCAGTCTTGGCAGTGCTGCAGATTTTCCAGAATGAGAGAGCTGTGTACCTGGAGAGTTTTAGTCTCCTTCCTACACCAGATAGTTAAACTAATATAAAGCTGCAGACAGGTCACAGTGATGTTGAATCAATTCCCATGGCTAAGCCTATGCTCGGGTTCATCTGACATAATGCGAGAATCTGCATGGAGTGTTTAAGTTAGTGATTTTGTTTTCTGTGTGTAGTCACAAGGAGGCAGAGGTTCCCTCAGAGGTGACTCAGAGCACCTAAGTTACAACCAAGAGCAGCACTCACTGCTGAGCGCACTTGCAACCATCATTCTTTTCTTTAAGACGTATCGCTTAGGTATATAAAATCAGGCGGGGTATCCTCAGCACCCTTACCTTCTGGTCGCAGCATCCTCTTGAGAAAAATTCCTCTCTTTTTCATGGTATGAAAATTTTACCAAAAAAAGAAAAGATGCTTATAGTCTTCCCATAAAACATAGTCTTCTTTCAGGAGGAAGATGAGATAAAGCCACTCAGATGGAGGCCAGTTCCACCAGCCTCAAGAGGCTCAAGTTTGGGAAGCTGAAAGTGGTACGTCGGCACTTGCTACAGAGGTACGAGCATCAGCCCTTCATCTCCTGCCTGGCTGGTTTCTACAGCTGCCGGTGGAAGAGGTATCAGCGCAGAAGGACTGAGCCTGGGAAATGCTGCTGCAAGACGGTAAATTAGCTGAAAATCAGCACAGACATTGATTTCTGTATAGGGACAGGTCAGTCCAAGCTGAGTAGTGCTTGATGTCATGGGCCAAAGGCATCCCTGCCCAGCATTGTTTGAATGCCACTGAGATCTGTTGGGTTGTTAGATTTTGCTATAAGAGCTTAATGTATTGCTGTGTTTCTGCTGTAAGCTTAGTTTGTCAGTGCCACCATGAAGCTAATAAATATGTGGTCACAAGAAAGACCCTTATACCGAACTTTCCCAATCAGTGAAACCTCTCAAAGCCACAGGATCAAAATAAAGAAGGAAATTTTGGGATGGGCATGCAGTAAGAAATGCAAAGAGGGCTGTTGCCTAGAGCAGTTCCCTGCCATGTGAGGTGTTTAAAATCCTGTTTGTTTGCAAAGTCGTGAGGTCTGCTTTTCCCAAAGATAAAGACTACAGAGTACTTTTTTTAAGATATTTCACTCCCTGCTCACAGGGGACAGGAAGATAGTTCATCACCATCTCTGCTTCTGAAGGTCCAGCACTAAGCCACGTGTTATAGGGATAGCCTAAGAGTATCTGCCATTTGCTGTGATAACTTTGGGGTACAGAAATCTCTGACCAGTTGTCCTTCCTCTCCCTCTCCAGCGAGAATGTGTGTTTTTCCCATTGCTTGTTGGAGCTTTCTGCTTTTCTCTGGTCTTTCTGTACATGTGGGGTGAAGCGAAAAATGACTACAATAACTTTGACTGGTAAGTGCTATCTTTTCCTCCTCCTCTCCTGCTCCTCAGGCAGGTCTCTAGGGCGGCTGGGAAGAAATGAGCACAATCCCTAGTGGGTGTGCTGCATCAGGGAACTTTAATCATCAGCTATGAGCCAAAGATTTGGCTCCTTAACATCCAAATTGAATGTCCAGTGACTTCTGAGATATTGAGTCTCTGCTCTTTACTTGGCTATAGTTTTTAGGTGTGTGAATCTGGGACAAAGAGAGAAATCATCATCACAAAAATTGCGTGTACAGGGGACTAAATAACTTTTTTCTTACCTCCTCCAAGTCTTTTTTTCGCTCCCTGTTCCCTCTGAAGAGGTATAGTCACTGACATCAGAGGTGTTGCACCAGCCATCTCACTGCAAAGAGAATTCTATGTTCCCAGGCTCAAAAGTACGAAAGAACTGGCAGGGATTTATGTGAATTATTTCCTTCTGCAGTTCATTGGCAACAGTGATGCATATCTCCCCCTAAACTGAAATTAAACCAGATCAAACACTATGGGAGGAAAGGTGAAATAATGTGATTCATCCTTATTAAGTCTTTGAGTAAAAAGTAAAGCTTCCTGCTCTCTCCTTGAGCAACCTCCACCAGATTTCTAGTGTTTTATCCTTCAAAATCTGACTCAATTCTCCTTTCTGCTGCAGTGTCCTACTCAACTGCAAGCAGACAAGGCAGGCTGTTGGACTGTTTCCCCAGGCTGCCTTGTCTGCAGCAAAGTGCTGTATCCTACAGTCTGTGAGATCTCTTGAGCAAGGCCATCAATTTGGTCCTGTATTTTACCACCTCAGCACCTTGGGGTTTTAGTCTGGTGGCTAATGCAATCATGGATTTAGGGAAGGAGGCTTTTAACTAGTTTTGCATGTTACAGGGTAGATTATTCCTTCCATTTCGTTTTGTTGCTTTGAAAATTTCAAAATATCAAGAAACGGGACTGTTTTCCCCTCCAGTTCATGTGTTAAACACAAATATTTTTATAATATTTTACTGCTTTTCAGGTATAACTATGGGAACCTGGGCTTCTGGTTTCTCTGGTCTCTTGTTCTCCTGATTGTGGCTGCTATCTTGTTCATGTACATTACACTGTTATTGGTAAGTAATGCTCCTTTGGAGGCTGACCATGATTTATAGTCCTAAAGAGTAAACATAGCAATGGCTTTAAAGTGTTAGATCAAAGCTCAGCCTAGCCCTGTGGATGATCCCTAGAGAGTGGAAGATCTGGAACACAAAGGTTTATGGTACTTTGACCCCATTTTCACCTGTGGATGACCAGTTTCATCTTGGAGATGTCTGAGCCAGATGTAGTTTCTGTGATTTTTCTCAATTATTTCCCTTCAATTAATATGTCCAATGTCTCGCTGAACCCAAGTAGAGATGTGCCATCAGGGCTGGATCCAGATTTAGGGGAAGATAAAGATTGCTGTTCTGACTGCAGTTGAGGGTCCATTTGCAACACCATGTCATCTTGTCTCATTTGGCAAGATTGTTGCATACATCTAGGGTAAACAGTGGGCATTGGGAGGCTGTGACCTAAATAGGATAAAGTTTTAGAAGGAAAGGGGAAAAAAGGAAAGTAATCACCACCACCATTCACACTCCTGCTATCTCAGGGGTCATACCATGGGCACAGATCTGCATGATCCTGTGGCTTCGCCGTGCTCATCTCATTCTTTCAGAGAAGGACTCTTCCACGAATCACCTTTCCATCACTGTTTGTAGAGCTCCCCCATCACTGAAAGCCTTTCACTGTAGCCTTTAGTGAACTACACAGCAAAACACCAACACCTCACAGGTTAGTAAGTGCAAACCAGCCCTTCCACATCTAAATAAATTTATCATTGTGGATACTATATAATAGCTGGATTGCTCGAACATATTTCAGACAGCTGATGGCCACGAAGGTCATCTATATGATGGATTACATCTCATGTTCTGGCAGAACAGTGTTGGATAAAGACTATCCCCACACATGTGGCAGGAAGTACTGGGGACCTTCACCCAGACAATGTTTCCTTATGATGTTTGCCATCAGCAGCCCATCTCATCAGAAAACTGAGCGCACTGCTGCCCTTGTTGGAGCAGAGAGATTTTCTAGTAACCAGTGGCTGGTCTGGTTTTGTTTGTGAGCACCCCACCAACTTTCTTAATGATGGTCCCCAGCTGGAGCTAGCAAGCCTGCTTCCATGACCTTGTTGTGAACCATTGAAGCAAACACTCTTCTGCTCACCGGCTGCCAGAGGCTGAACAAAATGCTGAAAGACAAAGCACTTGCTCTCTGTACAAAGATGCTCTCCATCCACATGCATCATTGTAATTTTTTTCAGACAATCCGTTTCAATTAATTCAATTGTTATGACTCCACAAGGCAATTTTATTATCCCCATCAGAGCTAAAAGGTTAAGCTGAGGAGTCTAATTGCAGAACAGTTCATGCCCAGTGGAGAAGAAAACACTTTTCTTGTGCAGTCTTTAAATACCAACATAATATTTTAATTTCTGCAGTTCAACCATGGTTGTTCTAAGGGTTTTGGGCAGGTGTCTTTTGACTGTATGATATAAACAGGTTCAGGTGTGATGCTTCCTCTGATTTTGTAGGCTAAGAAAGAACTCAAAATATTACCTGGGCACTGAAGTTCCAAAAGTGATCTCAAACCTCTATTCCTAAGAGACTAGGGTATCAGAGAAGTTCTGAGGGCTGCGCAGTGTCCAAGCGGAGACCAGTAACGAGTGGCATTTCTCAGGGGTTGGTAATGGGAACCGGTGTTGTTTAACATCTTTGTTGTAGACATAGACAGTGGAATTGAGTGCACCTTCAGCAAGTTTGCTGATGACACGAAACTGTGATGTGATTGACATTCTGGAGGGAAGGGATGTCATCCAGACAGATCCTGACAGGCTTCAGAGATGGGTCTGTGCTAACCTCAAGAAGTTCAACAAGACCAAATGCAAGGTCCTGCTCCTGGGTCAAGGCAATTACAGGCTGGGCAGAGATTGGATTGAGAATAGCCCTGAAGAGAAGGACCTGGGGGGCGCTGATGGATGAGAAGCTCAAAAGGAGTCAGCAATGTACATTTGCAGAAAAGAAAGCCAAATGTATCCTGGTCTATATCAGAAAAAGTATAAGTGGTAGGTTGAGGGAGGTAATTCTGCCCCTCTGCTCTGCTCTTGTGAGACCTCACCTGGAGTACTGTGTTCAGTTCTGGAGTCCTCAGCACAGGAAAGTCATAGATCTGTTGGAGCAAGTCCAGAGGAGGGCCACAAACATGATCAGAGGTCTGGAGTACCTCCAATACTAGGAAAGGCTGAGAGAATTGGGGTTGTTCAGCCTAGAGAAGAGAAGACTCTGAGGAGACTTTATAGCAGCCTTCCAGTACTTAAAGGGGGCCTACAGGAAAGCTCTTTATCAGGGAGTGTAGTGATAGGTGGAGGGGTAAAGGTTTTAAACTGAAAGAGGGTAGGTTTAGATTAGATATTAGGAAGAAATTTTTTCCTGTGTGGGTGGTGAAGCACTGGAAGAGGTTACCCAGAGAAGTGGTTGATGCCCAATCACTGTTGTTGTTCAAAGCCAGGTTGGATGAGGCTTTGAGCAACCCGGACTAGTGGAAAGATTTCCTGTCCATGGGAGAGGGTCCCTTCCAACCCAACCCATTCTATGATTCTATGATTCTATGATTCTATGATTCTATGATTCTATGATTCTATGATTCTATGATTCTATGATCAAATCAGCTGCTCAGTGTTCCATTAAGATGTGTTGTCTCACAGTGACCAGCGGTGGAACTGCAAGAGTTCCTTCTTCACCCTCTGAGGATGAAACCTGGTGATTATTATTCTTTTCAGCTCAAAAGTAGATGTTGTTTCCATTCATAAAAATGAGCTTACTCAGATACTATTTATACAAAAGTTGTACTGTAGTAGCAGGGGACAGTCCTTATCACCTGTGAAATTCTTGGCTGAACCTTAGGCAAAGAACAGGTTTTTCTAACATTGCTTGCGGAAAAGGGGGAAAGTGTTTTTCTTCCTTTATTTCTGAATAAAGACATGTTTTGGGAAGGCAGATCCTCCTCCCCTGATCCTGTGCGTCCCATTGTTACAGTCTGGAGGAACTTGTATCATAAATGATCCTTCTCAGTGAAGCACTGATGTCTACTAACAGTTACTTTTCTTTCAAACTTGATCTTTGGTCTACAAATCCCCAGACTGTCCCTTACACTGGCTGGGAAGCTTGCTCCAGGCACTTAGATTCCTGAACATAGATCTATGCATTTTCATGGCAGCAAGGTACTTCAGGTGAAATTAATCACCACATTCACCAGTTGCTTACGTCTGGGACACTTTGTAGAAATTCTTCATCAAAGCCATAGGCTGACTTTCCTCATCCTTTTCTCCTTGATGTTCAAGACTTCTTGGATTGTCCTCTGCCTTGTCTGGAGTTTGCTCTGTGCTTCACAGAACCACCCCTCCCACCTCCAAGGGCTCCTACTTGCCTTTGAGAAGGGGGAAGGAAAGAGCCAGCCACTGAAAACTAGAGGGTTTTTTAATCTTCAAGGTAGTTTTCCCTGCTCTGAAATGTGCTTCTCTCTTGCATTTCCAGTGATTACTGTTGAAGCATTGTCTCCTGTACTGTCTTCTCTGTATTTTTGTGCTGCTCTGGAGGCAATTTCTAGTCCCTGACCTCTCTTCCATGGTTGATATGCCTCTAATCACCATAAATGCGCAGAATATTATCAAGGCTAGTGCTGTATTGTTTCATACTATGGCAGTTAATCCTGGCCACCAATGCTCTGTCAGAGTTTGTACTCACAAAGAAAAGTAACTAAAAGTGTGCACCCCAAAGTGCCCATCTTTTACCCATGAAAGGGCTTTGACCCTGTGAGGCAGTCTTGATATGTGTTTGGCTGTTTCAGAAGTCTCTTTAATGTAGCAGTAAACACTTATCTCCATAAACCTGTCCTGCTAAGAGGCTTGACATTGTGCAGGAAAACCTAGTGTAAAGTGACTTCCCAAAGCAAAAGTATTCCAAAAGTACCTCACTGAACATGTGTTACGGTCTTCTACCAGGATGCAAACAATCTCTTCTTGATTTGCCAGGTCCTAGCGATGTGTTTGCTTGCAGAAGGTCAGCAGCTGTACCTACACTGGAGTCACAAGGTGGGGAAAGTCGGGGTTTTCTGCTAACTAGTCTGTGCTTTAAACCAATTGAATCTGTGGTGTTTCTCTGCATGAAAAACATATTTGATTATGGGAGAGAAGGAGGAGAGGGAAGAGGTTAATCTTTAGATACCCATGAGGATGATGTGTCTACCTGAGTTGATCACCCAAACTCCCTTTGCAGCTGGGAGAGTGAAATGAACCCTCCGAGGATCCAATTCATCCATCAGGTCATAGGCATCTAAATTAAGATGAGATGCATCACACTTAAAGCACCTTTTTTCCACCCCATTGACTCTAAAAAGAGCCTGCAGAGACTCATTCTGGTGAAGATGTCTATGTTTGACACGTCTACATGTAGTAACATGAAGACAAAAGCAAGGATTTAATGAGAACCACAACATACTTTTCTGTAGCATACTTCAGCAGCAGTGAAAAAAGTGGCTGATTTCTATGCAGAAGAGAAAACTGGCTTTTCCAAGGCATCCCACTGCCTTATGCCTTTTGGTCTCTGGGTGGTTTGTGAATGTCATCCGGACTTTTGAAGATGCAGAAACAAATCCTCAGAGTTGTTGCTGCAAAACAATGCATTAGGATCACATTCCTTAAGAAACTATTGAGGATATGTGAGGCATTTAAAAAATGAGCCTCTAACCATGCAGTTTAGAGGAAAATGTAATCTGATGGCAAATCACAGAATCACTAGGTTGGAAAACATATCTCCCAGTGGAAGGGAATAGCCGAGTGTGTAGAGACTTGATCCTGCATTTCTTAATTTGAGTAGGGTGCTGGTGGGTTTCTCAACAACGAGAAGAAGAAGTACTAGCCAGAGAAGTAGTTGATACCCCATCCCTGGAGTTATTCAAAGCCAGGTTGGATGAGACTTTGAGCAACATGTTCTAGTAGAAGATGTCAATGTCCATGGGAGGGGGGTTGGAACTAGATGATTTTTGAGGTCCCTTCAAACCCAACCCATTCTATGATTCTATGAGTAAAGGAAACATAGTCATCTTTACTATTGAAAATTGTCTTACGGAAAGATACAGAAACCAGAAAGATGTAGAATAATTTGTTAAAAAAAAAAAAAAAGCGACTGTATCCTTAGGTGAAAGAGATTAGGAATGGATTATCAAGGTATTGATCCTCCTGAATATGGTAAGGGTCTTGGTTCAATTTCTACTTAATTTTACTTCTGAGCAGATAGATGATGTACCAAGAAGAACCTGTCATCACATCTGTGCTGGTACCAAACAGATCAAGAAACCAAAGAATAAATTGAGCTACCTCCTTACTGTTTTGGTTAAAAGTTGAATTCTCAACTCTTAACTATGATAGTGTTTGCTGTTGCTAAAGCCTGTTGTAAAACACCTAATAGCATAAGGATGTTTTATTTCTATTTCTTTTGAACAGGATTATTTACTTCTGAATTTAGCCATCTGCAGGCCAGGGACTTAATGTAAGCTGATCAGCTAGGCTTCATCTACATCAACAGAGAGAAGGAGAGGCGTTCCCTATCGTAAAGCAAAAGGGAACAGGTCACCTCTGGAAATTCTTCTCTTTCTCCAATGATTACAGAGGGATCTTTTAGAGCTGACTTAGTTTGGTACCAAACTCTTAAGATTAGTCTTGTCACATAAAATCCAGTTGATAGCACTGTTGGTCTGGTTTTAGTCCCATTGGATCTCTCTGCCTCTGAACTGGCACAGTCAAGCTCATGCAGTCGATATTTATCCATTTCCATCTGCTTAAATAAGCATGTGAGGCAAGTAGATGACACACCCTGTGCAGAAGTGCTAAAGCTGATTTATGTCTTCTTTGCCTTCCCAGATTGGGACTTTTCTTGTCCTGTGCTTCTCTGTCACAGCCCTCTTCATATTATCCGTGCTCTGGGGAGATCAATGGAAAACTGTCCGCCTGTCATTTCAGGTAAGAGGGTCTGGAAAGCCTGCTTGAAACAACAACTTTTTACTATAAGTACTTTGTTGTAGGCAGTAGAAAATATTCCACGAGGTTGAATTTCAAGCTGTCCGTTTGACATAACATGTCTCAATTTGAGAATTCACATTCTGCTTTTTTTTCCTTTTTCCCTTTTTGTCAAAAATGTTGTAAGTGTACTGTTAATTTTCAGGTGCCCAGGACAGGTAAATCAAACTCCTTTTCCTGGCTGAATTATTGGAGCAAAAACTTGCTCCCTACTCAGTGTCTATCAGTTTAGCAGCTTTAGCATTAGCACGATTTCAGTCTCCTATTACCCAGAGGACCTTCATCTCCTGAGGGCAGGAGAACATCAGTTTTTGGGGAGAAGTGGGGAAAGGTGGTGTCAGGTGGGACAACTTGTGGGATGCAGGAGGTCAGAGTGCATGATCTGCTGGCTTCCTCAACTGTCAGCAGATCTGAAGATGGAGGGAAGGACTGCCCAGTGCTGCTTAGTGTTTGAGCATCCATGGCCCCACATATATGGGGAAGGAAGAATCATAGAATCATAGAATAACCAGGTTGAAAGAGACCCACCAGATCATCGAGTCCAACCATTCCTATCAAACACTAAACCATGCCCCTTAGCACCTCGTCCACCCGTGCCTTAAACACCTCCAGGGAAGGTGACTCAACCACCTCCCTGGGCAGCCTGTTCCAGTGCCCAATGACCCTTTCTGTGAAGAATTTTTTCCTAATGTCCAGCCTGAACCTCCCCTGGCGGAGCTTGAGGCCATTCCCTCTTGTCCTGTCCCCCGTCACCTGGGAGAAGAGGCCAGCACCCTCCTCTCTACAACGTCCTTTCAGGTAGTTATAGAGTGCAATGAGGTCTCCCCTCAGCCTCCTCTTCTCCAGGCTAAACAACCCCAGCTCTCTCAGCCGCTCCTCATAAGGCCTGTTCTCCAGCCCCCTCACCAGCTTTGTTGCTCTTCTCTGGACTCTCTCCAGAGCCTCAACATCCTTCTTGTGGTGAGGGGCCCAGAACTGAACACAGGATTCGAGGAGCGGTCTCACCAGTGCCGAGTACAGAGGGAGAATAACCTCCCTGGACCTGCTGGTCACGCTGTTTCTGATACAAGCCAAGATGCCATTGGCCTTCTTGGCCACCTGGGCACACTGCTGGCTCATATTCGGTCGCTGTCAGCCAACACCCCCAGGTCCCTCTCCTCCAGGCAGCTTTCTAGACAGACTTCTCCTAGTCTGTAGCACTGCATAGGGTTGTTGTGCCCCAAGTGCAGGACCCGGCACTTGACCTTGTTAAACCTCATCCCATTGGTCTCAGCCCAGTGGTCCAGCCTGTTCAGATCCCTTTGCAAAGCTCCCTACCCTCCAGCAGATCCGTGCTTCCACCCAGCTTAGTGTCGTCCGCAAACTTGCTCAGGGTGCACTCGATGCCTTCATCCAGGTCATTGATAAAGACGTTGAACAGGGCTGGACCCAGCACTGAGCCCTGGGGAACCCCACTTGTAACTGGCCTCCAGCTGGATTTAACGCCATTTACCAGCACTCTCTGGTGGTGAAAGAAGCATATAGCCTTTCACTACACAGCTGCCTTGCAGATTTTATTTGGGTATATCACCTCTCTATGTGGTTTACTGCTTGTGAATATTGGAGGAGCAATGCATATGGACTAGCAGAGGAATCAGTGATGTGGTGTTTGTAGGATGAGGTTAATTCCAGAGTTTTGTAACCCTTAGGCTATGCACTGGCAATGGTAATGAGAAGCTTCCACTCCCCCTTACAGGCTCCAGGGTAGGAGGATGAGGAGACACAAGAGCCCTCACAGTTTCCTCACAGGTGCTGTTCATTTTGAGTGTTCATACTCTTTGAGATGCTTCATATGGCCTCCTGATGCCTCCCAAGAGACAAGAGTCTCTTGTAGATCCTGTGTCATGCCTGTCAGCCCTGGAAATCTATCTCAAATACCCTGGACATCTCAGATGGCGCCTGTGTTTATGCAACTGAATCCTGATTCTGATCAAAAGATGTTGGTATCAGGTATCTGGGGCAGAGAGTATCACAGGCGAAAACATACCTCGGTGACTGCTGCTTTCTTCAACCCTTCCAGCTTAGAGAATCAAGGGTGGACTAAACAATAGGAAAGGCTTGCATCTGGACAGCAAACATTTCTGGCACATATCTTAATAAATCACAGTTCTAGCTGGAACAGAAACCACAGGACTCTGAAGAGCATGAGAAAATGATGGATTGGTTGCTTTGACAGATTTCCTTAGGCTTATGAAAGATGTTCTATATCAACATCACTTGAATGAAGAGCATCCTTTCAATGCTTGTACAAGTGCCAAAATATTTCTGTTTGGTTTCAAGCTCTCATCATGCATTTGTTATAAGTACTGACATGATTCTTAGCTTCTGATCTCCTAGTGTAATCTTTAGGACAAATAAAAACAAGTCCAATTACTATTTATGTCTTGAGCATTAAATGAACATATTGTTTTGCATTAGTAAATAAAGAAAAATGTCTACATATTGAGTTAAAAGTGAAAGAAAGAGGAAAAAAAGCAATTATGCCTAATGAAAGTGAATGAAATGCTTTGAAATATGAAAATTATTTATTTTTCTGGAATATATTGATAATATGTGAAACTAGGTGCTGCAGGATGAATCTGAGTCTAAGGAAGTTCATGTTCAGACAGGTACCAGATTAACTACTTCTCTTATATGTGCTCTTATACAATAGTTAGTTCCATACAGGTGTAAGTGCCACATATTATCACACAGGTTTGTTGACATGAGTTCAACTATTTAGCTGCAGTGTGGTATGGAGGTGACTATTACCTGGATGAGATTGGATTGGGTTAGATTGAATTAAACTGTCTGCTCTCTGGAAGATGCTCATGAATTATGAGATAGCAGTAATGGTGATATTGCATCCTCATGGATAAGGACACTCTTGTCCCCTTCAGCTGACCTAGGAGAAAGGAGAGCTGCATATTACATTGAGGACCACTCCTCAGCCTTGGTAGCTGGCCTGACTGGGGGGCACATACCTCTCCCCCAACTCCAGAGGCATTTGGTGGATCCAGCACAGGGGAGGGAAGAGAGGTTGAACTGCTGTTTTCTACAACTGGAGCCCATCCAGGTGGAAGGCTGTAGCTGTGTTGAGATTTGCTTCCACCTGTCTCCACACTGGATCCTTTGACTAATATTCTTTTCTCCCTTTGCCAGATCACAGCTCCCTATCTC
Organism: Phaenicophaeus curvirostris; assembly: GCF_032191515.1. NCBI lineage: Eukaryota > Metazoa > Chordata > Aves > Cuculiformes > Cuculidae > Phaenicophaeus > Phaenicophaeus curvirostris. Next base: position 191,809,611 of record NC_091392.1, read on the forward strand.
CACATAGGGGCAATAACCATCATGGTCCTCTTGTCTTGGCCCGTGGCTCTTCATGCCATTAGAGCAGACAAGAAAGGTACAGTAGCTCTGCTTCTTGCTCCCTGTACAACAAAAGACCCGTATCAGTGTGGGAAAACAGGCACACAAGAGCCCTTTCCTCCCACACCTGCACTCCAGATGGAGAAGAATTTTAGCCTCTGCATATCCCAGGGAAATTAGAGGGGCTAGGGCTTGGGCTATGCACTGTTCTATGGCTGTCTGGATGTGTTTTGCATGCTCCCTTGCATAGTTTTGGCCTATACCAAGACGATGACCTGCCTTCTGGTGGAGGAGACTAGCAGAAGTACCGATGTGTAAAGTGGAAATGGAAACACATGGAAATGTGATCATCCATCTGTGGGAGAAAGCAGCCAGTGGCAGCTCTCTTGACTGATGCTTGCTTGCTATACTCAGTTTCACTGTCTCAGAAAGGATCTCTAGTCCAGTTAATCCCTTTCAGATAAGTGCATTTCAGAAGAAGCCAGTAAGATAAGGCAAAAAGTTTTTTGATAAGTTCCTAGTGTTTATCTCATGGCAAGTTCTTTCTAACTTCCAAGAAGTGTGATAAAGTAGTGTAGAGGCCAGATGCCGGGAACAGCTGTAAAAGAGCCTGGCTGTGGGACTAGCTATTTTTCTCTAGCCTAGTCTCTCCACATAGCCAATATTACCTATGTGACACCCTTCTGCAGATGTTGACCTGTAATAAAAGTCAAAGGCAAAATGGGTTTGTGAAAACATATTTTTTCCTGCCCAGGATTTTTCTAATTGAACCACAACTGGGGAATTTGGGGGCAATATGCTGAGACCCTAGACATTACCATCCACCATGCCCAGTGCACTCTCAGCTCAACATATCAGCTTGGTGTAAGACTAAGTTCCTTCAGAGCCACTGGCACAAAGTGCAGAGGGGTAGTGGTACCCATTCAGGAAAGAGATGTTGGTGTGTAGATGCTCGTTTCTCAGAGGAACTATTTTGTTCCTCAAGAAGAAGGCTCACTGAGGCTCTTTAGCAATGCACCAATAGAATCCAGAGAAGACCGTAGGTAATGAATTGGCAAATTTCTGAGACGCAGTACTTGTGCGGTTAGAGTCTGTAGGGTTCTGTAGGCCACACAGAGATGGTCACAGACAGCAGTCTGAACAAACAGGGAAGTATACACCTTAAGGGGAGGTAACAGAGTTGAAAGAGAAAGGCTTCTCCTCTACTTCATTGTGAATAAAACTTCAAAATGTTGCTTGTTCTTATCCAAGTAAGAAAAAAATCAGTACACCTCTGCTGAGGATTTTTTTTTCCTGTAGATTGGGCATATTTCATTACATCACCTTTAAAGAAAAAGAAATTAAGGCCATGTCTTCTTGTAAGGCATAGTGAGACGTAATTAAAGTACAAAACCTGCAGACCTGTCTTAGGCAGCACATGCTCTTGCTTCAACCAGTTTGTTTTCCTGGGTTGCACTGTTCGGACAGAAAGTGAAAATCAGGGGGATAAGGGATGGAAAAAGGGTTGTGAGAAAGCCCAACAGCTACTTAGCTGGAGGGTTTTATTAAAAGTCAAGCTGCAAGACAAACACGTACATTACCACATGGATTAACACTAGCCTTCCTCCTTCAAATTCTTTCAGTTATTCAGGTGATAATTGTTGGTCCATACCTGGCTATCCTTCTCTTTCTTTTCTTGATACCTCTGGGGATGTACTCTCCTTGCATCAGAGAGATGGGGACACTTGGCCCAAAGCCAGCCCTCATTGGACACCGTGGAGCACCAATGGTAGGTCCAAGAAGTTATTTTGCATAATTTCTTCATCCTGTGTCTTGCTACTTTCATCATCATAATCGGGTTTTTCTCTGGTTTTTTCATGTGGAGGGTGGAAGGGGTGACATTTTGATTTGAACTGCAGGCCAAAGGCATCACTGCATGGGTTTGCTAAAAAGGATAACATTGCTCCTGATGGAAAAGATGGGTTTGGTGGCTAAAATGGAAGAAAACAAACAGTAGACTTTAACAAGATGGCCTCCCCTTAATAAAAGCCATAGAAGAGACAGAAAGTACTTATAGAGTCCTCCAGAGCATGTTGAAGATTATCTCCTTGTGGGCTTTTTTTTTTCCTTTCTTTTCAGCTGGCACCAGAAAACACTGAAATGTCATTTCAGAAGACAATTGAACATGGTGGGGATGGTCTTGAAACAGATGTCACCATTAGGTAAGGGCAAAACATCATACCTCACAGAATATACACTGCTTCTTCAAAGGGTTGCCTTCAGAGACATGCAACTCCAGGCAATTAGGTTTTACTGATGGTTGGGACAAGGTCCCTCAGTTGATGCATAATGATAGGAGCTGCAGGGCATGGTTGTTCCCAGGAAAGTCAATAAACTGTAGCTATTGATGTAATAATCAATATTTGTACAGTATATTTTAAATGCTTTGCAGAGCACAGAATCACACAGAATCACAGAATAACCAGGTTGGAAGAGACCCACCGGATCATCGAGTCCAACCGTTCCCATCAAACACTAAACCATATCCCTCAGCACCTCATCCACCCGTGCCTTAAACACCTCCAGGGAAGGTGACTCAACCACCTCCCTGGGCAGCCTGTTCCAGTGCCCAATGACCCTTTCTGTAAAGAATTTTTTCCTAACGTCTAGCCTAAACCTCCCCTGGCGGAGCTTGAGGCCATTCCCTCTTGTCCTGTCCCCTGTCACTAGATAAAATAGTGCACTAGCACAAAGATAAATCCCTACCCTAGTCTAACTTCCAGGCTACAGGGCTGCATCAGGCTAACAAACCAAGAGAACTTGTGAAAGCATTGCCTTTGTTTGAGGGACCCAATTGCCACGCATTGCTAATGTGCAGGATGAGCTCTTTCTGGGCACTGAATGAGAAAAATACTAATGCTTTGACAATCAACTAACGTAGACCTTTCTATAAGAGAAAATTTTGCCTTTTCATCCCTGCCCATTTAGACTTCAGTCCTCTGAAACTGAATAGAAACACTTAGGTGCTAGAAAAACAGATTTTAACTGTAAGTTACTATCCAATTTTGGGAGGACTGGCAGGCACAAATGCCACCATCTCCACTTTGCCCCTGAGGAAACAGAGGCACAGACAGGCATGACTTCTCCAAAGTCACTCAGCAGTATTTAAGCTGGAAATAACCTGGTGCCTCAGCCTTCCTTTCTATCTCATCTTCTACTCTGAGAGAGGCCATACTGCTACACTCATGGTGGCCCACATATTCTTCTGATGTGGTGTGGGGCTGCTCACACCATGAAGAAACCTGGCACGCTAGGTGACCTGAACTCTTGCTTTCCAACAGCTATGACGGGGTTCCTTTCCTCATGCATGACAGCACCTTGAGGAGGACAACTAACATCAAGGAGATCTATCCCAATGACACTGCTGAAAATGCTGCATTATTCTCCTGGGATACCCTGCAAGAGTTGAATGCTGGAACATGGTTCCTTAAGGTAAGTGCCTTAAAGGACTGTCAACAATCAGAAGTAGAAGAGGCACCAGCTGGCTATTATTTAATAGCATGGATGTTAGGAGAAGAACTACTGATTGAGCTAAAACTCAAGGAAGTCAATACAAATCCTTCAGCTGGAGTCTCCTTGCTTTGTCCAGTTGCCCTTTAGGCTTACGGGACTTATATAACAATTGGCTGGTGGGTATTCTTGTGGTTCCTTGTCATGGCAGCAGCAGAATGCACAGACTGGAGGAAGAAGGCAAGATCTACTTGTACTAGATGCTGTGTATAAGAGTCGCATCTATGATGGTGGGACAGAGAAGCACAGCAGAGCTAGCTGTGAAGTATGCAATTTCAGTCCCAGAAGTAATGTCATCACAGCCTGGGTTTATTTCCCCTGTTTCTCTGGTAGAAGAGCCAAGCAAAATAAAATGTCCTTACCTACTGAGGGCTGATGTCCAACCTTTCCCCCTCTTACAGACAACGTTTTTCTGCACGCAGCTGACTCCCAGAGGTAACTGCCTGATTGATTTCCTTTTTATATCTGTTTATTTCTAGGACAAACCATTTTCATGCATGGGTTCACTGTCAAGGGCAGATCAAACCCAGGCAATGAATCAGTCCATTTACAAGTTAAGTAATTTCTTGCGTCTCGCCGACAGTCAGAATAAACTTGTGATATTTGATCTCTACCGCCCTCCAGAGAAACATCCTTACAGGAATTCATGGATCAACAGAACCCTGGACGTCATCCTCAATGAGTCAGGGATCAAACCCCATCTGGTAGGGTGGCCTCACTCCTCCATATCCCTTTTTCTTGCTCTCTGAATTGGGACTTTGGAGTCATACCTTGCATGATTTCACCTGCATGAAGTCCATCCACAACAGGCATAATTTGGAGTATATTCCTACTATTGATTCCTCAGCAGGTACAAAATGGTATAACTCTACAGCGAGACAGGGAAACAAGCCAGTATATATACCAGGTGACGTCCAAAATGGCATCCTTTCATCGTTGCAATAGCTGGCAGCCTACTCCCTGCCAACCAAGCTTGTTTTATGTATTGTATAGAAATTCTTGGCTTAAACCAAAGCACATGAAACTGGGAGCCTTCATTGTCTTCTTCCTTACCCAGACAATTCCCTGCTTGGGGTGGATGCTAAGTCCACATGATGAATCCATGTAATCACATTATAAAACCCTTGATGTCTGGGTTTGTATCTGCTGCAGTTCTCCCATGCTGGGAGAATGGGAGAGCGGAATACTTTGTTTCCTTTCCCATAAACCAAATCTGTCTTTTCATCCATTTCAAACACTATGTCTTCTGTTGGGCTGTGTGAAATGCACTCACTGATTTCAAGTTGATAAGCAGGGAACAGTGAATACATATTTCTTGATGAAAGTGGCTTGCAAGTTTTAACCCTGCAGCCAAATGTTCTTTGAATATTGTAAGAAATTTGTCATTTGACAGGCAGAGCTAAGCTCCTCAAAACCTTATCTTTCCTGGGGTTGTGTGAAGGGCAGGGCATACTAGTAAATCTGCTGTGAATTTACTGTGTCCTCTTGTTGCCTGCAGGTCCTGTGGCTGGAGAACGACATGAGGTCCTTTGTTCAGTCTGTTGCCCCTGGGTTTCAGCAGACAATGGGTAGTAAGGCCCCAGTTGAAGACCTATTGATGGACAATATTGTCAAACTCAATCTGCCCTACACTGAAATGTCCAGTGAAGATATCCGGTAGGTTGCTGTTTCAGCCCCAAGTACAGTCGGTGGACTGAATCCAGACTGTGTTTGCTTCATATATGTGGCAACGTCTCCCTCCAGTGACCAGATGCAGGATCTATAGCATTTTGAGAAGAGCTCCTTTAGCTCAAATGGCTATTCCTGTTACATTTTGGGCGTGAAGGACTGTAGTTCACTCCCAGTGTGGACTCTGTGTGTGGCCAAGAGGTGGCATGTGTAATTACATCCCATTGCACCAAGTACCTATTTACATGACCAGGATCTGATGATCCTCTGGGTACAATAACACAGCTGTCTCCTGTTTTTTTGTTTCTCTGTTGATGCCATCCCCAGCCCCACAAACACTGAATCATGGAGACTGAACGACTATTTAACCTATCATGAACAGACTGTTTCACTAACATTGCTGTGAGTGTACAATGCTGTAGTGAGAGACCATCACCCTCTTGTAGTTGGTGTTTTGGAGACTTCACTTATTGAAAAACGATGAGTTGATGCAGCAAACATAGCAAACATGAGTAACCACTTTTGAGGTGGTTTTGAATACTATTGGGACATTACAAACATATGACATTGGTGCTGGCCTCTTCTTCCAAGTGACAGGGGACAGAACAAGAGGAAATGGCCTCAAGCTCCACCAGGGCAGGTTTAGGCTGGACATTAGGAAAAAATTCTTCACAGAAAGGGTCATTGGGCACTGGAACAGGCTGCCCAGGGAGGTGGTTGAGTCACCTTCCCTGGAGGTGTTTAAGGCAGAGGTGGATGAGGAGCTGAGGGGCATGGTTTAGTGTTTGATAGGAATGGTTGGACTCGATGATCCGGTGGGTCTCTTCCAACCTGGTTATTCTATGATTCTGTGATTCTAAGGACAAGCAAAGTTTTGACCTTTTGGACATTTTAACTGCATTTTCTTCTAGCAGATCAGCTCCTCTATTTTGACCAATTGTGAACAATTACTTATTGGTTGTTGGCTTTCCTTTCAGTTCTTTAGTTAGGTCACAAAAAATATCTTTACAGAAAATTTCTATCTTTCCCTGATTCAGCCCAAAGGAAATACCAATCTCTTTGCTTAGTGAAGGCTACTGCCTTTTGGTCTTTTAAAGGAAATACACTGAGGCAAACATCACCACCAACTTCTATGTCGTCAATGAGCCATGGCTTTTCTCCCTGGCATGGTGTTCTGGGGCACACTCCGTGACCACCAATACTGTCCACATGCTGAAGAATCTCAGGCAGCCACTATTCCTCATGGTAAGAAAAATTCCTTCTCCCTCCCAGGAGTAGGAAGTAGGGTTGGGGTGTTCATAGTTATCTTTGGAGACCGTGGGCCAGTTCATGTTGAATAAAGGATCCTTCACTTGAAAAGGACCTCAGTTGAAACCTGACTTCCCACACCCTTCTCAAACTTGGTTGTGTTCCACAAACCTGCTTACTTGCTGGAAGCATTTTTTTTTCCCACATAATTTGTCAGTTCTCTATTCTGCCTTGGACAACCAATAGGACTAAAACAGCACTTGGGACACTGGTCCCACCAGAATCTCTTTTGCCTAAAAGGTTACTACTTTAAATAACTGGTTTCACACTCTTGAAGCAGATTTTATGACGCTCCCATACAGACAACTGCAGTGTTTCAGTCCATTCTGAGGGTGGGTGAAGGTCCAGTCTAAGGATTAATTTTCAGATCCTCTTAGACTTAAAGCAGGGGCCATCTCAGATCCTCTCTAGTGTTCACTGAAGGACAATCTTTGCAGAGAAAATGAGATGCCACCAGTTGATGTTAATGTTGGAGGGAAGCACAGAGAGCTATAGGGACTGCCTGTACAAACAAGAGGTCCCTGTTATACTCACCGTGATGTGATACAATCTTCTTGGTCACATAATAGACCTGATTTTATGAAGGGTAATCATAGAATAGAATCATAAAATGGTTTGAGTTGGAAGGGTCCTTAAAAATCACCTAATTCCAACCCCCTTCCCATGATCTGGCACCAACATCCACTGGTGAGTGCCCACTTTGAAATGACACCAAATGTTTTAAACACATGAGGGATGCTGCTGCACACGCAAACCAGGCAGTTGAATAGCAATATTTGAGTGGCAAGACAGAGCTTGAGAAACTTTTGTGCATATCTTGGGGTCTTTGGTGGTGAACATATCCTCTGTTGTTCTCTTCCAGACTCCACAACAGTACAACATCATGTGGATCCTGACAGATCTGACCTCTGTGCTGCTCATCTCACTCATATTTGCTCTGCACTGGTAACTACCAAGTTGCTAATGGCCTTCCTAACTTAATCTTTTGCGCCAAGTGGAGGGAAGGAGGGATGCTTCAGGTGATCTGAAGGGCTAAAACTATTCTTGAGAATAGTTTCCCCTTAGGAAATAGAAGAAAACACTGAAAATCTCAAAAGATCTCTTTGCTTCTCCTGCTTGCTCTCATCTTCCCTTTTTGTTTTGGCACCTCAGTCATTGGCTACCTTCAGGATTCAGTGGAGACCTAGTGGATTTACAGTAGCAACATAAAACGGTTATCAAAGCTGATGGGCTGAGAAAGGAATAATTTTTTTCCTGTTATTACTGTTTAGACACTGTTGCACTGGACTGACCTAGGAGGAAAGCTCTCAATATTAATATTTGAGCAGCCCATGTATATCTGCGTATGCCAGAGTCCCTGAGATAATCCATCCTCACAAACAAAAATGTCTGAGTGTGTCACAGACACCGCATTTTGTTTCCTTCTATAGTGTCAGAGGCATTGCTTCTGGTTGATAATTGGGAAATATAGGATTCATGGGACAGGCTCACTTCATAAAGTTGGGTTGGGCTGCTGGGTGCTCTGCTCCGCCATGGCTGGATGAAGAACTTGTTTGTACTTTTATCCAATGGTGACTAAGGAAAGCAGGAGGTACTGGGCTCAGCTTTTCAGCTAGCTGGCTGTGGGTGAGGGGAAAGACTAACCCAGGGAGCCCAGGGGTGTCTTCTGCAGGGGTGCTGGCAGCACACCTGTGCTGCAGGTGACAGCAAGGGGAAACGTCAGGAAGCTCCTAGGTGAGCAGTCTAGATTGCATCCCTGCAATGTATCATCACCACCGTCAGACCTTCCCATGCCTGTCTCCTCCAGGCTCCTGTTCATGTCGTGTGTGCATTTCCCAGGGCCCTTCAGATGCTTCTGATCTAGCCAAATAACAGCCTCTCCTGGGCTGACATTGTAGGAAGGGCATTCCCAGCCCTGCCATCAGTGCTGCCTGTGAGCGCTCCGTGGTCTTCTTTGTCAGATTTATGAAAGCACTAAAAATCATGATTTTTCAATTTCCCTTGTTGCTTTGGAACCAATGTCTGCAAAATTTGTAGGCCTTCAGAGATTCTAAATATTTCTTGGAAAGCAGGGCTCAATCAGAAGGTAGCCTTAAAAATGCTGTTGCACATATTAAGTGCAAGTGGTTAGACTCCACAGACATAATCTGGAGTCCCTTCTTGGTGAGGACCTGAGTAAATATCAAAACACGAGGGCAGTTCTTGCCCTGACAAAGTAGAAAAAAAGGTGTCCAGGTCATCAGGGAGCTGCAAGGGGAACCACAGCAAGTGGTGGCCTGACCCAAATGCTTTGCCTCATGCAGGTGGCGAGAGCGGAGTTTCTCCTGCTGTGCCCATGATGGTGGCCTGACGCTGGAGAGTGGCACCTACAACAAGTTCAGAACAGGTGAGGAGGGCAAGGAGAGCCAGGAGCCACCTTCTGCTCAGTCACTAGGGTCCTGGTTGATGGTGCGACCATGTCTAGGCACTGGGTCCAGTTCAGGCTCTCCAGTACCAAACAGGTGGTTACAGATTGCAAGGAGCAAACTGGGACCACTAAGCTGGAGGATGGGACATTTGAGATTGGGATTTGCTCAGTGGGAGAGAAGGTCAAGGAGCATCTTATCACTGTCTACAACCATCTCATGAGAGGCTGTAGAGAGGATGGAGCCAGACGCTTCTTGAATGTGCAGTGACAACAGCACAAGAGGAAATTTTGTCTAGGTATAAAGAGAAAAAAAAAAGAAATCTCCATGAGGCAGGTCACATACTGGAACAGGGACCCAGATGGACGGGGAATATCAAAGCCCTGATTAGCCTCATCTAATTGGCCTTGCTTCAAGTACAGGTTGGGGCAGAGAACTCCAGGTGTCTCCTCCAACATGTATTACCCTATGATGCTGTGAAGAGAGAGGCAAGAGGCACTGAACAATCTTGAGTTCCCAAGGCAGGATGGGATCAGCTGGAGAACCTCACATGCACCAGGTTTCTGCATTCATGGAGTGATATCATCTAGACAAAATGACCCGACTTGGGCTGCATGTATTTTCATCCAGATTCTGTTTGCTCATGATGGCTGGGAAAACAACTGCAGGTGTTTTGGTAGCTCACCTTGTGTCCTCTTTTCCAGAGCTCAGCGACATGCCTGCTGTCATGACCTGACAGGCAGGGAGGGGACACAGACCTCCCATCTTGATGAGGACTAGAGAGCAAACTCTCCCTCCTGACACTTCCTGCAATGCGAACACTGATCTGCCCAAGGGGTCTGGCTGGGCTCAGTATTGCCTGGTGAGGAGCAGACATTTGCCTCTGTGACCCTGACGAAGATGAACACCTAGCTTCCTTTCCTACGGTTTTCCTCGCAATCCCATGCCTGGCAGAGATGCCCGGGATCTAGAGGGGCACAGATAGATTTGAAGCCATGAAGAAGCTGTGGACTGTGACGACATGCAACAACCACACAGGAGCCACCATTTCTTTCTAAAACCACTGGCATCCCACAGGGCAATCATCTTGTGATTCCTTCTGCCATGTCTAAGCCCTCTCTCCACAGCTGTATTTTACACATGATATATATACATTTAATTTGTCACTCAAACCACAACAACCTCAGCATTCTCCAGTATTCCTCATTCTCACCTACCCACATTTCTCCCATCAGACCAGCCTTTTCTCCACATGCTTCTCCCCTCCCTCCCTCCCTCCCTTCCTCCCTCCCTTCCTCCCTCCCTCTTTGCAGGTCTACTCCATCCCCGAGAGCACATCAGTCCCACAATGGTCAGGTGCTGCTGGCTGGGTCACTAGGGTCTGTAACTTTCTATAATGCAAGCAGGGGCAGCTTAGGTTTTCCTTTTCTCCACATTTGCCCTGCCACAGACCCTAACAGGACAATCTCTTCCCCTTGGCTGTGGGCAAAGATGTATCTTCCAACGGGTGCTGAAGGAACTTCTGGTGCCTTGGCTATGTACCTACTGGGACTGTGACCATGACACAACAATTTTCTTCACAAGGATTGAGCTGCGTGTGAATTGGTCCCACCAAGTGTCTTGTTTGTTTTTCCCTTGGGAAGGTCTGTATACTTACTCCATACTCTGGAATTTATTGAAATTTTTATTTCTCCCAGTGGCTGCTGGCACGTAGGGTGAAGGGGGTCTATGTCCTACTCTGCAAAGGAGATGTGAGCATCTCTCAGGTTTAAGCCATACATTTCTACTTGAACAGATACTAAGAACATGATTTTTGTAAATTTCAAGTTACGTTTTAAATACATTTTAGCTCTCCTATTTTGTTTTGTTCTCATTTTGGCAAACTGGGAAAAGGGGAGAAAATAGTAGATTGATAGGAATGGTTGGACTCGATGATCCGGTGGGTCTTTTCCAACTTGGTGATTCTGATTCTTTACATAAATCAGGCTATACACATTTTCTGATATATGAGCCTCATTCAGTTCAGTGTTTTTGCTAAATAAAATAATCACAAATAAATTGTGAAAGTGAAGCATTAGATTTCAGAGTTAGCTGTGCTGGAAGGCATTCAAATCTTTCCAAGCTGCAGTTTTGGAGTATTTTGGAGGCTAGAATTGCAAAAAGGCATCATCGTCCTTTGGAAAAGGGCTAAAGGGCTAGTGGATTGGTGTAGAAAGCCCCAGATTTCTGAAACACAGGGAGATGATGCTACTAATGATATTAAAGCCCCTCTTCATACTCTAGAACACAGCTGGTTCATAATTGTTGTGGGTGCCACTCATGTGGAGATGCGTGAGCAGCAAAAATAGGAGGTGGCAAGTGCATGGGTTGAGTGGTGTTGTGCACCATGAGGACCTCAGCCTGTTCCCTGGTGCCCAGATGAGGAACTGTGGTCCCTTCATTACAGCTTTTAGCATGTGTTAGGAAAAGCCACCTCAATGTGCCTTCATCCATGTATCTAGCTGCTGCTTGGCCATTACACAGTGATGTCTGCTGTACTCAGCTTCTCCGTCCTCAGCAGCCTTGTCCAGGCAGACCCTGGCCAGTCAGCCCTGTGGTCCCCAGCAATGCCTTACACCGTGTCACGTCTCAGCTATGATTTTTGTTGTGTCAAAGCTAGCAGGGTCTGGCAACACTGTTAAACATGTGGCTTATACTCTAACTCCTACACAAACTTTCACCCAGTACTTCCTACATCCAGTGATTCAGCTCAGACCTGGACTTTTTGTAGGAAGCAGCCCCTGTCTTAGAGGACAAGCAAAGGAGACTCCTCCAGTGTTTTTTACCCAAACAGAAAAGATTTTACTTGATTTCCAGTCTGAGTATGCTGATGATTTGCTGCATGCTCTCACCAAGAGTCCCAGTCTGCAGGAAGTATTGTCCCCAAGGAGGACCTGGGAGCCCTGAGCCCACTCTTTCCCATGGAGACACCACCACAATTGTTCAGTGCAGAACAGCCTCCCACAAAACACTTGATGATTTTTAATTAGAGTACTTTGCTTGGACATAGTTTTTTCATGTTACAACACTCAGTGTGAATACAAAGAGGCCAGCAGACGTTAATACATATGACACACAGGCACACATGCACAAAGTCCCGGCACCCCCAAAACAGTGGGGTGCATGGGAGGCTGACAGAGCTGTGAGTGGAGGGATGAGGGTGGTGGTGGGAGAAAGCTGGCTCAGGACAGCACTGGAGAACGTTGCTGTGCTGCATCGTCTACTGAGCACGCTGTGGGCAGCAGGGATGGCTGGAGACTCAAAAAAAGCGGTGATGAGAATAATGGGCACATGTCTGAGGACAGGTGGGACCCCTGGAACAGCTAGATCACAGCAGCTCAGGAGGGGAGAGAAGCATCGGAGATGGATGGTGAGAAGGCAGCTTGGCTTCCAGTGTAGCCTTGGCTAGTGTAACCATGGTCCCATCACCAGAGTGCCTTGGGTGGGAGGATGGTGGAGAAAGAGGATCTACTAGCAGCCCCATCTGGCTGGTGGATATCTTCGTGCAGCATCTCATTCGCTTTGGTAGAGCAACCAAGGTCCAAAGTCACTGCTGCATCCCAGTCAGATGTCATGATCCTTGAGGTCTGGTAGGCAGTGCTGCCAACTCTGCCGACCATGTCATTGTGTTGAGGGGACTGAGCCCAGCTGAGTTTAACAGAACAACGCATGACACCTTAAATGTGGACTTCTATGAAAGCAGCCAAGCTCAGCTGGGACCAAGAAAGGTCTCTAACATCTACTGAGATTCACTTAATGTTTGTGACACCAGCACCAGGTCTCGGTGGACAATTCTCACCCCTCCTGTTGCCAACACAATACAAGCAAGTGCTCCTTTGAAGCCTGGATTTTTGAAAGGCACCCCAGGTTCCTTCCCCTGCACCCCCCAGACACAACATACTTTCAGTCTCCCCTCTGCTGGCCGATCCTGTCTGCTCCAAAGCAAGCTGGTCCACGCTGCGTGGCATTGGGTGGAAGACAGGACAAGCAGCCAAGAAAAGATGGAGAAAAGCCCATCAAGGGGTTACCCTCATTGTGCTAGGACTCATAAAGAGCCATTTTATACAGCAACACACACAAAAGCAAAACCAAATCATTAGTTGTTCCCAACTCAGATGACGAAGTCCCTGTTTGAATTACAGCTCAACATCTGCTTGGCCTCAGTCTTCCAAGTATGGGGACTTCAGTACCACTATACATCCATATTGAAGCTTGCAGTAAAGATCCTCCCAAGGTTAATTTGTCTGGGCACAGGAGGCAAAAGGAGATAATTTGTCTTCCAAGCTCCATTTCCAGCTAAGCACGTCAGTTGGAAAAGATGTGCCTTACTCAGCCTCTGGCAATCACGAGTCTGGGGGAATCTCTAGGTGAGGGATAGTACAGCAGGTCACCCTCAGTCCCAAGTCAGTATCCAGATACCGGTACGAAATGCAGGATTTTTTTTTTCCTTTTTAATATTTTAAAAAATAAATAGAAGAAGAAACAAAACTTAAAATTTGTTCTTTAAATATTTTCAGCATTGTACAGACAGTGCTTCAGTACTCTAGCCTGTTTGATCAGTAGTTTGTTTATTCTGATTCCTAGTTAAAATGTGTTCCTCCTAGCCTGCTTTTTCTTTCTGTCCTTCTTAAGCACACAATGTATCCTTTTGTAATGTCAAAAACCAAGCCCCGCAGTGTTCACTGGATATCTTTCCAGCATGAGTCAGGGCTGTGCTATTCCTCTTCAAATCTGAAATGCTCATAACCTCACCAAAAATCCATTAGCATCCCAATAGCTCTCTTATTCTTAAGAAAAAAAACCCAAACCAAACAAAAAACAAACCACACACACATGCACACACACACAAATCCTCTTCCAAGAGCCTTTGCGATGCCATCCATTGGGTTCAGGCAAACCTCCTGCCGGAGTGCCTTTGCTCGGTCACTGCCTGAGAGTGGTGGTGTCCCCTGGAAAACTTTGAGGTGCAAGGTGGAGTTTGAATGCAACGTGGATAAGGAGAATGGGAGGTCAGAGATAGTCATCTTCGCTGGAAGGGGAAGTGGGATTTGAGCCCTCAAGGTCAGAGTCCAGCGAACTCCCTGATGGTGTTCGGCTCATCTTCCACATCTGGGAGGCAAAGGTTCTCCCCCAGCTGCACGGGTATCCCACAGACCTCAGCTGGCGAATTAGACCCATGGCCATATGCCAGTGGCTTCTTGCAGTTCACTTGCTAACCTTTGCACTCCTCTGTTTGCTCATGGCTGTTAGCATCTGGCTGATGTATGAGGTCAAAAGATCATCCATCTTGTACCCCTAAGGAGGAAAGAGAAGATATTACCTGCCTTTAGAGCACAGTTTTCAGTCTCTGGCTTGTGCTTCCTGAACATACAAGCTGCCTGTTGTTGACTTTCAAGTTTTCAGGTACATGTTCTCCTTGGGCAAAATGACACCAACACAAGGAACACAGTCCAAACACAATAATAAAGTGTTAAGATGCAGGAACTCGCTGCCTTAGGATGCTGTTGAGGCTAAGAGTGCTGAGAGCTTTGGATAGGACTTGGATTTTCAAATGGCCAACAAAATCATGAATGCCTCAGATTAATAACAATTAATACAGCAGGAATTTTCATCCTTCATGCTTTGGGTTTAAGTTAGTCTAGCAGGAGATGTATAGCTATGACCATTACTAGGGTCAATCTGGGCAAAGGATATTGGTAAAATAGCCCAAGAGTACTTCCTGGGCCCACATCTGCTCTAACACGCTTTTTAGTCCAGGGAACAGTGCCCCATACTACTGAGATGCCAACATCCCAAGCACCTCAGGCTTGTTCCTAAGTTGGATGATGATAGCCCCAATCCATTGAGCAGAGCCATGGGGAATCCTGAAGAAAAAAAACACATCAGAGGCTCTTCTAAGAGACCACTTTGACCCCAGAGAATCCCTGTGACACAATTTGCTGGAAGCATTTAATTTTGTCTGTCAAAGTCAGCATTTGGTCTAATTATGCCCAGTCCTGAACGTTCCTTACCAGGGATGTCTCGCAGAGCAGCTTGCTTCCTCTCACCAGATTGCCAATGGTTATATGGAAGTATGTGTTGCCACTGCTCCAGTTGGAGATCTTAGTGAAGGGGTGAGTGATGAGAATATCCTGATGGGAACAAAAGACTGACACTCAACATACAAGAGTCTCAACTTCCACACAGAGCCGTGAAGACCTCTCATATCCCTGTTCACTTTCCATTAAAGCAGACCAAGGACAACTACTGAGATGAGACTGTACCGTGGCCTTCTGGAAATGGCAGTGAGATGCAAGACTGGATCCTCCAGTGCTTGTGGAAGACTGCTGTACTAGAATAACCATGTGACTGTTGGAAGTAACTAGTAGGAGCTCATTTACTCCAGCTGCTATCCTGATAACTGTGAAAGGATTAAGGAAAGAGAGCGTGTATCCTCCAGTTACATATAGGGCCCTAACAGTCGATGCTCCCAATCCATCTCATGTTGAAAAAGGCTGGATTGGCTTTATGTCACAAGGAATTTCTGTCTCCAGAAACCTTTCTGGCTATCCAGCCTTTCTAACAAATAAGAATTCCTGAAGTTCTGAACAGCATGGCCTTTGAGATGACCTCTGTGAGGAGTTGGAGAGTGGGCCCAGGAGCATCTGGTGAAGACCTCAGTTTTGCTTACCTTGGTTTTGGGATCAATGAGGCTGACTCCATGCTTATTGATGGCAATTAGAAGGATTTCTGGATAATTTGGCTCTGTAGTTTGCTGTTGGAAATGGGATTAACTGATTAGTGGATGTGTCACGCAGAATCAGACCTCTTCCTATTTCCTCTCTCCTTGTCTTCTCCTGCCTGCACTTGGTGGCCCAGTAATTGCTACTCAGTTTATCTTTTAAAGACAAACATAGAGCTCATTATCAGTAATATTCAGTGCTGTTATACTTAACTACAGGGCTCCTAAATGCATGATAACCAGTGGGTGAGCTGCTGACAGCATTAAGTTACTTGTCATTGGCAAGGAAGAGCTGGTGAACCCCTCACACCTCCTTTCCCCTCTAGTCCTTCTGCTGCTCCTCAAGCTGTGGACCTCCAGGCCAAGACTACACTGCTCTGTGCCTCTCTGATCTCTACATCCAGTTTTCTTCCTGCTGGTAAACCCTTCTCCCAGCCCTGTACCACGAGGTCCTTCAACTTTTTCAATTGATTATATAGAGTACAGCAGAGCAGGGGCTTATGGCCCTGCCATAGATTTCTCAGCTATCAGGTCACTTTTGGTGGAAAAAAACACAGGATATATTCAGATCCCTTTTGCCATCTAAGGTAGACATAACAGAAAATAAGGTGTCCAAGTACAAGCAACTGATGAGTAATTTCAGCAACTTGTTTCTAGACCAGGCTCACTGTGCGATCATTGAGAAGAGGGAGTGGTAATAAAGTGTCCAGAGTACTTGGACAGTACTTGGCCTCTATTATCCTTGATGGGAGTCTGGTGCCATAACTTGTAGTCTGGATTTGGTTCGTGGTGGATACAGACATGTCCTTTGGAAAACCACATGTTCCCTTTGCCTTAGGAAAACAGAAAATGGCTCTTGGCTCTTCAGCAACACAGCTATGAGTGCAGACTCAACAACTGAGACATGCCAAAGCTCTGCAATGCCTGTCTGTGTAAAGAGGCAGGGCAGCAATAACTGAGTGTATTGGTGCTTTACTGATGGAGAGTCTTGCACTCTTTCCTTGCTTGATCAGGGTTGTACCAGTCTGGTCCAGACACTGGGACAACTCTACATACCTAGAACCCCTCTGTGACACAAGGCTCCTGACCTTGGCTAAAAGCTGGCACAGAACCCCCAAGCAGGTCAGGTACCTTTACTTCAAAGAATGCTGATCCAAACGTAGGCCACTTGAAGATAATCTTTAGGAAGGCAAGCTTGGCTTCTTCTCTTGTTTTGCCTGCATGCTTATTGTAGTACGCCACAATGGACTGCAACAGAGAACACATCAGAGCTGGAGGGTTTGCACTGCATAATACCAGGATCAGTTCTAATTTCTGTTCCAGTGACCATTTCACAAAAGTGCTGGCTGGTCACTGGAGGAGTGCCGGGAAGCAAAGCATGCCTTGCTTTCTTAGATGAGCTAAGCTGATTATAAGTTTTGATCCTTCAGTTTATGCAGCAGAGGACACTGAGAGACCTTCAACCCAGAGAAGCTGATAGCTTGCTGGTCAGGCACGTGGCTGAGTTCAAGTCCCAGGAAACTGAAAAGACTTATAAGAATATTTCTTGGCAGTGAGACACCTATGTTACTTTATGGCTCTAAACCTGTTTGTACCTGTGTCACAGCTCTCCCTATGTAATGCTGGGAGAATGATCCCTCTACTCAGCAGTCTGCCTGAAACAACAAACCTTTACATGAGATCATCTCCCAACACATGTCTGGATAGCATTGCATCTACCACTACACCAAACATAACCCACTGCAAGGCACGTATGAATGAACACACGTGTAGAATTCATCCTCTTGGTGATGTTGGGGAGGCTGCAGCTCTGCTAAAGCTCAAAAGGGACCATGGGTCACTCATTATGGCACCCCAATTTTGATGCTGATTGTCAGACAAGTCACTTGAGAAGCTGGGTTTCCCCCAGCCAGGCCTGATATATGTATCAAGCTCCTGTTTTTACCCTTTTCCAGTCATCTGGAGACAACTGTCGGACGAGGTCCTGAGGCACCAGCTCCTTCAGGAGCTTGGGGATGCTAGGGAAATAGGACTTGTCATCCTCAAACTTCACCCGGTAGATAAGAGCTGCGAGCTGCAGGACTTCTTCGCGTGTGCACTTGTGGTAGCCGCGCAGGTACTTTGGTAACTCCTGTAATGGGGGAAAGAACAATTCAGAGATAGAAGAGATGATCACAGACCTTCATCCTCAAAAGTTAAATGGAGTTTGTGGAGGAGCCTAGTCCCTGGTAAAGATGTTCTGCCCTAGGAATACTCACAGCAATTGTGCTAAGTGTGGTGGGGCAGCAGCTGCTCAGCTGAGACTACATTTAAATATCGTCTCTGGTCTAAGAGAGTCTTGTGTTACATGGAACACAGAGGTCCCTGTGTTAGCTATCAAGTGTGCAAATGTACAGTCTTATTCACCCTTTCTCATCCCAGGAAATCTACCCATAGTAACAGCCACTTGGAATTTAATACGTTTTCCGATCATTTTTTTTCAATTTTAAAAATCCATTCCCTCATTATGAAAACAGTCTGAAAATGTGTCAAGTGACTAACCCAAGCATTAAGTGATACAGTCATATTGGGATAATGGCTTTATCCAGGCAAGAACACAAGGAGTGCATTAGTATGTAAGAATGGAACGAGTCCAGAGAGCAGCAACAAAGCTGGTGGGGGGGCTGGAGAACAAGTCTTACGAGGAGCAGCTGAGAGAGCTGGGGTTGTTTAGCCTGGAGAAGAGGAGGTTGAGGGGAGACCTCATTGCTCTCTACAACTACCTGAAAGGAGGTTGTAGAGAGGAGGGTGCTGGCCTCTTCTCCCAGGTGACGGGGGACAGGACAAGAGGGAATGGAGATTTAGGCTGGACATTAGGAAAAAATTCTTCACAGAAAGGGTCATTGGGAACTGGAACAGGCTGCCCAGGGAGGTGGTTGAGTCACCTTCCCTGGAGGTGTTTAAGGCACGGGTGGACGAGGTGCTAAGGGGCATGGTTTAGTGTTTGATAGGAATGGTTGGACTCGATGATCTGGTGGGTCTCTTCCAACCTGGTTATTCTATGATTCTGTGAATGCACTTTGGGAAAGGAAGGTGTCTTTTCCACCCTAGAAGAAACAAGAGCAGAACTGTGGCTTCATACCTGATTGCTGGGACCATCACAGCTCACCTCCATGAAAACAGGTGGCTGAAAGCCCTCAGGATCTTTTTGAATTTACCCTCTCCAATTTCTTGCTGTTCATCCAGAAACAGATGGCCCAAATCCCAGCTGAGCAAGTTACCCTAAAGTGCATGAGGGCTGCTCTTGTCATGCAACCCACCAGCACTCTTAATAGTACTCTAGTTAAGGTAGGACATCTTTTTATTTAGAGCAAGACTTTGCCCATCTGCAGATGGAAACAGTCTGCTATGGCAAGCTCCCAGAGTACCTGGTAATAGTGGAAGATTGAATCTGCCATTGAGTCCTTTCCAGGTGTTGTGTTGGTCCACAGCTTCTTCATGAAGAACACTTGGTAGGTGAGGGAAGGCACTATACCTGTGCAAAGGAAGCAGGGATTGGATATGTAAAAGCAATGCTGTAAGCATCAGCTGACAATCAACTACTTTCTCTGCAAGCCAGTGGAGTCTATGTGCCATCACAACCGGCAGAGACAGGGGCACTAGCAAGACCCTGACCTCTCAGAGAAGACTATATCTTTCCCTTGTGAAGCTTTAATAACATGGGAAGAGTGCTTGGATTTGTTTGCATGGCTGTACTTCAATGATAACGCTCACACCTAATGCAGGACAGTGGAATTGCACCTCGGAGGCCCCTGTGTCAGGCAGCCACTGATACACTCGGCAGAGCTGCTGCCAGCTCTGCTGTAAACGTGGGCAGCGAGGTGAGATGCATCCCACCACTGAAACCTTCCCATGGGCTGGCCCTGGAGAGCAGTCCACCAGCAGGTGCTCCTTGTAGGGACCAGATCTAGCCCTGGAGCAGAGGTCTCGCTTCTCCTGGACAGATCATCACCCAGGTGATGTCCCCAGGGGTGGTGCAGACTGCACACCCACAGTAGTGGGGCCTAATAGATGTGGCAGTCTGTGTGGTCAGTCTTGTTTGAAAGGGCTCTAGAAGGACTCTCTGTGACCCACAATGGAGAAAAGTCACTGTTACCATCTTTTGCCGGTCTTGCTTTCTTTATCCAGTCTGTCAGGTGTCTCACGAAGTCAAAGAAGAAATCTCCCTCAGGCACACTGATGACCTGGGGGACACAGCACATAGTCACAAAGGCTAAGCAAGTTGTAAGAGGCCACAGGTAGGGCTGGCCATTGCCACATCTCCTATAGTTGTAGCTCACTGCTTTGTCTTGGTTGTACTGATGTGCTATAAACTGCTGACGTGAGAAAGCCATTGCCAGCATCTTGCTGTAGGCTCTGTCTCTAATTTCACCCGTTACTCCTTATTGCAGCTTCCTGTTTCACCGGAGCAATTTATTTCCTTTCATTCTGTCTATCTTCATAGATTTCTCCCAGCTGTGTGAGGCAGCTCTGAGCTGCACATTTTTCTTACCTAGTCCTTTCTCATAGATCTGACTCAGCAACAGGCCAGGAGAGCTTTGTCTGTCTGTTTTAAGCATTTTAGGATGACTGCTGTAAGTCAGGGCTGTGGAACTGCAAATCTCACCTGCAGCATGTTGGATCTGACTTAGACACACCACTCTTCTTGCAGAGAAATGCGTCTCACCCATGAGGGTGCAGATAGCTCTGGCTCCATCAATGCATACCCACTGCCAGGTGGGTCATCCCAAGTGCCTCTGGGTGCATCACTTACCTTGTCTGAGATTTTGACGAAGAGGCTGAAGCCCTCAGAGGATTTTAGGAGCAGCCTGTTGGAGATGTTCTGGCAGAAGTCCTTGGCTTTCGTACTGGACTCCACCTCAAATGCCTGCAAAGAAAGGAAGATCTTCAGCACTGCTACCTCAAGGTTTATGCTTTAAGCTCTTTTTGAGGAACTCTGGGCTCAGATGCATAAAGGGATTTAGGTGCCCATGAGCTCAGTTATATTGTGGATTGTGGCTTTGGGCACAGGAAGGGATGAGGAGCTCAGTCATGTTACTGCTGTACCACTGTGCTTTGTAATGCTCTATCTATATCCTATGCTGACTTATCCAGGGCTCCCCAGGGCAAGGCAAAAGGTTTTTCTGACCTAACAGTTAGGTATCAGCGCTATTTGTCTAGTGGGCATAGACACTGAGATACCTCCCGACTGATTTGTCCCAACTGCCTCTACACTGATGACGAGGTCAGATGCTTGGCATAGACCAAACGCCTTACTTCTTTATAGCTCAAGAGAGAGAACATGACACCTGCTTTATGTGCGGATAGGACATCTAAAGGACTGTCCCTCCTGAATGTAGGTCTCAATCCTGGTTTTGCCTTTTAAGCGATGCCCAGCTTTCTTCTGCTCACTTAAAGAGATTCAGTTCATAGCAGTTTAAGGAATTTAAGCTTCTGACTGTCACACACATGACTGATTAGCCTGAACCAGCAAACCACCAAGAGCCATGTTCCACATCCCATGAAAGACTGGCTGGGAGCTGAATACCAGTGGGACTTCAGTACGGATGCATGTTGTACTGAAAAGACATTACCCTGCCTGTTCACCTCTGTGACTTCCATGGCCAAAACAATCACAACAAACCCATCCTAGTGCCGAAGACCCCACCGCCTCCTTCTACTGTCTCTCACATGGATGTATGTGTATAAAGCAGTGTTATGCTTATTAATGGTCATGTATAAATAATACTCAAAGTGATGAGAAATTCCAGCAGTTCTCTCAATTCTTCATTACAGATAAACAGATTACGCACAACTACTGAGAAGCTTCACCCTTTTCCTTCTATGGGTGTGCACTGCTTTACACATAAACCCACTTGGAAATACAGGAATTAAGTTGTGCCCAGTGGCATGAGGGGAGAGAGGGATGTGAGCCTCACAGGAAGATTAAGCGGTAGCATGAGACAGCAGTATCTGCAAGGACATGCACACCTGCTCTGGCATCAATATAACCAGCTGCCTTATTAGCGTGTAAGACGCTTAATGAGGGGTTCTTGAGTGCAGGTATGACTTTCTGTGTCATCTCAGGTCAGAAGGTATAATTTCAGTAACTACTTGTCTATGCTGCCAAAGTTTGCCCAGTCCTCAGGGAGCCCTGTCATAGTACCCTACTGGGTATAGCTGGGTGAACAATACCTATTTGTCTGTGCTGAAAATAACAGATATCAAAGGGTTGTGAACCACTGAGAGTGAATGGAAATGATCACATCTTTTCCTTCTTACTGGGGTAACACTATAAAGCCTCCAGGAGACACCAGCACAGAGCACCCATGTATTGAAAAACATGGATTGCAGTATATCAAACTCCTGAGCTAGTCAGGGTAGATAAAGATATGTTTTCCTTACATGTCACTGGCTCTAGGCTGAGTTTTTCTAAATCAGAATTACCTCATCAGTGTCATCAGGGAAGTAAACCTTGTGGAAAATTTGGGTGGTTTTGTGTTGAATGGCTTCCACTTCTACCAGATGGGGCGGGTACTTCCTTGACCCATTCCTGCAAAAGAGGAGGCAGAAAATGCCATAGCAACAAAGCAAGAATCCTTTATTTAAAACTTCCATTTTAATACACTGTCTTTTTAAAGTAACTTCAGCTACTTTCTTAACATTAGGAGGGTTTTTCCCTCCTAAAAAGAAAAACTGCAATGGGGAATGGGTATTTACTTAGATTGTAGGAGACTTAAGTGGACCTGAACAAAGCCAACTTTGCTTTATTAATCTGTTTTCCCATGCACAGTTTATTAGCACCATCCTCCACTCAATGTCCCTTTCATTCCGCTTGGTTGAGTGCAGCATGAAGCTGTGAGCTTTCACTACCCCTCCAACCACACAATATCTCCTACTTATATTTTCTCATGAATATTTGGATGCTGCAGCCCAGTCAGGATTAGGAGGTGTCATACCTCAGGGCTTTCTGGAGCCTCTGGATGCAGTCTGCTGCCAAGGGGTGATGTTTCCGGGACTGCAGGAACCTCTGAACATGGGGCAGGAGGATGTTACTTGGAGGGAAAAGGCCTGTACACAACCACAACAGCTCCCAGCCTTTCTCTTCGCTGTACCTACACAACAAGAGACCCATCACTCATAGCCTGGATACTTCACATCTGCTTTGCCCAATGCAGGTTACTGCATTTGGGCCAAGGAGAATGAACAACTCATACTTGATGTGGTTGTCTGTGAGCTGCTTGAGGGTCTGGCAGTAGATTTCATCCTTCAGGGGTTCAGCTTTCAAAGCACCTTCAAATATTTGGTCTGTCAGCTCATTAACTGAGCGGGTCCTTTTGGATGGGTAGTCACCCATATACTTCAGCACTGGTGGGAGGCAGGAGTCAAGGATCAGCTCACCAGATTGTTTAGGAAAGCCCTTCTTTTTACAACATAGAATCATAGAATCATAGAATGATTAAAGACATCCTGCACATGACTACAGAGGTGACTTCAAGTTGGTGGAAGGGGGTGCAGTGTATAGTAAAGGCTTTAAATTACTGTAGAAGTTGTCCAGAAAACTCTTCCCCTTCATCATGCATCATTTCAGGTTGAAAGAATTGCTTTGGCATCAGGACATTTATATCTAATAAAGATGCATGTGATCATGTTTTACCTGAGTGGTACCTGATCACACAACAAAGGTAACACTGTAAAAGACCAGATTTTCAGCTGGTGTCAGACACTGGTGAAGCTGCAGTAACATAAACCAAATGACAACCTTCAGTATCAGGCCATCCTGTAACTATTCTGCAAGAGAACAGGCCACTTTTTTTTGAATTAACATGTGTGAAACAGCAAGAGAAATAGGACAAAACTGCAAATGTCCTCTTATTTTTTTGCCAGTTCTTTGAATTCCTGTTATTATTTGCTAGTAAGAGGAAACCTGTAGTAGCAGCGCTAGTGTAATATTAATCACTAACAGACTTATATCAACAGAACTGTTCAAACTGTGAAGTCTGGATCCTAGAGTAAAGCCTCACAAAAATAAAAGCTACTTCAAGAGGTTGGTCCTATGTCTGCACTCAGCTCTCTCCTGTGCTATGTGCATTCTGTCAAGTGAGGCATATTCAGTCATCAAACCCTGTCCCCGAGGCCACATGGACCTGTTTGCATCCACACTGATTAGGGCTACAGCCTTCCATAGCACATGCATTTTGGAGAGACACAGCTGAAGGAAGCCAGAACAGAGCCACCGAGTTAACCACTAAGCACTGTGGAGCAGCAGGCCCCAATAACTTGTTCCCTGGCCCTCATTTGCAACAAGCAGACACCTCTTAGATATCAAGAAAGCTTGAGTACAGATTTCAGGGTCAGACTCATCGCCAACTCTTTGACATGGTTGTATAGCCCTTATGAGGGACCACAAACCTTTCTATAGGCTTTGCTTGGGTCCCTAAAAAGCCTGTTCAGCCCTTTGCCTGTCAGACCTCTTGCCGACAGGCTTCCTCAGACAGTAGAAGGATATCAATGAAGGCCATGCAGGCTTCTTGGGACAGCTCCTCGCTGCCCAGGATCTTCTTCAGCAATGGCTGTTTGATGGGCTCACGGGTGTAACACCACAGCTTGTCCTTCCCGCGGCTCTTGGTGATCATGACCCGGCTGAGGGTGTGCTTGGGAGGTGGCCTGGTGGCAAAGGCAAAGCAAGAGAAAAGGTGGAGACGTTACAGGGATAGAAGGGACAGCTTGTTTCACCTTGAAAGGCTGCTTACAGCACCTGGCTAATGTACTCTTACACTAAATGGGACTTCACAGTCTAGCAAGTATCCAGAGATAACTATTTGCACTGTCCTAGGGCTCAGAAAGGTCTCTAAAGGACCCTACCCAAGTACTCACACCAAAACAATTTTCCCTACTCCAAAAAGCTGCTAACCACAAGAGGAAGTATGATGGCAATAGATGGTCAGGACAGTAGCACTGAAAGGATACTGCCCAGCAGAACAAGCCTCCCAGGGTGAAGACATCCCAGACGATCTGGTTTGCCTGTTTGGACAGCCAGCCCATCTGAACAGGAGTTTTGGGATCAGTCTGGTCAGCTGCATTCAGCAGTGGTACACATTTAAATCTTTGGAGTTGAGAGGAAAATGCCTGCACCTAATTCAGGTGCTGCCTGTACGGTCCGAGGCTCTGTACAGGATTATACAAAGGCAATATCAGACCACTATGTACAGCCTCCCACATAATACTAAATTGCGCACTGTTACACCTACGCTGAGCCAATCTGAAGAAATCCTTCATAAAACAGCTCAAATGCCATCACCTAAACTGGAGGCTGCAGTTTTACAAAGTCATACAAAGTGATATTCAGAATCTTTTCCAGTAGCCAAAAAATTCTTGATTCCCAAGTGATCTGGATATTGATTCCTATTCCTATATTTTTTGAGGATGGTTTAAAAAGTCACCTAAAATAATCATAGGAAAATTCCTCCAAGGTGTATGGCTTTACTCTCTCTTCACTGTCTGAAATTGCCAGCTGAGAGGTTCTGATAACATCTTGTCGTTGGTCTGGGGTCATCGTGACCAGTGCCTGTAGGATGAAAAGGTCTCTGTCACCTGGTATATTTGATATAATATATATTTGATGCATTCATAGGAAGCAGATACAAAATAAGAAGAGCAAGTGAATAAGACTAATCCTTTAATTCCAGTTAATAGTCAGTAAGAACTGTGCAATTGTCATTTCTCTGTGCTGTTCTCATTCATTAATGCAAGGAATAACAAATGTTTCCACAGTGTGGATCATTTCCTAATAAAGATAATGTGCTATGGATCCTACAACTCCATGCCTGAATGTAGTGGTTCCATCCAACCCCAAATACACCTTCAAGTAATCAGGCCAGCTGGAGGGATTTAGTATGATTCATGGATATTCCAAGCCATAAGCCTGTGGTGTTCAAAAAGACAAGAACAGAAGAAAGGCGAAGATCACTTCTGCCTCAGACAACTGGTCACCTCTCTCAGATGCTTTGCTTTCCACCTTATCATTAGAGAGACTCTGGTCAGTTCTAAGCTCTCCAGGAGGCTTTTGATGTTCTGTAAGAGAGCTTACCACTATCTCCAGCGGAGGCATGGTGACTGTAGGCAAGACATAGACAGAATCGGTTGGGAAATCCCCTCTCTGTTTGGTACGTTCATTGAACCCATTAGCCCACCCTGAGTTCATCACTTGTTCTCCTGTGTCCTGGTCCAGAACTATGAGGTCTCCTTTGAGGAAGCTGAGGAACCCAGATTCTTCTCCCACTGCAAGAAGAACAACTGTTAGTTTGTGGTTTTTGTTCCCAAATCCCTTTGGAGTAATTAATCTATCAATACATTTGCCACTGGTCTCAGCCATTTACGTACCAGGGTTTGGGTTATCTTGGAGAGTGACCACATACTTTGATCTCTTCCTTAGTCCTTCAAGGAAGGTCACCACCAGGTCCCGGATATCCTCTGCGTTGTTGGAGGTGAAAGTATATTCATCGCCTTTAATGGTGGCCAAGGTGAAACTCTGCCCTTGCAGCTTTCCCCCTCTGTGATATATTTTTATAAAAGACATAAACAGGAAAGATAATGGCATCAAGAGCCAATGTCTGGAAAAAGACTGGTTTAGGGTGAGATCACCAGCTAAGTTTATTCCTCCTCACCTGCTGCTTGACACAGCTGTGATCTCTGGGAAAGAGAGCTCTAAGAGAACCTGCTCCTGTTCATCCACAAAGTACACCCCTGTCCAGTTGACAGCTACAATCACATCATTTTTAGGCAGGCTTGGACCTGGGTTAGAGACAAGACATACAATCTTTTCTATATCTTACGATATAGAAAAATTCAGAGGAAGATGAAACTGTCAAAAATATCAGTGTTATTTAGTAAGAGAAAGAGGCAGACTCATAGCTTGAGCCATTGCTAATCAGAATGCACCAAAAAATAACATATATAAGAACGACCAGCTAGATGGTCCATTAAGTTTTCGTGTCTGTGGAACCTCTATCTCTCCTTCTTTTTGCCTTTGAGCATCCTGTACTCTGGGGATGTATTCTACTGACTCACCTGAGAATTTGAAGGCTTCATAAAACCGAGAAAACAGCAAAGGCCACTTGAAACGTGCAAAATCCACTACCTCTTCCTTGACTTTCTTTGGGTCTGTCCTCTTCTGAGTATAAATTCCCTACAGACAAAACAAATTACAACCAACATGAAGCACAAACCCAGTTACAGCCACCAAGAGAGCAAATAAAACCAGTTCATGTCACCTGAAGATCATGGAATTAATATTAATTTAGGTCTCAATAAGACTAAGGGCTAAAGTTCTACAGGAACATGTGACAGGTAGGACAAAGTCCTGGCAAAATTCTGGTTCCCACTTCAGGGAACAATACAACTCTGAGAAGGCTGTGCAAGCATCTAGAGTGACCAGTCTGGGTGGGATTCCCCTTGCCTATCTCTGGGTTCCCTAGGTGCCTACCTTTCAGCTTGACAGTCCTTTAGCTGATAGCCCTTGATAGCCCTTATAGCCCTTGATAGCCTTTAAGCACTTGATAGCCCTTAAGCACAGATATCTAGCTTCATTTAAGACATCCTCAGACACCTAAGACTTCTCTATGCAGTTGACAAACTGATGGAGGACCTGCAAGGTCCAACTGAATGGCATCCTTGTGTGTTCACTGACAGTAGTGGGAGGTGAGATTCCTAACACACATGAATATGCTTAAATTTTAGGGGTCTTAATCTAAAGCTGAATCCTGCTGTTAAATGAATGCAAATTTTCATGCCTGGATGACTAGCCCTCAACATGGGTCATAAGTTATAGCTAACGAGTTATGGAAGGTGTCGTTGTGGGAGGGTGTCACAAATGTTGTTATGGAAGTCAGGGAGGTTTTATACAACACCTGGCTTCATAAGGTCCTGACATTGGCCTGAGACATGAACCGCCACTGTAATACAACCAATAAAAATACAACTCTGTACTAGGAATGACACCACACAGATGGCATTTTGCTTCTCACAGTGAATCTCTGCAGGTTCCTTTCTTCTGTCAGATCTTGACTCAAAACCAGTGGTAAAGGTGAATATGACTAGTACAAAACCTATCTCTAGGGCAGGCTAAGAGCTGAGCTATGATTATATGTTTAAAAGGCACACAAAGCTATGGGAGCATGCCCTCATCCTGGCAAGATGATCTATTGCTCCCACCTTTTTATGTGCAGCTATAATGAGCTGAGCCCATTTTTCCACTGTTTTCGAAGCTGTGATCTCTCTGTCCGGGATGTAGGATGGAATTAGATTTAGCAGCCTTTCCAGTACCATTTCTGACCCATAGTCCACATAGTACTGCTGTGAAGCCAGTTCTGCCAGATCTTCTTCCTGTGGGAGCCCAAAAAGCCAACTTAGAGCTGTTACCAGGCAATCACCTCAACATCCATCTTTCATCATGCAAAGAGCTCTTTGTGGAGGCTGGATGTACTGCTGCTTCAGACTGGTGTAGCGATGCTTTCTTTCAGCAGAACCTCACCAGTGCTTTTCACTTATCCAAAGTTCAGGAGACTGACCACTAAAAGTTATGATTAAGCCTTAACATGTTCAATGACCAGCACTGTGCAACCCTATGATTCTGTTTGCCCCAGTTTTCCCTTGCAATTCAGTCTGCTTCTGATCCCTGCAGCCAGAAGTGGGCAATTTTGCTAGAGCAGATAGAGTTTAATGGTTGCAAACTGCACGTATTCATTATTTCTTATACTTGAGGAGACAAGCAAGTGAAGCAATTGTGCATAATCCAGAACTGTAAAAAGTCCTCTGGTGCAGCTACATTCCAAGCACTTTGGGGTGAAATAATACAACTACTGAGATGACAATAGCACAAGGAGACCAGGAGCAAGAGAAAGGGTGGAAGAAAGAACAGGACTTCCAATAGGATAAAAGAGTTGCAGTTAATGCAATATAGATGGGAAAAGGTGATTTCATTCCCAAAGTGACTGGACTCCACCAGATCATAGGACAATGATTAGGTGTTAGAAAAGAGAAATAACGTCAATTTGACACCTGGATGACTTTAAACACAAGCAAAAAAAACCAAAACCAAACCAGAAAACGTGATGGACATTGCCAGAGATTCTTATGTTTCTTGAGATGCTTGTTTCAGTGACACTGGAATAATTCTGTAAGCTCCCAGAGACTCCAGAGGCATAGATTTCTGCTGCCAATATCCCTTCATCCTATGGCAGCATTATTTGGTTTGTATTGCATGACAGAGATCTGGGTATCCTGAAAAGCATCTCTCATGGCTAAGGTTTACCAGGATTCACAAAAATGGATCCTGCTGTGCACCTGGTGTACAGATTACCTGTAGCCCTCCAGACTGATGCCGATGGACAAAGTGGCCATTTACTGTCCCATCCATAATTAACCAGGAAAAAGTGCTCATGCACCACATGGGAGCATCCAGTCTGTCCACAGACAAGAGGATCTGATTCATGTAGCTATTGTTTCCTAAGTGAATACTGTAATTCTCAACCTAGCAGGTGTGCAGGGATGAAGATCTCTCATCTCCCTCCGTGAAACCTACTTCAACATGTCAAGGATATATGTTGGGCCAGACCAGAACCTGCTGAGGTCACATACCTTGTCACACCGGTACTCCCCAAACTTCACCCCTCGCACAATCTGTTGGTAAATCAGATTGGTGGCCACATTGTCCTCACTTGGGTTGTGCCAAGGAGTAAAGATCTCCTTCCTGAAGAAGAGTCGCCATGGTGCGTTGCGCTCCTGTGCTCCCTGCTCTTTGGCATACTGCTCACACTGAGACACAGCATCCATCACATGGTCATTGCCGCTCCCCAGCGAAGAGACCTAGTTAGGGCAGAGGAAAATGTGGCATTCACCCAACTAAATGCTGACTTCCCTAGACAGAGATATCTCTGAGTCATTCATACAGACCTCCTTTATAATCTAAATAAATAAAATCTATGTCTACTAGTCAGTCAAGACTGAAGTGGTCTATAGCATAGCTGGATGAGCCATTTTGTTTTGGGTCCCAGTTTCCTATGCAGAATGAAAGGAGTGGTGGGTGAAACCCAGCAACTTCAGCTGGAGCAGGATTATGGCAGGGTTCATGGAACACCGGAAAGAGGAGCCCATACTAGAGCAGATTTGGTGGCAGGACTTGTGACCCCGTGGGGGACCCATGCTGGAGCAGTCCGCTCTTGAAAGACTGCATCCCAGATAGGGAACCCATACTGGAGCAGTTCATGAAGAACGACTGCCTGTGGGAAGGATTCGTGCTGGAGAAGTTAATGAAGGACTGTCTCCTGTGGGGAGGACCCCATGCTGGAGCAGGGGATGAGCTTGAGGAGTCCTCTTCATGAGGAGGAAGGAGTGGAGGAACAATGTGTGATGAACTGATCACAACTCCCATCTCCCTGCACCACTTGGGGAGAGAAAGTAGAGAATTTAGGAGTAAAGTTAAGCACAGGAAGAAGGGAGGGGTGGGAGGAAGGTATTTTAGAGTTCAGTTTTATTTTACATTATCCCACTCTGATTTGATTGGTAATAAATTAAATACACTTTCCCCAAGTCAGGTCTGTTTTGCCCATGATGGAAATGAGTGAGTCCTTATCTTGTCCCACGAGCCTTTTGTTTCATTTTCACTCCCCTGTCCAAATGAGGAGAGGAATGACAAAGCAGCCTGGTAGGCACCTGGCATCCAGCCAGGTTTAAGGCACCCCAATCTTTGCTCAAGTTGCTCCGTGCCTTCTGTTAAATTCTGAATATCTCCGAGGAGGGAGATATCTGTGTTACTGTCACCCTGCTCCAGCGTTTGACTACTCTTATTGTGAAAATCATGCTGGCACTTTTACTGTGGAAATGTTCCTTCTTGACCTCAATGCGGCCTATTTGCTCAGAGCACAGTGTTCTTGTGCCCTCTGGAAGATATGTGACGGCATGGAGAACCTCCCTGTTCTTCCACAGAGCTAGTCAGGAATATAGCTTAAGACATACCTTGTCAAAAAGTGCAATGTAAAGCGAAAAGCCAAATCGGTCCTTCAGGGTGATTTTGTCAGCCAAAGAATTACAGAGCTCTTTAGCAGTTGTTGCGGAGTCAGTTAACAGCGTTTTAGTTGTCCCATCCATAAATGTGACAGGTAGCATGATCGGTTTCTTGGACTTGGTTGCCTAATGGATTAAAGTCAAACTTTATAAAGGCACGTGTATTTCAATCCCGTCAAGACTACTCACCCACATACTCTTCCACCCAACTGTGATAACCATTTTCTAATTCCTGAGATATTACCATAATATGCTTCTCGAAAGGATAACATAGAGTCAACCACTGGAAGTACTTGGAAGTCCCACGTATTTTTAACACATTTGGTAAATCCAAGCAGGTCTGGGAATATTCCTGGGCACTGGAGCACAGCTGTCTATGCCAGTAAATAGCAAAGAAACTGAGCAATTATTTCACAAACTGTCCCAACAATGGCTGTCCATGAACAAGTCCCAGGGACCATTCTTGGTTAGCAGCTTGCCTGTAGCCACCTTCATCTGGAAGGCAGCTTCCTAGCATAAATAGGGCGCGCTCCATGCCAGCTGGCCTTAATGCCTGAGAACACTCTCGAGCATATTTAATTTACAAGTATTGAAGTAGTCAAATGGATTGATCTTTAGCACACTCTGGAGCAAAGCCAGGATGCATGTGGAATGCAGTATCTTGGAAATAGCTGAAAATTCTTGAGAAAAATAGGCATTTTGTCACGCTACTTTCTATTCTACCAGAGATGTGGTACCTTGATAGTGAAAGGCTCAAACCCTGAGCCTCAGCTGCCTGAGGAGGAGATGGAGAGGTTCATACCTGCAGCTCCAGCCAGCTGGGTGGCTGCGTCCTTGTCCCATTGGCAAACGTGCGCCTCAGCCTCTCTTCGCAATAGGGTGCATAACCCGGGGGACCTCCATTGATAAAGTTCCTTAAATACTGTTGGCAGCCGGGAACACATTGGTTAGCTCTAGAGGCCAAGCATTTGCAAAGGTTAAAAAGCCATGATTTATTGGAGAAAAGCCCCTTGGGACTGCCAATGGCAGTGACTGCTGGAAGCTGACAGTAGGACAGCCAGCATCTTTGCCTTGTTCTCACACTGTGCATTTCTGGCCTCAGTGCAGATAAGATACTAGCCTAGACAGACCTTTGATCGAAGTCAGTGCAGCAGCTTTTCCATCCCTGCTGTTGCTGCCACTGATTTCTACCTTTGTATTTTAAAGATCCATTATTAGTTGCAAGAAAGATATGAAAAGACTATGAAAAGATACGTAAAGACTATGAAAGATATGAAAAGATATGAAAAACTAATGTGTCTTGACCCATGCGAGTCCAGAGAAGAGCAACGAAGCTGGTGAAGGGGCTGGAGAACAGGCCTTATGAGGAACAGCTGAGAGAGCTGGGGTTGTTCAGCCTGGAGAAGAGGAGGCTGAGAGGAGACCTCATTGCCCTCTACAACTACCTAAAAGGAGGTTGTGGAGAGGAGGGTGCTGGCCTCTTCTCCCAAGTGACAGGGGACAGGACAAGAGGGAATGGCCTCAAGCTCTGCCAGGGGAGATTCAGGCTGAACATTAGGAGAAAATTTTTCATGGAAAGGGTCATTGGGCACTGGAACAGGCTGCCCAGGGAGATGGTTGAGTCACCTTCCCTGGAGGTGTTTAAGGGACGGGTGGACGAGGTGCTGAGGGGCATGGTTTAGTGATTGATAGGAATGGTTGGACTCGATGATCCAATGGGTCTTTTCCAATCTGGTGATTCTATGAGTCTATGAAAGGTGTCTAATGGGTTCTAAAGCATAACCTTCATATTTGGGAGCAGGAAAACATATTGAAAACTGCCTCTTTATCAGCTAAATCCTTCTCAAAATGTTTAGTTCTCACTGAGGCTTTGGAAGGTTGTAGAAGAACTTTCAGGCACAAGGGTTTCCTGAAATTCCTCATCTTTTATCCATAATATTGCTGTTATTAAGTTTTGAGCCTAGAGGTTTCAGAAGAGAAGTAACTAGGAGTCTGATACAACATTCATTGCATGGAAGAGTACAGGAAAGAAATACTAAGAGATATTTACCCATATATGTTTTTCCTTCTATTAAAATGGTGGATAATTACTGCTAAATAAGAAGCTAGGGCATCAAGTGAAAAAACCCATGAGGTTAACAGAATGTCATCTAGCTAACTGCCTAAGAGCCAACTGTGGGGCTACCGTACATTCAACGGTACCTATCGCATGGTTAAAGAAGTAGTCAGCAAACTCACAGCAAATCAGATTGACTGACTACTAACTCCTGAAAACATGGTACTAATAGATTAAAAGTCTGAGAGTAAGGTCTGGCACTGACACAGAGTTTGTCTCCCAACCCAGAACAGACTGGACTAGGTGGCCTGGGTTAATGTAGCTTCAAAATAGAAGTATTCACTGAACTTCAACTAACTTTGAATATTCCTCTGCTTTTCACAAAACAAAAAAGTGAGTCTGGATGGATAGACAGGTGGTTTTGGGGCAGAGTTAACACTTCATCACAAGAATGCTTTATCTTAAAACGTAACACTTTAAGCTGCAAGGTTTCCATAATGTCCCCATGGATAACTACAGTCACTTCAGAGGAGCTCTGAGACATTACCCAAGTCACTAACTGTTTGTTGATTGCGAGACTGGGGCCACAGTATGGGCTGCAGCAAGTGTTATTTGCACTCACGCTCAAGAAGCTTCATTCACCATAGTCTGCTCACCATCTCCAACACCCCGAGGTGCAAAAGGGTGATGAATAAGGGCAGAATTAGTATGAAGTCTCTCCAAAACTGTCAGGAATATTGCTATGTATTTCAATATAGACCATAACTTTGGGCAGAGGTACATGTGAAATAATGGCACAGGTTGCCCAGAGAGGTGGTAGATGCCCCATCCCCGGAAATATTCAAGGTCAGGTTGGACGCAGCTCTGAGCAACCTGATCTGGTTGAAGATTTCCCTGCTCACTGCAGTGGGAGTTGGACTAGGTGAACTTTAGAGGTCCCTTCCAACACAAATTATTCCATGATTTTATGTCTGAGTCTCCAGAGCTACCCATAAATTATTTCTGAGAAGTGCTTCACTCACCTAAAATAATCTTCTGCTATTAAAGATTTAAATCCACACGATCTCCTGTGGTATACTTTCTCAGATCTTATTTCCAGATGTAATTTAATTTTTTGCCACTTCGATAGTGATTTATCTGCTTTATTAGATTACATACTGGGATGAAGGAAGAATTTCTATTCTTGGCTTCAGCTCTTTCAGTGCTGAGGACCAAGTGCATGATTTGATATCTGTATGAATTAATGGAACCTCTTTATCTCCAGCAGGCTTGGGAGCAGGTCCAGGCTCCAACATTCAAAGATCTGAGAGGGACAAAGGAGGTCTTGTCATGTCATAGCAAAGACATATTATTGAGCCCTTTGCCTTGTGCCAGATAAACTCTTAGGCATGGAACTAACACGAGCAGCCTAGTGGTGCTAGTCAGACTCTAGGTACGTAACTTATTTGGAAGGCAGGATTTTCAAATCTAGGCAATGACAAATGGACTTTGCCCAGGAAAAAAAATTCTTAAGAACACATTGACTTTCAAGAGCATCAGCCACTTAGCAACTCCCACTGATTTCAGTTATGCTGTTCCACAGTGCTTCTGAAGTTTTATTATGTATCATCTCTCATGGGGCTACGTACAGTTGGATGTTTTCAGTATGACACATTGAAGGGCAAGTTGTAGCATGTAGACAGCAACTATGCAAACACACTTCCAGGTAAATTAAAACTCTCCCTTTCTATGTAGAATTTTTTACATTAACTTACATTTATTATTGGCTGCGTAGTACTATTCCTTCTCAAATTTGTTAAGACTACATGCCTGAGGTCACATCTGTCAAAGCCAACAGATGTTTAAATGAATGAACGCACAGACCTTTGCATGTGAGAAATATAGGAGAACTGTGGGTTGCTCTGGGTGTCCAAATTCCCCTTACAGCCTCCCAAAATCAAGTTTCCTTCCAGAAGTCACTTAATTGCATCTTCACCCTTGCAGGAGGCATCATCTGAATTGGTTGTCTACATTCCCTTTAGAGTCACAGGAAAGAGAGATACTTCTTAGGACTGACCCATCTGATTCACTTTCAACACTGAGCTTGGGATCATGTACACTTTTCTTACTGATTAAGAACCTGATATCACTGTCAGAAATAGAGACCAGGATTCCTTCTCCTGTGAAACACAAGAGAAAAGCTGGTCCCATGGTGGGAAAAGAAAACATATTGGCAGAGAATTCTAGACAAATATAATCTACAACTTACCTTCACAAACTTCTCAGAAGGAGCAAAACATCCCACGCAGAGGGACATCAGGATCCATCCCCTTGCGTGGCTGCTTTTGGATGGGTTCTGGGTGAGCTGCTTGCAGATCTGACAGTAGATTTCATCCCTGCAATAGGAATTAAAAATAAACATTAGAGCTAATGAGGTTGTTTTTTTCAACATGAACAGAAACAGAGCCAGACTCTGTCTGTATGTGGCTGAAAGTTAAAAGTTCATTTTAGAATTACAAGGATATTAATTTAACTGCTGCTGAGTCTCTCCCTTAGCTGACTGACACTGCTTAGAGGGAAATAAAGGGGAGTCTCATAGCTCAGGGAGCTCAACGCTACCTCTAGATGATGGAGTCTACCCTGATTTCTTAAAATTGTTCCCAGTGATACCAAGAGAGTCTCCTAAACTAATTTTCATAGAGGGCAACCAGCTGAGAGGGAGTCTTCATTTGCCGGCTGTCCCTCTTGAGACAACTGAACTTGTTTTCTAGAAGCTCCAGCAGTGGCCAGTGTTTCTTCAGCTCTTACATACAAACAGGTATGTACATTGATGGGTATCTCAATTTGGGAACTAATGTCCACTTTTGTCTCTAACGTGCAAAATGAGGGATAACAGTACTTCCTCATCTACGTGGCAGGCAGCAAAAACATTAGCCAACATGTTACACTTACAAACCCCACAGGAAAGCCCATGGGACACTAGAAGTCTGCTTTCAGAAGAGAGTTTTGCAGAAAAGTAAGGCCAAAGGGTTCATTGTGAACTGGGAGGATAAAATGACAATTAGAGAAGCCCACCCTGTTACTGGAGTAAACAGACAGGTGTGAGTGAAAAGAGTGTGAGACTACATAAACAAGGACTGTATTATAATGCAAAAACATAAACTGGCTAAACCAAAGATGTACAGTTGGCCTTGATTTGGCACTGTCTAGTTTTTGCATGCTTAATATCGCAACTGAAATGACTTTGAGTTGTTCATTAGTTTACCATTAAAAATACTTACACAAACAAAAAGGATCTAAATGGTCAAATAGGAAACAAAGGGTAGTGAACAGCAAGAGTAAGCATTAAAAAAACAATCCAGTACCCACTGGCACTTTCAGAAGTATTGCAGTCCCTCTGCCTGGTATTTCCATCAGGCCTTAAGTGAACAGTAAGGAATATGATCCAGCCCAGCCCATATTATACAACGCAAACAGAAAAATGATGTAACGAGAACTCTGTAAAGCTGCACACAGTAGAAAAATCATCTAGACAGAAACAGCTCAAGGAAGAAGGAATGAAAAGAATGGCATGTTTATGCCTTTGTCTTGATTTCTAACCTTAAGGCTGGCCTGAGGATGCCATTACCAATAATGAAATGGAGCTTCTCCAGGTTGGAGGTGGGTCGGTCTTCGAGCATGCTATTACCCTGGAGCGTGGACTCACCATCGTGAAGTCTCTTTGTCACCTGCCAACCAGACACATTGCTCTCTTTCACTACAGCCAGTTACTATGTCCCCCCACCTCCGTCCCAAATGTGTGGTGCTCCCCCAGGAGGCCTCCTCCGGCAGCCAGGAGGGCTCTCAGAAGTTCTTCAATCTAGCACTTTATCAGTGATGGAAAGGTGTGACTTTTTTGGCTTTAATCACATATGGGTGAAGCTGAAAATGGTCCTATCTAGTCACACTCCCACCTGCTTCAACTGTGCCCAGTGTTTCTACAATGGCACCCTTGCATCGCAGCTCTGATCTTGTTCTGCAGTCAGGAAAGGTCAATCAAGGATCTTTGGAATAACCCCAGCTTATTGACAAGGAAGGCATGTCCCTTTAACTCAGTTATATAAAAAATATTAAACCACTGACAGAATGGACCCACGCCTCATGCTAATGAAGCAGCCAAAAGCGCATAAGCATGGTACTGTTTGTAAAAACAGGGATGGCATTCATCTGCCAACCAGCTCTCCGTCTCAACTCGCTAATCCAGTCTCCATTTAGAGCCACTGAAGAGAGATGGACATTCCTAGAGTGCGTTCAGACTCTCTTTAGGGTAAACTAGATTGGGTCCTATTTCTCCCCATTGACCCCAAAGGGAAGGTGGGTGACTATTTCAGAGAGCAATCTTCATGGTCTCAAGCAGCTACAGCCAGGTGAGATAGCGCCTGCTCTGGAAGTGGATATGGCAGCGTGCAAAAGAAGACTGAATCCATGTCCTTGCATTGTTTTCACCCTCCCGCAAACATTTATCTCTCCTCACTCTTTTGAGATGGGATCTTTAAAAACTGCTCCCATGGGGCGTTACATCCCTGGCACTGGAGAGGAGCACAGGATGGGTAATCACATTTAGAGACACCAACTCTGCTACCTCTGCCACACTGGAGGGCAGGAAACTAAAAGCAGGGATAACACTCAGACCATCACACAGTGGTGGGAGATATCAGCAGCTGGATGGAGGGCTGTGAAAGAGGGAAGGGAAGGTGCTGGATGGATGGAGAACAGTAGCCGAGGGGAGGCCGGTGCGAGGTGCAGAATGACTCAAGGAGACACGGGAAGCCAACCTTTCCCCTTAAACACTCCTTAAATCTTTCAGGCAGAGAGACAGGTAGCGCCAAACCCAGAGGAGGGCTGGTTCTATGTTGTCTAGGGAAAAGCAGAAGAGAGTCAGAGAGGGCTGCAGACAATCCAACGGCACTTGTGCTGCCAGGCGGCCAAGCGTCTTCTCTCACCTCCTCCGTCAGTTTGGATTTCTTCTTGAGAGTTAAGGAGACCAGTTTGTGCCGCACACTGTTCTTCTTGTGCCCATCAATATGAGTACTCTGCAAAGCAAGAGGCATAGATGCAATGCGGTGAGAAACAGAGAAAGGGTGTCAAGTACACACTCTCTCTGCCTCCTCTGGGCTTCTGCAAAAGACTGCTAATCCTGGGCAGAGAGTGAGATATTTAAGAGGCTGGTAGGAACCACAAGTCTGGATCCATATTCCCATGCCCCCCAAAACCATGGCTGACTCATATTCAGCCTCAGGACGCCCAGTTCTGCTGTAAGCCTATGTCGCAAATGAGATGAACAATACCACTCTCTGACATGAGCCATTTGCACAGCAGGTTTGTGAGATGGAAGTCATCTAGACAGAGATTCACGGGCAGGCAGATACCCACTATGTTTCATCACTGTTAACCAGCTCTGCGGTCTACCAGATTTCCCAGAAGAATGAATTTGATGTGGGACAGATCCAGGCATTGATCACTCATCATCAAGTTACTGTTGGCTTTCTACTTTTATCCCAGATTTATACCAGCTGTGGGATTAAAATGGCATGGATAATCACTTCACTTTTTGACTCAGTTAACCCCTTCCCATCAAACAACTTCAAAAAGTCTGATGTTACACCAGATCAGCACTTTTGAGTCTTGCAGCTGTGATGGTTTATATTGACTATAAAGCGAAGTTGGTACTGTAAACCTGGATTTGTATATCATCATGCCCCAGGGCAGCTCAGACATCTCTCTGCACTGTTGTGCACACTGCAGAGCAGATGTAACAATAGAGAAAAATGGCAGCTTAAATTTTCCTTCTGTTCTGAACCACCTAATGTCTCAATTGGCCAAAATACGCCCTTTTGTAATAAACAAGCAAAAAATGATATAAGGAATGAATGGTGATTCTTGGTGTATACTTTTACAGAATTACAATCCAGATGAGGCTATTCTCTTTCTCGGGTAATTCACTGAAAGTGCGATGATATCACTGTCTCTAAAACCTCAGAGATTTGTCAATTTACAAGTGCCCCACGGGCTTGTTTAGATGACACTGTAGAAGGCTTCTTGCAAATGCAACGGTGCCATCTAGACAATTCCACTATCAGGTAATATCTTGTTCTATTGAATAAAATTATTGCCAAAGATGACTGCATACCAGTGCTATGGACAGTGATTTATCCAAAACAATGTCTTATCTGGGTGAGGTCTTAAGACAAAGTCTTCCAGTGACATCCTGGAATGCACTAATGATAGGGATTCTTTTTTTAATTTTTCTTATTTCCATAGCTTAATCAGGTAACTGTTACTTCCTGCTCCTAGATTAAGGACACATTTTTAATTTAGTCTCTTCTGACTCAGGGCAGACCAAGAAGAAATCCCCATACGACAGACCGATGACACAGGACATCATGGTTCCCCCCGCCTCATCTATTCCTGTCCTACAAGGAGGAGGAGAGAGATCTAAGCACCACGAGAGACACCAGCGTGCTTCCCTTATTGTATTGCTATGGGACATTCAGCTGTCCCAGTGAAGAAGGAGGGATGGGATTAATATGTGACGCACAGGCAATTCTCCCTTTGTAGCATAATAGCAAATAAAAGCAACAAACTGACTGCCTGCAGCAAACCCCACAAGTTGTTTCCAACACTTTTCAATATCTAACACCTAATAACAGCATCTCTTTTACAGCCGCAGCAGTTACCTCTCCTTCTCCCTGCAGAGCCTGCAATTCTTTTTTATACGTCTTCTTCCCAAGGGTCTCATAGATTTTTGTCATGACTGGTATCTTCTCGCCACCATCACTCATGGCTGTGTGATATTTTGGCTCAGGGAGGTCTCCCATGAAACGGAGGATAGTGATCCATACAGCAAGTGCTGCCTATTTGAAAGGAAAGTAAAGTCTATTAGCTTGCACCAGGGCAGCGGAGGGTGTGGTCAAGCTATGCTGAATCCATCAGGATTACTACTGTGTTCTCTCTGTATATCTGCAGAAGGTAAAACGCTTTCATGCATCACATTAACAGTTTTGCCTGCAGCATACATCCCATCTGAGCAAGCTGGGCAGGCTGGTGGCTGGAACCACAAGTGTTCATGCCATCATGAGTGTGTTTGAGCACCCTACAAGAAATTTGCTTCTCGGCTAGGAGATGCCAGCCTTATAGAGAGGCAGTGACTGGCAGCTCCTAACCTACTGTGGAGGGGAAGGAGGACTACAGTGAAGGCAAATTCATGGCCAATGTAAGGTTCGTTATAGCCATAGAAGTTCAATACGGTTCAATTCTTGTACTGCTGGCTATAGGACAAACATTTCTTCTTCTCTAGCTCTGCACTGGTGCATATGAGAAGGCAAAAAGCAACTTTTCCAGTTGACAAGCAGTACGTGCTCAACATTTTCATTGTCCATGCCCTGAGCTCAGAGCACTGCATTAATTGTCTTAACACAAATATTGAAGTATAAAGATGGACTCTCCACTACATCTCTCTAACATTCACTGCCTTATTAGCATTCAAAGCATGCTGGTGGGACAGAGTCTACTGACAAATGTGCAGCAGATGACAGCTGTGTTCTTCACTGATCCATGAGCACACCAGTGTACCCCAAAGGGAAGTTTCTGGTGTCCTTTGGCTGAAGGATTCCCCAGGCTTGCTCCAACCCAACCCTGCTCTGCTTGAAGGGTTTCATCTCCTGCCTTACCAACTGGTCTCCTTCATCTTCATGGTACAAGAGAGGCTGCTTGAGAGGCCGACGGATGTAGGTGTGTGTTGTTGTGCCCTGGAAATATGTGGCAGCAAACTTGGCAAATTTGTACTCTGAGAGGTCTTCTTCCTCTTCCTCAGGGAGAGGCAATGCTGCATCAAGGTCCTCTTCTTCCAGCTCCTTCTGAACTCGCTCAAGATCCTGGTGAGAAAGGACATGTCAAGCATTCAGCATGGCTTTGGATACTAACTACACTTTCCCTCTGGGCCTGACTTTTCTGTCCATCTGAAAAGGCAGCTGGAGGGAATACCTTGAAATATAACTCTGGAGCCCATGCAAAGCCTAAATCACGAAGGACATCCCTGTGCCCAGGAATGTCCCCAGAGTAACAGCAGAAGCATCAAACATGACCCCATTTCTAGCATGGGGAAAGGATGTCCAAAAGCTAAAAGCCACAAGCCATGATGATCCACAAGGCAGAGGATCTCAAAGGCCACAAGTCCTCAACGAGCTTACAGTGGTATTGCTCCCTTCCATGTGGTAGACCCAGAGACAGACTGCAGACTGCCTAACTGTCCCCAACCACAGCACGGAAACTCTATGTGTCCACGCAAAAGAGTCTAGACTTAAAGGAAGCCTTCAGAGACTCCATTTTGGATTGCCGCATTGTCCCCGATCAATTAATGTCTTGCTAAAGCTTTTCATGTGATAGCCAGGCTCACATGTTTCTCCAGTACCTCAAAGCCATTGGGTGCCTGTCCTTCCTGGCCAGGCAGGGAGGATGTTGTCCCCAGGAATCCAAACATTTTGTCCACCATTTCTGAGTCATTCACTGGCTCGTTGCGAGCTTTCTCCATTTTTTCTAAGAGTTCTTTCTTCCGACGTGCTTCCTCCTTCTCCTTTACTTCTCTCTCTGCATCTTCCCGTGCTAGCTGAGCCAGGCGTACCTAGAAGAGGACAAATACAATGATTGAACTGCTCCCTCCAGAGACCTGGCACTAAGTTCTGCAGGACCTTGCTTTTCAAAGGCAGACTGCCCAATCCTTGGGACACTATCCCCGGAACGTGACTTGGAGCACATCAGCAACACACCTGCATCTCAATTTTCCAACTGCAGAAGGGCAAAGCAATAGCATTTCCTCCTTCCTTGGTGTCACTTTAAAGGGTCTGGTCAATAAACAGAGACTCTCG
Organism: Phaenicophaeus curvirostris; assembly: GCF_032191515.1. Lineage (NCBI taxonomy): Eukaryota > Metazoa > Chordata > Aves > Cuculiformes > Cuculidae > Phaenicophaeus > Phaenicophaeus curvirostris. Next base: position 191,851,359 of record NC_091392.1, read on the forward strand.
TTGACTTCATATTTTTCTTTCATACAGGAACCCTGTATGTGTGTGCATACACAGTGTCCCAGTTCACCCTTCAGCCTTTATACAATAGCAAAAGCAAGTGAATAATAACTGTAACCCCTGGAATTCCTGCGCAGCAGATCAGAAATTCTGGAGCAGCTTCAAACTAGTTACAGCACAGAGTACTTTAGTGAAACAAATACAAACTGCTCAAGCAGGGCAGAAATCCCTTTGATATTTTTGGCATTCCCTCTCAAAGGATCAAAACCAGTCTCTGGAAAACAGAGACAGAACCCCAGAAACACATCAGTCCCTGCATACTTGATGCTTCTTTTCTGCTTCCTCTTTGGCTTTCTTGGCACTCATCTCTTTTCGGAGTCGTTCCTCTTCCGCCAGCCGAAGTTTCTCTGCTTCCAAGCGCCGGTGGTACTGGGGGAGTAAACACAAGATCCCTTCTGAAAAGGCATTTGTTTATTTTTTTAATTCTTTTTTGCTCATTAAAAAACAAACTTGTGAGCATGCACATGATGCAGAAGCATGTTTATTTCCTATCTCCCCACCTCCATTTCCTACAACCAACCTTTCCTTCATGGTACTTACTTCCCCTCTCAGGCGCTTATACAGCCTTCGGGCAATCATGCCCCGGGCGTAAGCCTGGACCGTGAGGACAGCCCAGAGGCGGTGGCGGAAAGCCCTGCGGACCAGGTAGCCCCGGCATCGTGCCTGAAACTCAATGATCCGCCGGCGAGCCATGTGGTACTGCTTGTGGAGCTTGCGGGATCGGTAGAGGGCCTGCAGTCTCAGGAAGCCGATCCGCATCTGCAAGAGGGAGCAGGATGAAACCACCACACCACTGCCCAGGGGCTTGCCCACCCTAAGCAGATTTCCACTGCTAATCTCCTTCTCTCATGACTATAACGAGCTCCTGAAATCGGTCTCCACCAGGACAAGCCTTTGGGAAGGAGGTTCTCCAAGACCGTGTAGAAATTAAGCCCTTTGGCAGCTGAACTGATTCAAAGCCAAGGAAGGACAAAGGCAGTTTCTCTCCCAATGAGTCCTACAGAGTTTTTGCCCTTGAGAGGCATTAGGAGGTCTGGTTGCTCACCTCAAGCTAGCCACAAGCTATGAGAGGTGCTCCCACAGAGGTCCAGTACCTGCAGACCTCCTGCCTGACAACCAAAATGCTGTTCCATGGCAGGAGGCAGCATCCCGACTAGCCTGCAAGTGGCTATTCCCATCAAATTTCAGGCTTGGAGGATGATATTGGGACACTTTAACCCCAGCACACTTTCCAAATGACCCACTGTTAGGTCAGAGCTAGCTGGGACAGGAAGAAAGGAGAGCCATGCGTTGAGGAGAAACCTAGATATGGTAACACTTGGAGATGAAGTCTGTTTTCCAGGAGAAGCTGCTCTCAAGAGAAGACTTTTATAACCCCCAAGTGATCAGGTAGTGCAATGGACATCTAACTCACAAGGGAAAAGGAGAGCTAGAAGGTGGTCTGGTGACTTTCTTCAATGAGAAAAAAGCCAAGCCAATCCCCTCCTACACTCAGTGATGCATATTGAGCCAGGAAATTCTTACATCTCAGCTGAAAGAGTTAGGAAGGCAGAGGTGTGAGGAAGCACCCCTGTACTTACAGCACCGTAGTTCTTCCTGCAGTTATGTCCACGCCAGTATCTCTGAATCATCAGGACTGAATTTCTCACTTTCAGGAAATTGGACCTGCAAAGGCATTTCAATCACTTGCCTCTGCAGTTTGGCTGCAAATTATCATCTCCCAGGTCTCATTCTTTGGAAATTTGAAATTGAGGAGCCACGTGGATTAAACACTGCATTTTTTTTTCCTGAAAATGCCTCCTCCCTAAGTTCTCCTAGCTTTTATAAACATGTCTGTAGGGGTTCTTTCTGATAAGTCTCCACAAGATGATCCTGCCAAGCTATGGGAATGGGTAGAGCAGGAGATGCTGGGAATGGTCCCCTCTTTCCTCCCCTTGCACTCTCCTTGCCTTCTTTCCTTGCTTCTAGCCTAGTCATCTGAGAACAGATTCAGTCTTACCCAAATGATCAAGAGCAAACTTCAGAAACACAACCCTGCTACCCCCATCTGCTTCTCCCATCCTTCTTATCCTGGCCTGATCACGCATATAGACACCTTAGGGACAACTGGGAGGACTTGGGGATCTTGCTAGGATTACTGTGATAAGGATTACAGAGTTACTTGCATGTGCCCTTTCTGCAAAGCCTAAGGCACAACCTGAGTCGCTGCCATGGCTCAGTCAAAGAGCATGAAGCCCCAGGAACTGTCCCTCCTCCATGGCTGAAGTTTGACCTCAGCTGTGGCTTCCCCTTGTCCTCTACAACTGTGCCACGAAGTGCCCCATGGACTGCCTTCCTCCCAAGTCTGTGGCAACTGGGTTACAAAAGAGTCCTGTACCCCTTGGGCTTTGAGGAGAGTAATGTCAGTTACAGTGAACAACCTAATGGCCCCACCACAGTCTTGTGGGCATCCCCACAAGATGCTTGGCACTGCCTTGAGCAGGCTGTGTCCCACTGCTCTGTTGCCATAATTAACATTAGCTCCCCTGAAGACAGCAGTGTCAGATGGTCCTATTCCGTCAATGTTTGAGGCAGATAATACAGTTTTCTTCTTTTTTCCTCTACTGTTTTACTCCAATACTTGCTGCATTTGAGTGCCAACACATCAGGGCTCGCCTCTCCCTAGCTGCAGGCAGGACAGGTCAGATGAGCATCCGGGAGTGATGCATCTCCCAGGAGTTGTTCACTGGGTGAAGCATCCCACAAAGCCCACCTCCCATCAGGCAGTTAGGCTCACACCTACCTGTCTTTAAACCCACGGACCACCTTCTGGATGAGAATGACTTTGTCTGTGATAGCCTTGTCCCTCTCAATCTCCAGTAGCATGTCGTGATGATCCTGTGAGAGGAAATGATACAGCACACATGTCTGAAGCTCACCATCTGCCTGACATGTGGCAGAAGGGGTGGTATAAGTTCTGTCCCTAGCAGAGGTGTCCAAAATACACTCTTCAAACATTTTACATCCCAAGCATCACCCCACCTACTCACTGGGGAAATCCTAACATTAACCCTAGTGATCTGATACCTTCATTCCCATATGAAGCAAACCATCCAGAAGCTACTTTTGCAGTAGTTTATAGTCTGAGAACAACCAAATTATGCTTCCCTTTCTTGCAGAGCTCACTGCTAGTACTGGCAGCCATGAGAGTAGTTCTTGGGAGCACTGGAGAAGTTTGTGAACAAACTCCAGGTTGCCTGGGTCCCATCACTCCCTCCAGCGAAGGCAGCAATGACTCTACACTCTAAGGAGAAAACAGATCACCAAAACACTAAATTTCCTTGGTCTGAGGCTTTCAAATGCATCAGTCTAAGCTTCCTATTGATTCCTCCCGCACTGTTTGTAATTCCACTTTCTCTCCTGGTGGCAGCATGCTGAACACTGCCAGGCTGGGTGCAGCAGAGGCAGCTCCATACATTTCCTGCTTTGCTCGACCTCATATGGCCCCTTGGGGCCTCCAGATTTCTCTGTTTCCTGCCCTGACAGCTGCGAGATCTTGATAATGGATTCTGGAAAGAGTGACTAGTGAGAACAGCTTCTAGGGAAAAGATAGGAGTGTTTGCACCGGCAATGAGGTTGGGGTGAATTTAGATTTAAGAGGTTAGGGTTTACCACTGAGATTTTTGCTTCAGAGAAACCTTTGCTTCCAGTCTGGTTTCTGGCCAGCTCAGCTTCATCTTCTTGGAGCAACACATGAACGGGTTTGTAAGGAGAGAGAGTGTGAACAGGGCTGCAGGGGTCCTGCTTCATTGGGCTGCCCTGTGTCAGCTGGACCAGTGCAGAGAGGAAAGCTGTAGGCACATCTGGGGTCATGCAAATACATGCTGAAAGCAAAGTGAGCCCATTGTGCTTTTGGTCTCTCTCTGCAGGGCTCTGCATGGACATCCCTCCTGCTGCTACGCTTTTTGGGTAAAGGCAGGAGATGAGTTTGAGCAGTTCAGCCCAGGAGGAGAAAAGGTCATCTGCTGTATGTGACCATTTCTGCATTCGAATAGGTATGTGCCGGCAGTAGTGCTGGCAGACTGTCAGGACTTCCTCTTGCCTGATGCTTTCTAAAATGCGTCCAAATATTCTGCCTTGGCCCAGGTTCTACCCACTGCCATGCCAGCCTAGAGAACATGCTCTTCTCTGGCAATGAAAAAGGAAAGGTAGGAGATCTGGGCAAGGTTCCCAGCTAGGGGCGGGGCATGGAGAGCCACCTACCTTCAGGAATATCTTTGTCTTGCCAATCTGCCAGTCGTCATCCTTCCCAAGCACAGCTTCAGCAATGCGCTGGCACGTTCCACGCAGGTCGCCCTGGTAGGAGAGGAGGTGGGATTCACCAGGACGAGCGTCATCCATTGCTCCTCCCAAGCCCAACAAGGACCATTTCTGGTCCTAATTTCAGCAGTCTTCTGCTGAGGTTTCCAGGGTTTTAGTGTCATCACATTTAAGGTGAGTGAGAGAGACAGACTGCAAATGACCCCTTCATGCTCAGCTCCCCGTCTGACAGACCTTTAACAATTTTTCCTTCACTTTGAAAGCCCAGAGCATCACTGTAACATTTGGGAATCAAATGTTGCATACTTGCTTTTGGAGAAAATGTATATCCCATAAATATTTCTGGAGAGCCCAGCAGAGAGCAATCATGACCCATGGAAGAAGATGCTCACCTGCTTGTACGCTGGCTTCACGCCAGGCATGAGCACTCGATACCGGTCCACAAATTCCACAAATGTGTAGCGGATGGGGTAGCCAGCCCGACGGATCCGGATAGTCTCCATCATCCCCGAGTACCTCAGCTGACGGACACACAGCTCACGGTCGAACAGCTGGGGAAGTTATAAGACATGGTGCTTTGGTTGCACATCTTGGCCTGGATTGGCCATGAGAGAGCAGTAACTCTGAAGACGTATGGGGCAACCAAGTCAGGCACCCACCCAAATTCTTCCCTTGGTGGACCCAAGGCTGTAGGACGGTTCGCTTTAATGAGCCTGATCCTATGAAGTGCTGAGTGTGTTTGACTCACTCTTTCTCTTCAATTCCTGCTTGCAAGACTTGGATGTGTTTTACACATTAAACAAAGGACTGAGAGCAGAACTGGAAAGCATGATGCAATGAACTTCACTGTGCGAAAATGGGCAGCGACGCCGCATCTACAAGGGTCAAATTGTACAATCCTCACATTGAACACTCATGGTCACTAACTTCTGACTGCCACTCTGAGCTGCTCTGGCACGATTACAGCACTCCTGTAAGGGCAGGGCAGTACCGTTTCATGGGCAGAGGAAGCAGAGGACTGTATCAGTGAAGGCTCAGACACTTTAAGGTCTTAGGGTGCATATACCAGTTGATCTCAGGGTAGGTGACACCCTGAAGGAGATTGAAAGAATAGGTCAGAACAGAGACCAGATGAGAGTTTTCAGCTGCTAGATGGGCAGATTGCTGAAGTAAAATGCTTCAGGAATATCCCTGTCATTGGCTTGGTACTTCAGTGCATTGAGAAGGATCCCGGAGCCTCTGAGAACACACTTTTGCAGCCCACTGGGAGCATTAAAAATGCTTTCAGCCCAAGTGTAAAATAGAGGCAGATGAGGTGCGGTGCTGGCAAACCACAGAAAGTCGTGATGGTAAACCCCAGCCTAGGCCAAAGAGTTACAGCCACCATGTTATATATCTGCCCTCCCTTCAGCCATCTAAATTGTGAGCATCTGTGCATATACAGATATGAGCACTTAAAATGAAAGTCACCTGAGCTTCCCCTGAAGTAAGGGAGGAGAGATTTGGTGCATATCTTTATCTCAGATATCCTTGTTATCTCAGACGCATCTCCTGGGACCAGTGGATCTGCTCTGTGCATGCACCTATCTCTCCATCCCTGGAGGAAGCTTTTTAACTAGCTTGTAGCAGCCGTTTAACCATGAAAGAGCTGGAGTGAAGTGAGACAGGAGAAGACAACAAATGAGCATGGAAAAGGCAGAAAAGCAGCAGCATCCAAATTTGGTCTCAAGCTGTCCTTTTCTACAGTGGGTACTGGGCAGTGGGACAAGAAAGGTGCAGAGCAGAGAGGCATGTGTTCCTCTATATCCCCTCACCATGAAGCAGGTGATATGCGAGCAACTAATGCTCCAGAGCCTGTAGGGCTAGGTCATTGCCCATATGGGCAACTATGTGCTTCCTGGCATCAGGGCTGGATGAGGTGTCTGTGTTACACAGGCTGCTAGAGATGGTTTTGACTTTGTTAGCATGGCTTGTTACCTAATTCATGGTATGCATTTCTCTTGGACGAACCAGAAAAACAGAGCAATGCTCAGAAACAGCAGCGTGAGGTGATGTGCAGACTCAGAGAACTCCAGTCAACATCCTGATGAAACAATTTCCACATCCCCCCTCCAAAAGTACATTTTAGAAGGAAGCAAAGTTTTAAATAACATAAAGTAACAAACAGCCAGGACTTTCCACTGACCTTTCACTTCCCACTATCCTATTTCCTATCACTATCAGTACACTTTCCTTCCAAGCCAGGGACAGAAAATGAATTCCCAGAAAATGTTCTCTTTTGCAGTAACTCTGCACAGCTCTGCGTACCATTACCCAGGATTTCTTTTTTCACTTCTTTGTGTTATTAAACCAAGGTGAAAAATAAATTTAGCAAGAATTTTTCTCATCCACTCACTACTTTAATAGGGAGATTAATTTCTCTTTGTCTGACTCTTTCAAACTTACAGCTTTTTCTATGTCTAACTCAAAGTTTTGTAAATAAATCATTTGGACAGAGACTTCTGGCTTATAGCTTGCAAGACCTGATGAAATACAGACTTGTTACACAGGGGACAAAATGCCCGACTGAATCCCAGACTTCCAGGCATAAAAGTAACTCAAAGTCAGGGCATTGGGAATAATTCGTTAAAACAGGCCAGGATGTGCATCTATCATTATTACCCATGTTCCAAAAGAAGGTCTTACTTTTATCTCAGTTCAGAAGATAATCTCAGATCAGACATACTGTTAAATATTAGCCCCAAATATTCCATTAACATGCTATTAGACTGATTTTTATGCTCACCAAAACCAGGATAAGTGCATAGTAAACTGCTCTGAGAGTGCCACCAAGTCTTTCACTTCACATTGTATTAAGTTCATTGAACAGCAAAAAGAAGTTTCAAACAAATGCTACTTGTTTGTAAAAGCTCTGAAATTCTCTATTCTACGCTGTTTTGCACTCAGTTGAGCTTTGCTGACAGACACTGACTTTAGATAAAGCAGCTTTGGCTAAATCAACTGCTACCAAAGGCAAGGGCAAAATGACTCAGAGAAACAAACATTATTATTATTATTATAGAAATTATTATTAAATAAAGCTCTTTTTCCCCAAGCAACATCACTATTAAGAGCGGTGAGCGATTGCTAACAGCACCAGGGCCCAATTCTGCAAGGTGCTGACAGTGGGATTGGGGCATTCCATACCTGTCTTATCATCTACCTTTCACTGTAAAAGTTGGAGTCCTTTCCCTGAGCAATTTGTAATTGGAGGGATTTACAGTCACCACTTTCTCTTTCATTTGCTCCTTTAAATTTGTCCTCAGAATATTTGCAGCTTTTGAAGCAGCTTTCTGGGAATCAAAGTGAATTAATTCTTCTCATCTTTCCTCTGAGGCATTTTGCCTCTTTTTTTCTCTGCATTTAGAATTGTGCTTTCACAACTGGTGTTAAAAAATACACTTGAGAGCATCTAATGGGAATAAAACAGAATGAGATTCCTTGGAAGCAAAAATCTTGTAGAAAACACCCATGGGAAGGGGATCACATTTAGGAACCATTGAACATTGAACCAACAGGACTGAACCCAGAGTCCTTTAGCTCAGCCTAAGCCTCTAGTAGGGAGCTGCCTACCCTCTGTGGAAATTCAGAGGTATTTCCTAGAGGAGAAAGGGCTGCAGAGTGAATTCCTTGAGATTGTCCTAGGGAAGAAAGGCAGGGGAAGGAGATCCCCTCTGCAAAACGTTTTGGGGTACAGTTGGATTGCAAAGGAAGTGCCTGGTTTTGCCAACCCTTTGGTGACCCCCTTGCTTGCAGAAAGGGCTGCAGGTTAGTTTTCTAAGTGACCAGGGTCAATCCTAGCTCCATTGACTCCTGAGTTTTGCCACTGGCTTCAGGGCAGAGTGACCCTAAGGGCATTTCTGTACGAAAAGCATCGAGGAGAGAAAAGCAAGACTTACCATGGGCTTCTTGTACTCATTGGGCTTGATGCAGCGGACAAAAAAGGGCTGGCACACACTGAGAGTCCTCATCAACAGCTCCAGGGACCGCTTGAACTGGCTGCTGAGCGTCGGCGAGCGCTTCCTTGTCTCTGCTCCCTGCAAAACCACAGTGGAGCAGGCTCAGGAAATGAAAGGATAACAGTGCCTTTCCCCTCTGGCTGCAACCCTGGGAACGTCCCATGGCTTCTGGGGCCAGAGGAGGGAGCAAGGACAGAGGTGGTTGAGTGTTTCAGCAGGAGAGAGACAGGGCAGAGCTGGGGAACTTGCAATGGCTGGACTCGGACAACCTGCTCCATACACCTCTATGTAGGAAGAAAAGTGCCATAATTTAATATCTCCTCCTTGAGCCTCCCTGTGTCACTGGCAATCCCAACTGCCCTATGCAGAGCTGTAAGGAAGATCTGCCTGTGACAAAAAACAGCCCCTTCTGCGCCATCAAAAATCTCTGTATTGTAGCTTGTGGCAATGCATTTACCCAGGTCTGCTCCTCAGAAACATCTTGGGCTTCCCTGTCACCACACATTGCAGCGTGGTCATGCCAACTCTACTCATGTGGTTCCTCATGTCAGGCTGAGTGTCTTCTGTTCCCCAGTGTATAGGAAAAGAGACCCATGCAGGGTGAAAAAAAAGCCAAGGGCACTTCCAGTCTGCAACAGCTCCAGAAACTGCTGATCTGTATTCCTCAGCCTATACTACAGGGAAGACTGGAGCTGTGTTTGGAAAAGACTGTTAACTAGAACAAATGAGGTGGGTGCATAGGGTGAATCAGGATAATTTTGAGTATTTTTCTTGGTTTAGCTCCCTTGGTTAAATTAATAATCCAATCTGCAGTTTCGGGCAAGTGTTTCTAAAGCAGGATGAAGAGGTTTCCCTTAACAACCCCTTCTCCCTGCCCTGGGAGAACCTTGTTAAACCCGTTTGAAATTAAATGAAGCTCCTAGCTCACTTTATGCATCAAGCACTTCTACCCAAGTTCCATACACACCAGTCACAGTGGTGCTGTGTGTCTTATAGGGTCTGGTGTTCAGGGAGCCTTTGTGGGGCAGCAAGTGCTACTGTGGGTTGGAAGAAGAATTGGGCACCAGGATGTAACTCCCTCTGAATTGAAAACAGGGCAAACTGTGACATAACACGACCTGACCTGATGACCAGCAATTTCCCAAATGGATGATTCCAGCAGGATTTTAATGCACCTTTCCTCCGAATATTCTCTTCTTTGCAGGTGGCCGAGCCATGCATGAAGTCACAAAGTCCCCATTTGCACTGGCCTTGCTGCTGTATTTTGCAAGGTAGTGAGTTTTAATTCTACTTCTGCTAAGATCTTTATGTGTGCTTCACTGCATAGCACTAATACCCTGTCAGATAACATCCCTAGCACCCAAAACTGCTGAATTTAATAGAATCACAGAATGGTTTGGGTTAGAAGAGACTTAGCCCAAGCCCCTGGCCATGGGCAGGGAATTTGCACAGCTCAGGTTGGAAGTGATGATAAGACAAACCCAATTAACACAAACACAAAGTCATTATGGAATTCCAATAAGAGAAAATCCAGCTCATGCACACACCAGAAAAACCTGGTCTGCTTGCCCAGGAGAGCTTGTCAGGCAGCTATCAGTGACCTCTCCCAGAAGAATCCTCCCTCAAAGGACAAACTGTCAACAAATCTAGAGTAATTAGTGGATGCAATTGCTACCTGCAAAGCACCATAGAGTCTGGTGCTTACATTCTGTAAGCTTACATTCTGTAAGCACCAGATCTGATCTGATGAGAAATAAGCTATTTCATCAAGAAACCCAATCAGGACAGCTTTGATTAATGTTTTCTTCTCACTTTGCTAATTATGTGCAAGGGGTTAACCCTGTGCAATGTGAAAGGACAGCCACAGTGGTTAGAAACAGCAACAGAATGAGCAGGTCTGGAAGTTGGAAGCAACTGCATGTTAGCCAGGTTTGTAACTTTAACTTGGCTGGGAGAGGTCATTTTTTAGCTGTGGTGGGAAAAAGGGTGCAAGACTTTGTTCAAGGCTCATACAAGGGAATGCATGAGTGTTTTGTTCCCAGACAGCAAGACCTGCCTCTCTAGGTAGCTCATGCCTTGCATTTCTTCCTTGCATGCATCCAGCTCTGGTAAAAAGCAGTGGTGCCATCTCCATCCTTACACCTGACAGCTTTTTGCAGGGAGGGGTTGTAGGGAAGGGAAAGCAGCCAGAAAGCAGCTTGTCTTGCTATCCAAATTGTCAGAGCAGTTTGAACTCCTGTCAAGACCGCACCATCCCACCCATTCACACACTTCCTTGGCTTGACATTTGTGCACAGATCCTTCTTGATGGTGAGCATCAGCCCTTTGGGCACTAACTGGGCTCCCCAGATACACAAAAAAAAAAACCCAGGTGAGTTCTTTGTATCAAGTTCCTCCTGCAGGGCCAGGGTGACATCACTGAAGTCATTGTGGTTCTTTCTGCCTCACCTAAACACCAGCATGGGGAGAATCACACCTCCTCCCTTATTCCAACAAAATGGAGCAAAAAATGAATGGAGCAGCCTGCCAACACAGCCTAGTTAGGCACTGAAAGACAGGTTTTACTTCAGAGGAGAAACATTTTTTAGCTTAAAACATATCCAGTCCCCATAGTCTGAAGGAGAAAGAGCTGAATACATTCTGCTTTTCTCCTGACCAGGCATGTCTTAGCTTTCAGTCTCTGAGACTGTAGCATCTTTGAGACACAGACTTTCTCTTCAGTAGTGTCCATACAGAGGTTAGCACACAGGAGGATGTGACCTGTGTGTCATGGGGAAGAATGAGAAGGATTCACAGATGCTGTAGCCCAGACTGGGGCACTGAATAATTACTCAGCCTGTGCTTAGCATCAAAGGTAAAAAAAAAAGCAGAAGAGATAAATAGAAAAAAGAAGAGAATTACATGACTTACAGGGTAGCACACTCTCAAAAGAGATGTTCAGAAAGATGTGAAGACCAGCATGACATTCAGACATGTGTCATTGCCACCTCTTTCAGCCACATCAGGCCAGTCTGGCTTTAGAGATGCAGAGATGTGTGTGGCAGAAGTCATCATCATCAGGACACAAGGGGATGTTCTGCCAGCATGGGGTGTCTGAGATCCCCAGTTGCATACCTGGAGCATCAGGACATTTTCAAGCATCTCTGTGAAGCTGTAAAATCTCCAAGGTCTTATTCAAACTCATTCCTTTGGTGTCTTGGACATGTTTAGGTACTTATCATATGTAGAGGGCTGAGAAAGCAACAACCAGTTCAGCCTTTATCCACCCTGTGTGTTCAGTGGTGGACACAAAATTAAAAATAGGATGGTCTTAATAGAGACCCAGACTTCCAGTTAGGGCAATCACCAGGTATTTTATTTTGCAATGGTCAAATCAAGTAAACAGAAGCAAGGAGAAAAGCACGTACAAGGGGAAATGTCACTGAGCCAGAAATGGTAGGAGTTACTCCTGCCATCCCTCTGCACCTTGCTCTTCAAGGAGAAAGCTGCAAGGTGCACCAGGATCACTGTGCTCTGCACTAAGTCTGCCATGGAGATGATGACCTCCTTCAGTGGAAAAGCAGAAAGACAAATTATGTAAGGTGAGTTAGGGAAGAAGAGAGAAGCATGTACCACTAGCAATACTTTGTGGAAAGATTCTTGAAAGAGGATCATCCTCAAATCTCTTTAGGATTACAATGTCTCTAAACTGGGCCAAGCCAACATGACATTTCTCAGCATTTTTTCTGAAGTCTGAGACAAATTATGTTTGTTGCTTATTTTTTTGTTATATGAAATGTCACTGGGGTGGCCTCAGCTGACCACTGAAAGCTGAGGTCCCCTCATAACAGGTTCTGCAGTGGCACATAGTGAAGAGACAGTCTCTCCTAAAGGCTGTGCAGTCTGGAAAGTGCTTTCAGATGCAAAGTTGGCATAGGCTACATAACAATGCTGACTATCAATATTTTGAACTAAACCCCATGTTATAAAACTGAAGTTGATGTATTTTGAAAATCTTTTTTTGGCTTGGCTGTTCTCCACCTTCCTCAATGCCTAACAAGTACAATCAATTTTTGTCAGAAATCTTACAAAACATGGGACTATATTTTGAGAGTAACTGTGGCAAGAGCAGAATTTCAAGAAATCGTCAGTGTTATTTCTCCCATTTCCCTGTATTCCCTGTGCTTAATTTCACCATATCCTAACTCAGGAAGGATTATTTTCATGGCATGTGTCATTGCTATAACTCTAGAGCAGGCCCCGAAGGGACATTGCTACCCAAAAAAATTGCAATCATATTTACAATCATGGTACTAAGGGGAAGGAGCCCAGCTCTGGAATGAATGGCTTTAGGTCATTTTAGGTCTGATGCCCCTCACTGGAATTCCAAGTCCAAACATCCCAAGACACTGCAGATGTAAGAAGGTTGAAATTCAGCCCCATGCAAGGATCTGAATGTTGAAAGTCAGGTCTATCTCTAACATAATCCTCTGGCTATTGAAATATTGTCATGGAAATGCGAGCACAGTTACAAAGCTAATGTCACAAAACATTTAGCACGCATTATGCTACCTTTTGGCTAAATCAAGAAAGGTTTGAGAATCCATCAGAACCAGTCAGGAGATGAAACACAGAAGACCTAAAAAGGTGCCAAGAGCCTGTTTTGATGATCATGGTGAAGTTCAATATTAACTGTGTCTTTGAAGCCTTGGATTTCAGCTCTTCTCTGAACAAGACCTAACCCCCTCCTAGAATGATGGCATTTCCAAGTGGTCCAGAAATGCAATCCAGGAGTCTCTCTCTTCACACAAGAAATGTAATCTTCCTGCTCCAAAAAGGGCAAAACAGGGCCAGATTTACAGTTTCATGGATGAATAATGTTCCATTGAAGCCAATGGTGGCACCGTGACAAGCAAAAGTCAAATCCCATAGATTATACATCTGAAGGTAATTAAAATAATTCAATTATCAGAACAGATCCTCAAAACTTTGACTTGGGCTGGTTCTGATTTTATCCAAACCAAATTCCCATTGTTACAAAGCCCTTCTGAGTTGAGTCCTAGAAATAAATGACACAGTCATACACCCACACACTATTTAACAAGCTGTAAAAATGTTCTCCATCATATTAGTCACTTGAAATGAATTCTCTATAGATAGTGAAGGAAGAGGAATAAACTGACAAGAGTAAAGCACAATCCTTTCCAAGGAGAGGTGAATATAAAACAGAGGAACTCATGTATTCAGTTTACCTTTGGTGTGGGTGTGGGCGACTGGCCAAATGTGCTGGATGCATAGCCACAGAGAAACTACATGAAGCATAGGTGAAAAAAAAAAAACAACAAAAACAAAACAGAGACAGAGAAGAGCAAATAGTGAAAAGAAGGAATAATCGAAATGGGAGCTTGACTTTGTTAGTCTTGGAGGTCCAGCTGTTAAAATATCTCATGAACAAAATGCATTAGTTATTAGGGGGTTTTCTATCCCTCTCTGGCTTTTCCCCTTTGTCTCCATGTTCATATCCCTGAAGCTGAGGGAATCCTCCTCATCCGGCTCATGCCTCCTGGAAGCAACATGTCTGCATCTTTTAATCTCACTCATTTTGCATCCAATTTAAACCTTTAAATCCTCTACCTCACACATTTTGGCTCTCAATACACAGCTCTTGGGAAGGTGCCAGGGAAAAAAAATTCTCATAAAAAATCTAAAGAAATACCTCCCTTCTTCCCGGATTTTAATCCAACAAAACAGATGCTTTCTATAGCACTGAAATTTTTACCAAGAGGAAAGCCCACAGATTTCATATTTGTTTTCCCTTCACTAGTTTCCATCCTTCGTTGCTCCTTCCACCTGTTCTTCAAGCAAACGGCACTACCAGACCATACTGGCTGATTCCTCAGAGGAATTGTGTACAATTCCCACTGAATCCATCATTTCACCCTGCATGGCTCAAAGCAATGTTCTGATTCAACAAACACATGCAGATAGACCTCCTTTTGATGGGCATGTGTAAATCAGGCTTCACAGCCCCATGTGCTCCAGCAACACCCAGGTCACCACACTGGTTTTGTTGTACATAAATAGTAGTTGTTTCAGGGATGAAACAGTTACTACAATATGCAAATACACACTCTCGACTAGTTTTCACACTTCTCTGATCTGTGGCTTTCTCACGTTTCTGGTGAGGATCCCATCTGAAAGACTGAATCCAAAGCAGATATGGACTTGCTTTTAAGTGACTCACAAAATCCTACAAACTCATCAATAAGCTCCTGAGGACCGAAGACTGGAAGCTGTTGGGCAAAATACTTCATTATTTGATTAAGCCTTAGCAGAGCAAGCACTTGTCTGTTTTTAAGGGAAGATGCTAGATGTCATTGACCTGGTCTGACTGTCTCTGGAAGGTTTCTCCACAGATTCTCAGTGATGATCAAGGAAGGTGTGCAGGCTTCCAATAAGGGCCTTTGATCCAGCTCTTTGCTACATGTAGTCAATTCACATGATCCATGCTCACCTGCTCCTTCTTTTGAGGAATGTGTTTTAAGAAAGGGGCTGCAAAGAGTATTGAAATTTGGTGGAAAGCATTGGCGTAATTATTTCAGCCCTGTGTTAAATCCTGTTTGCCTAAGCAGTTTTGTTTGCCTAGTGTTTAGGGGATTTGTGCTCTCCCAGTTCACATTACCATGGTGCATAAGTATATAAACCAGTAACTATGTTTGCTCCTCTTGCAGTTCCATGCCAGTCAGGTTACAAATCTCTCATTCAAAAAGAAAAGCAGAGATCATTAAAGTATCAAAGCACAGGGATCACCACTCAGGACAGATTCTGAAGATGTTTTATGGAAGTATAAAAGAAAATATTTATTTCAAGAAAAGTGCTCTGATGCTTTAAAATGTCTCAATCTCAGGTCCCAGACAACGCCCAGGTGAAATTCTCAATTTTGCTGTCATGTACTTCCAGCATCTTTTAAAGATACTTGGTAGGCGTTCCTATGAAAAAGTCTGCATCACTGTGTAAACCCAAGAGCTCCCTCTCTCTCATCACTTCCCCTGAATGTACCTCTGCTCTGCTCAAAGAAGCAAGACATCTTTTCCAAGCTGTACTGTAAATCTGACACTGAAAAT
Organism: Phaenicophaeus curvirostris; assembly: GCF_032191515.1. Taxonomy (NCBI): domain Eukaryota; kingdom Metazoa; phylum Chordata; class Aves; order Cuculiformes; family Cuculidae; genus Phaenicophaeus; species Phaenicophaeus curvirostris. The sequence continues at coordinate 191,866,816 of NC_091392.1, forward strand.
AAAAAGCAGTGAGGAACAAGCAATAAAAAGCAAAGTAAATCGCAGCACTGACACTAAGGGAGTTAGCATCTACTTCAGCAGGAGTATGAACATCTGAGGATAGCTCTGAACCCACCAGGAGCACCATGCCAATTGGGCATTAATTGAGCTTAATTGAGGCTGATAAATGTTATCTTGTTCCTAATGAAGTCAAAAAGATATTGATTATACATTTCAGCAGGAGCAAAATTGAGTGGCTAAGGGTTATGAAAAAAGGCTTGTGTAAGTGTCTGTAGCCTATTTAAACAAATTTCTTGGGAATTTAAACATTTCTTTCCCTTAGCAGGCAAAGGACTTAATAACTTAGATCTGCTTGGTGCTCCTGGAAGTCCCTAAGTCCCTTGGCTAAGTGGCATTGGCTGGCATTTGAAAACAGGACCACAACTTCTAAAAAACTTAATTGCTTTGGAAAACTTTATCCCCAAACTCTCTGTAGTTCTGTGGCTTTGCCTAGGAAAAGGCTGGAGGATTTGCGCATAGTGCGTAGACTCTATCTGTGTAGATTTTTTTCTCCTTTGATCTCGGGAGCAGGGCTGATGATGTCTTAGTAGAGATGTAGGTGTTCAGCTTACACAAGAAAACATCATATATTTGTGTTATTAATAGTGAAATAGCCACTAATCTCAGCATTTAAGCAGGTATTTCATTAACAAATGCTCACATGTGGTGGGAAGAGTTGAGGCTGCAACTGCACCCTGCTCCAGAGCTTCAGCATGCATGGTCTACCACACAGAGCATGGATCAAGCACGTACCCTTCCAGAGGACTGGGATCTGGAAAGAGGAGCTTTAAGGTTCAGCTTTCAGACCTAGTGTCCCTTCTCTCTGTTGCCCTAAGTAAAATCTGATTGTTGGCTGGTTCCTCCCAGTCCTGCTTTGGTGCTTAAAGGCCAAACAGACTGTCCCTTTGCTCTGCTCTGGTCTACAGGTATGTGGTATTCACTTCTCACTCTATTACACACAGATAGGACTATTCAGCTGAAGGGGCTACTGCTTTCTCTCAGATCTCTACAACCACAAACTTTACTTTTCCCATCTCTACACAACTAGGAATCACAGCACAAAATAATATTAGACAAACTGAATGCAGTGAATAGAGGCTGTACGGTGGATATACTTGTGACACCACATGAATGCTTTCTGAAGGCTGGCTCACGCTAACAGGTTTGAAACACCTCAAACAGCATCAGAATGAGCAAAAGGACTCTTTGATCATATTCTGCCTCTTCCAGGAACACTCCCCCACCCCCATGAATAAAGATCTTCTCTTGCTTGCATTACCATTGCCACATCTGCTTGGAAGATCTGTTTGATGAATTTGTTTTTTGAGGAATGCACCAGCTGAATGATGTCTCCATGCAGCGTGTCCCTGTTTTTCTCCAAGAAGCCTAGAGGAATAATGGGATAATACATAGACAGATAGATCACACAATGCAACGCGGCCAGGATGCAAGCAGCCTCTGGGGGTAATGAGTGGGCAGAGAAAGTAGGACAAAAAGAAGGAAGACAGAAGCGCACCTTGAGACTGGATCAAAGATACATGTAGTGCAAAGCACTGAAATTCTGTCATGGACACACACAAGCCAAAAAGCAGCAAACTGCAGTTCATGGGCACTGTTTAAGGTCCAAGTCATTACATCCAGAAAAGGAGTACAGTGAATCACAGAATCATAGAATCATTTGGGTTGGAAGAGACATTTAAGATCATCAAGTCCAACCGTAAACCTTACACTGCCAAACAAACACAATGACGCTACTATGGGCTATCATCCTGCTCTGCTCCAACTTGGCAGCAGTTCACCTCCCCCCAAAGCATCCCTCAGATCTGCAGTGCCCCAAGAGCTGCCTCATACCTTTTGTTTCGTAGTAAACAATTCCAGCAAAGTGGTTAATGCCAAACTGGGTTTCATAGTTATTCTTTGGAGGAATATAGTTGGTGTTAAGCTTGTGCTGGGAGTTCAGCTTGTGTAACATAGTGGCATCTGTACCCTGTGCACACAGGAAAAGATCTGACATTTAAACAGTGTTTGTCCCATTAAATAATTTTACAATAAATACTTCATTTATTTTTGTCTTTAGTGACAATGTGAATTTATTTTGAGTTGCACTGGAGGGGATATCTCTGTACAGAAATTAATTACATATCACCGGTAAGTTGTGCTATAATCCAGAGAGTGCTTCAAAAGGAGCATATTTAACACTATTTTCCTGTAAACTTTGTCAAAGGCTATTCTTGAATCTCTTGCAGGCATATCCTTCCATTAGAAATACTAACCTGTTTTTTAGCATGGCTGTGGTACTCATGGAAGAAAACGTAACACAGAAATAAAAACTGAGTAAGCAACCCACTGGTGAATGTGTATTTGGGGCTGATCAGACTTCTCATAGGGTGTCAACATGCAAGCGCAAAGCAGGTAAAAACAGGAGAGCCACTGGCAGCAGGGCTGAGCCCAAAACACACCTTGGGGAACTTGCTCTCCTCGTCAATGAGGGAGATGATGTTCATGGGCTTGATGGCAATCATGTCCAAGGCATCCTGGTTATCAGTGAACTCGATGTGCTGCCAGTTGATGTTCTCCAGGTTGTACTCC